>NC_056748.1:473116751-473433391 GCF_019279795.1 Protopterus annectens
GTATGCCTCCTTGAGATCTAGAGTTACCAGCGAAGACTCCTTGCCCAACATGGGAAGAAGCTGCTGTAGGGTCAGCATTTTGAATTTTGGGACAATGAGGAATGTGTTTAAAGCGGACAGGTCGAGAATAGGTCTCCATTGGTTTTCTTTTCTTGGTACCAGGAAGAGTCTGGAGTAAAATCCCTGTCCTTGCTCCATAGATGGTACCTTTTCTACAGCTCTCATCCTTAGTAAGTGAGTTATTTGTTTTAGAGCTTCTGCCTTTTGATTTGGAGGTAGGTTTGGCATTCCTCTCTTCCTTGGTAGAGTATGGAAGTGAAACCTGTAACCTTGGTCTATTGTCTGCAAAATCCACTTGTCTCCTGTGATGTAATGCCAGTTTACTGAAAATAAGGCTAGCTTCCCGCCCAAGGGTGCTTCTAGTTGTTCCCTGGTAGGCGGTGCCAGAGCCAAGTCAGTGTGATTGTCCTGTAGTAGTGGTGGTGGCTGTATCTGTGGCTGTACCTCGCTGGTTGTTAGCCTGCCACTGACGTCCCCTGTAGGCACCTCTGGATTGACCTCGGCCTCTTGAGCGTCTATTCCTGCCTCTCTGAGCTCTGGAGGTGTCTGGAAAGGACCAATTCTTGGAGGGCCAATTCCTGCTAAACCTTGGAGGCTGGACCTGTAAGAAATCTTTCACTGTCTGGACAGATTTTGCCTTCTCTTCCATCTTCTTCAGCACCTGTTGTGCAGGAGAGCCAAACAAATTGATCTTGTCCATGGGAGCATCTAGTAGCTTTAATTTGACATGGTCTGGTAAGGCCTGCTCTTTTAACCATGCATGTCTTCTGATCACTGTGCCAGTCATGGCTGATCTAAAGGAAGCTTCCAGTGCATCATAGCCGCATTTTAAGGAATGATTACTGACCTGCTGAATGTTATGTACCATTTCCTGAATAGATTTTTTGTCTAATGGTTCATCCGAGGACAGCTTTTTAGTTAACTGGTCTAACATAAATTCTTGATACTGGATCATGTGGAATTGACAGTTCAAGGCCCTAGCTGAAAGAGTAGCAGAAGTGTAAACTTTTTTACCCCATCTCTCTAAGGACCTGGATTCCCTTTCAGAGGGGAGGGGGTTTTTGGCAGAGGTAGCTGCTACAGCCTTAGGTCCCTGGGAGATAGTTTCGGGATCTGCAAAAGGAGCCTTATACAAATGATAAAGTGTGTCCGGGACCCTGTAGTACCTATCGGGCTTAGCAGGGGCCGGTGGTAGTGAATCAGGAGCAGTACAAGCATCATTAAATGCATCATCCACAACAGAGAGAACTGGAGGGATGGCTAAAGGCCTATGCTGTGGTAAATGCAGAAAGGTTCTAAGCCTTTTTCTAGAGTTTGAAAAATCCTGGCCCTGCCACTGAAATTGTTCCCTCATAGCATGCAAGGTTTCCCCAAAGGAAAATTCCTCAGGCGGAGAGGCAGAAGGAATGGACTCTTCACCATCAGAGTCTTCATAAGGGGAGAAAGGGTCCTCTGGAGGGTTTGTATTATCTGAATCATAAGAGGAGTCATCTGTAGAAACTGGCTCAGGGGGCTCTGCTCTAGGCCTCTTCTCTGCAGGTGGGTGAGAGGCCCTGTCTGGGTGAGGTTGGGATCCCCGGATCAAAGAAATGAGATCCTCTGCTAGACTAAGCATTTGTGAACTAGAGCTAGGCCTGTGAGAGGGGGTCTTAGCAGGCACAGATTTGGTAGATTTAGCTGCTTTAGCCCTGGCAAAGGCCTTAATCGACATGGTTGCAGGTGGCCCAGCAGCTCCACGTGCAGGGGTTGAAATATCCAAGGGTATAGTATCAGATAATTCCTGGGAACCTGCAAGAGCAGGTGGGATTTCAGAAGCCGATTCCACCAGGTTGGATGAGGCCTCGGTAGGAGGAAAGTTTTGGCTGAAGGAAGAACCGCGAGCTCGGTTTCAGCGAAACCGAGACACTCATGATTGGCTTAACCGCGGTTTCGCCGAAACCGCAGACGCGAGTGTCGGTCCTTTTCCTGCGCTTTTAGATATTTGCGGTCGGAGGATCCGGCGGCATAATGTAAGCAAAATCTGAGCGAAAAACTCCTCAGCAAATTCCGACTGGCGTCTAAGCGTCCGTCGGTTAAAAAGCACAGGCTAGACAAGCTGCTACGCCGTGGTCTGGGCCTAAACAAGGTAAGCAGTAAGAGTGGAAATCTTTATGAGGTATTTGTTTCCCACAAGTTAAACAGTTATTCACTTTTTCTGACATCGGCTGAGGCAAGAAAGAGTCCCCAACGGGTACTTAGCTTTAGAAGTCTTCGGTAGTAGAAGAAGTATTCGGTAGTAGTAATCTCTGGTTCTGACCGACCGGCACTTGCGAACAGCTTCTGCTTCGGGCGCCACGCGGCAAGAAAGACTGAGGAAAATGGCGTCGGCTGATGCCTTTATACCCGAAGAACTGCAGCTATGACGTCGGGTGAAGTGCAACACCAGCCGAGGCCAGACCCAGACTTTGGAATCTGGCCGACCGAAGGGCTGCCTGACGACAGGACAACCCATTTGTAAGGACTGCAGATGCATCCTTGAAGGACATCAAATTAGAAACTTTTCTGACAGAAAAGGTTATATTAGACTAGTCTGATAGCAATTATCTACACTTGGCTCAAGAGAAGCAGCTTGACAAGACCAAATGGTGACGCAGCAAACGAAATCTGAGGTAACAGGGAGGGGGGAATTCTGGATAAGAATTTAGCTCGAAAGTTTGTAGCTGATGCGAGCTTGGAAGATGGCCGGCTCGGTTCCGAGGTCGGAACCGATACCCATACGTAAGGAATGAATGAGGATTAACAATATCAGATACTATTTTATAGGAAGGATCAACAGCCTGAATTAAACCCCGAGCCAGAAACATGAAATTACTCCTGCACAAGGAAATTTAAGGAGGAGTGCTGGAAAAAGGACTGACAGTTTGTTCCACAGTCAAGCCGAAAATGATGCCTCTTTCCCAGGGAAAACATGCAGTAAACGCTGGTAAAAGTTTAGAGTCTGTAAAAGTCGCTTTTTTCAGTTTAAAACACAGTAAAATGTGCTTTAAAACACTTTGCCATCTCTAAAAGCACAATTACTCCACAGAAAAAAAATGTTTTTTAAATACTTTAAATTGACAGGAAAAAAATAGAAGTTATGTTCTTACCATAACGTTCCATGTTAGTTGTCTTCTTCTCGCCTTCTTCTTGCTGGATGGGTTCGGAGCCGACCTCGGCTCCGACTCGGCCACTCTAAAAGCTCGAGAGTTGGTTCCACCGGCTCGAGGCTCCCCTTATATCCCACAATGCTAGGCGAGAGTTACCTCAGATCTCGTTTGTAAGCTAACCCCAGCTTATAATAGTAACAGAATAACTGTAAAACAGAGTCCACCTCTAACAACAGGAAGAAAGAAGGGTGACCTACATCCTGAACCAGGAAATATGCATAATAGCATATGTCTAAGAAAGAGGTGGTAGAAAGAGAGGTCACAATCACAACTCCTCTAGGTCTGTCCAGGCCAGGGGGAAGGAGGGTGGGACGCAAGAAGAAGGCGAGAAGAAGACAACTAACATGGAACATTATGGTAAGAACATAACTTCTATATGTTAAGTTGTCTATCTCGCCTTCATTCTTGCTGGATGGGACCGTCCTAGCACCTTGTCCCGGGTGGCCTAACGGAACAGACTCCTGAGAACAGTGGAACCAAAGTTAGCTCTATGCCTAGAAGCTAAATCCAACTTATAATGAGAAATGAAAGTGTGAGGAGTAGCCCAAGTAGCCGCTGCACAAATGGTGTCAATAGGCAGTCTGTCTTGGAAGGCTAAAGAAGTAGCCAAAGCTCTGGTGGAATGAGCCTTAGGTTTATCAGGCAGCTTTTGATGTCTAATTTCATATACAAGGGAAATCAAAGATGTTAGCCATCTGGATAATGATACCTTTGAAACTGAAAGTCCCTTTCTGCTCTCCGATAGGAGACAAACAACTGATCAGATTTTCTGACCTGTTTAGTTCTATCCAAGTAGTACCTCAATTGACGGTGAACATCCAGGCAGTGTAATTTTGTTCAGACCTATTGGAGTATTCTGGAAAAAGACCGGTAGATCAATGCTTTGATTCAGATTTGTGTCGAGACCACTTTAGGCAAAAGGACGGGTTAGTTCGTAAGGATACTCTGTCCTTATGAACCAAAAGATAAGCAGGGCGACAGCTGAGTGCTTGAAGCTCTGAAACTCTTCTAGCTGATGTAATAGCTACCAGAAAAAGAGTTTTCCATGATAATAATTTTAAAGAACAGGAGACTGCAGGTTCGAAAGGGGAAGAATCAAAGAAGCAAGAACTAAATTTAGGTCCCAAGGAGAAGGAGGATTTCTTATAGGAGGTCTGAGAAGAAAAACTCCTTTCAAAAAGGCTTTGCAGAGCTTGTGGGACATTAGGGCAGATTCAGAAATACCCACATGAAAATTAGAAATAGCTGCCAATTGAACTTTAAGTGTAGAGGAGATGAACCTGCATGGAAGAGTTCAGCTAGAAAATCAAGGACTAGTTGGATGGAAGCAGTGAAAGGATCTATGTCCTTTCCTTGAGCCCAATATGTGAAGCATTTCCACTTACTCAAATAAATCTTTCAGTGGAAGATTTATGGGAAGCTATCAATATATCTCTAACAGAGTGAGATAATTGAGGAAGCCTGGCTAAGGTTGGAACTGGAGGAACCAAGCAGTGAGGTTCAGAGAGGGAGGGGCGATGAAACTGACCAGACTGATGGATCAAAAGATCTGGAACTAGGTCCAGATTCCACGGTCGCTCAAAGAAAGCGATGTAGAAAGGGGAACCACACTTGTCGAGGCCAGTAAGGAGCAATGAGGATCAATGAGGCCTTCTGAGCGATAGCTTTCTGTATTACTTGAGAGATCAGTGGGAAAGGAGGAAATGCATACAGAAGTCCCGGGGCCAAACTTGGACTAGGCGTCTCTGCTGGGTTGGCCTGGTAAAGGGAATAGAGTGAAATATTCTCTGCACTTGCTGTTTTGGGGAGTAGCAAAAGATCGCAGCAAGGCTGACCCCACTTGAGAAATATTTCTCTCACTACAGAGTCTTTCAGAGCCCACTCCTGAGGCATGAGTATAGCTCTGCTCAACTTGTCCGCAATTTGATTGGACTTCCGGGGATGTGCGTTGCTATCAGAAACCGCTGAGAAGAAATCGCCCATTGCCACAGTCTGAGTGCTTCTCGACACAGGGGTATGATCTGGTCTCGCCTTGTTTGTTGATGTACCACACTACAGACATATTGTCTGTCTGGATTACAATCGTTCCCAAGGGAAGAGAGTCTTGAAGGGCTTGCAACGCTAAAAGCACTGCTCTCATCTCCAGAACATTTATGTGCAAGTGGCATTCGTTTGGTTGCCATGTGCCCTGGACCGTCCTGCCCTGATAATGCCCCCCCCACCCGATCAGGGAGGCATCCGTTGTCAGAGTAGCAACCGGAGGAGGTGGAACAAAGGGTCTTCCGACAGGAGCTGGGGAAGACATCCACCACATGAGATGCTTTTTGCACGCTTGCGTGATCATAATGGTGTGAGACATTGGAAGTTCCTGGTATGACCATTGAGTAAAGAGCATCCATTGAAGGATCCGCATGTGGTATCTGGCTAATGGAAGCAGAGGTATGGCCGCTGCCATAATTCCCAACACCTTTAGAACTAACCTGGCTTTGATTCTGTTGTTGTTGAAAAGGAGTGATACCAATTTGTGAATGTCTGATATTCTCTGATGTGTTAGTCTTGCAGACATGTTTATTGTATCTAGATTTAGCCTATGTAGGTAATAGTGCGACAAGGCGACAAAACAGACTTTTCGCAATTTATTGAAATACCCAGCTTTTGACAAAGCGAAAAGTGTAATCTCTGGCCATCAGAAGGAGATGCTTGGTGGAAGCTGTGAGGAGCCAGTCGTCCAAATATGGAAACACCTGGAATCCTTGTCGTCTCAGGTGAGAAGCTACCACTGCCATGCAATTGGAAAACACCGGGGCAGTGGTGAGACCAAAGGGCAGGGCCCTGAACTGAAAATGACTGGTTCCCAGCCTGAAGCGGAGGAATCTTCTGGGCGTCTGTTCATCTTTATGTGATAGTGCATCCGAAGGTCTATAGAGCACATCCAGTTTCCTTTGCCCAAAAGGGAAGATTGGATTGCAGCGTGACCATCCGAAATCTTGTTTTCTTGACTGATTTGTTCAAGACACTGAGATCCAAAATTGGTCTCCAGTCCCCTGTTTTCTTTGGAACTAAAGAACCTTGAGTAGATTCCGGATCCTTGCTCGTCTGCTGGCACTGGCTGAATTGCTCTTTTTGCAAGCAGGTTTGAAATCTCCAAAACTGCCAGATCCCTTTTGGCCGGTGGGACATCTGGAAGGGATTTTTTGACTGATTTGGAAGCGAAGAAAGGGGATAGAATAGCCTTCGGAAATGATGGACTGTACCCATTTGTCTTGAGTCAGGGATAGCCAGGCTTCTGGG
The DNA here is from genome assembly GCF_019279795.1 of Protopterus annectens. Classification (NCBI taxonomy): domain Eukaryota; kingdom Metazoa; phylum Chordata; order Ceratodontiformes; family Protopteridae; genus Protopterus; species Protopterus annectens. The sequence goes on from NC_056748.1 coordinate 473,123,288, forward strand.
TACAGTGACAATCTTCCCCCGACTGCCTCCGAAGATGGGCAGGCGGGCAACACCTCAGGGATGCTGAAAGGGCTTGTCAGGAAGGCTTCCCGATTGCCCTGGTTCTATGGACCCCCTGCCCCTAGGGCGGCGTCTACCATTGTTATTCCCACCTCTGCCTCTGGCGGAAAAGCGACTCTGTCGTCAGGCGAAGTCCCTTGAGGTTGTTTACGGAATCACATCTTTCCACCTTTCTGGCCTTTGGGGTAAGGCCTGGAAGGAGTAGGAAAACGGACTCCGGCGGCAGAAAGGGTCTTGCCATCAGTCTCGCTCCTAGTCAAGGTTTCTTTCACTTGAGGACCAAAGAGGATGATCCATCAAGCGGGAGTTCGTGAAAGAAGTCTTGAAGGGTCCATAAATTGCATAGCCGCATCCAGGCATGCCTACGTAAGGCCACACCTGTCCCTGCGGCTCTGCTCGCTCCATCAGCCGCGTAAGAAAGAAGGCGCATGGAGGAGTTGGTTATGGAATTAAGGGTAGCCAGCTGCGTGTTCATCTTATCTTGGAAACCCGCAGCTGTAGGGTCCTTTAACATTTCACTCGCTTCCTTGATCAAGTCCCTTTGAAGACGAGTAAAATGGCACAGGTAGTTCAGCGAACGCATGGTAAATGTCGCTGACGAGAACATCCGCTTTCCGTACCTATCCATGGACCTAGATTCCTTGTTAGGTGGATGGACAGGTACTGAAGGATCAGCTAGCTCCTTCTTAGTGGCAGCAGCTACCAAAATAGCATCCACAGAAACTCCTTTTGTTAAAAATTGTTTGTCTGCTGGAGCTGTTATGAACTTGGAGGGTCTCCTGGGAGTGGGGTCCACTGAATCAGGAGCCGTCCATGCCTTCTTAGCAACCACCTGCATGAGGGGGTGGAAGGGGGGGGGGACACCCAGGAGGTGGAAGGACGAGAGCCAAACGCCTCAAGATACACAGATTCGTCCTCCGAAGGGTTGAGGGCTGGCCAATTTCCCCTCTGTTTCTGGATCTCCAGAATGTCTGCAAATGAGACATCTTCAGAAGGGGAGCAGGGGAACCCTCAGAGTCATCCAAATCTTTGTCTGGCGTGATGGACTCAGGTGAGTCAATGTGTTTCCTCTTACACTTCCTCTTCCGAGGGGGCTCTTCTGCCAAATCAGGAGAGGCCTCGAAGAGGATGAAATCCCACAGGGGTTCCTGAGGAGCTGGCTCTCTGCGGTCCGGGATGAGGGAGTGAGTCGACTTAGCCTGAGGCACCATAGAGGGAGGCGGACGGAGCCGACTGTGGAGTAGAGCCAGGCTCTAACACACTCCGCATGACCTCGAATGCACCCCTGTCAGGCAGAGCCAGAGGTCCCGCTCCGAAGCTAAGAACCCCCTCGGCACCGACAGTGATGGCTCGAGGCCGATGTCGAGCCGAACTCACCAGCCGAAGCACCGAGAGGGAGAGGGGTCGGACAAGGGTCGATGCCACTCACCCCTCGAGCCGGCGAGGGAAGTCCGGCGCCGAGATTCTTCCAAGGAAGAAAGCGGAGCCGGCAGCGGGCGAAGACAATTGTATCGGCTCCGGCGCTATCACAGTCTCGGTTCCGACGACCCGGCTCGAGCTCAAGAGAGTCGAAGGAGGAATATGTTGATGGAGCGGGGCAGGCATCGACTGATGAGTCGGGCTCTGAAGCATCTGGGCCAGTGCCTCGGACTTAAGTAGTCGACTCACTACCCTCTGAAGGTCATGATCCGACAGCCTCGATGACCTAGAGGAGTGAGATCTTTGGCTCCGTTCAGACAGCAGGGGAGATCCTGGAGCCGAATGAACGGAGCCAAGAGATGGTGACCTGGACCTCTTCCTAGTTGTCGGCTCCGAAGGTCTGGTCGGAGCCGACACGGGAACTTCTACTACCTCGGCTCCGGCCGGAGCCGAGGGGGCCACAGAAACTCTGGTCTGAGACTTATCGGCTCCAGCCCGAGCCGATGAAGGCAGAGGTTGAGAAACCTTAGGTCTCGGCTCAGTTGCCGGAGCCGAAGACCTAGATGCCTTGGAGGGCTTCCCTGTTGAAACAGACAGGGAATCCTCTGGCTTGAGTAAGCCTCTGAGTATCAATTTATTCTTTCTTTCCTGCAGGACCCTGGGGCTGAAGCCATGGCACACAGCACAGGAGTCCTGCAGGTGCAAAGGCCCCAGACAGTAGACACAAGAAGTGTGAGCGTCTGTCAGAGACATTTTCTGACAGCACGCATCACACTTCTTGAATCCGGAGACCTTTGCTTCTTTAGACATTTTTTTTTTTTTTTTTTTTTGAACAGGTGTACACAAACACACACACAAACACACTAGTTACACCCTGTCAAGTTAAATTATAATAAAACCAGTAACTATGGATTTTAAAATAAAATAATACACACACACTCCACTAGGGAAGGAAAGGCCTGTAGGCCCAAGGGAAGAACCTAAGGTTCTTGAGGGAAAAAAACGGAAATTTTTTTAGAAGGTGATAAAATTTTTTCTAAACTAAGGGAATTAAGTAAATATATAAATTAAAGGGGTTTTTAAAGACTAATTTCAACAAGAAATATTACTCACCAAGAACCGGTAGAAAAACCAACCTCGAAGCTGTAGCGGCAAACGAGATCTGAGGTAACTCTCGCCTAGCATTGTGGGATATAAGGGGAGCCTCGAGCCGGTGGAACCAACTCTCGAGCTTTTAGAGTGGCCGAGTCGGAGCCGAGGTCGGCTCCGAACCCATCCAGCAAGAATGAAGGCGAGATAGACAACTTAACATCAGAGCTTTCATTTAAAAGTACAATACAGTCTACTGACAGTCCATTAAAACACAACCTCCTAACTTTAAAATAACTTTCATGAACAGGAAAATGTTATCAAACAATTTTTTAAACTGAAGTTTTTCCCCATGAAGGGAGCTCACCTGCCCAGCAAAGGAATGGCGCAAGCCAACTCTCAATCCTCGAAGGCCTCAGAGGAGCGTACCCTCCAGCTTCAGGAAAGCTCTGAAGGGCTTGGCACCCATAACTGCCTTTTTAGTTAGCTCAGCTTGAACTAATGGTTTAGGTATGTGGAAGGTGCCCTGAAGCTTTGGAAACTGGCCAGCTGTTAAATCTTTGCAGGATATATAACTCATACAGCTTAGGCTGCTGCATCAGTGATCAATATGGACATCATCGCTGCTTTTGAAAACACGGTAAGATCTGAACAGGAAAAAATGGTAGGACCTAAATCATCTATGGTGGGGAAAATGGAAATGACGGAAATAAAATGTACTAAAGAGTTTCTGGGTGATAAACTAAATCTAGGTAATAATTCAACCATAAAGCAACTCTTGGGAAAAGATAACTACAGGGGAGGGTGTAATTTCCATTTACAGGGGAAATGCTTTCCAGAATCAAACACAAGGAACCATCTCAGAAGCATCAACATTCTCGAGCAGAGTGGAAATTATGAAGGAAGGCCTGAAAACAAATTCTTGGGTTGAACTTGACACAATTCAGTCAGTTAGTACTCCTTGCTACAGAAGTTCTCTTTTGTAATATTTTGCGCTTGTGTGTAAATATACACAAACTCTGCATGCACACTTCTAACACTAAAACAGTACTTCCTGATCTACTGTTCCTTGTTTCATTGTTATACTGTTACATTTACTTCTTGTCATAAATTAAACACTTTTAAATATACTAAAACATTCGTCAATATGCAAATATTATACTAATGTGAACAGTTCTACTGTTTATGAGGCTCTTGATTTTTGACCTGTTCCATTACCATACATCTCAGTTTTTAGATACCATAAAAACTCTGGCCTCAAACTTGCCCAAACTTAGATAAACAGCACACTTATTATTTCGGGGAAAAAAAAAGTGATGGAGCGAACTGAAATCACAAGGGGTGGGAATAACCAAGAAACCAAAAATGCATATGAGAAGCAGTAATGCAAACCTGTATTTCGTATTATATAATCTAACACCACAAGTCTTTCAAACTGTAGCTGCAACTGCCGACTGGTGTTTTCAGGTAAAGGTTCTGCCTCAAACCGTCTCAGCCAAAAGTCAGCATCCTTGTAACCATCGACAAACAACTGGAAAGAACCAACCTGAAAAGAAAGCAGTCAATAAATTACAATTGGTTCTTATTAAAAGCAGTCAATATAACACTCACTGATTAAAATAATTCAAGTCTCCAATCCAAGACATGACTGTAACTGTCATAAATATAACAGAAATTTAAATTACTTCTGCAAGTAGATAAACACCTAAGTACATTTGCAACGTGTTGCTCATGCAGTGACACAAAGGCAGCAGCTTGGGTGCAAAAAGCTTCAGAGCTTTCCTCTCTCAAGGAAGGATGGCCAGAGCCATGAAAGGGAAAAATGCTAGGAAAGAAAAATTCAACATAAATATAAAGCATACAACTACATACACAAGGGTATATATTCCCACCCCCTAGTGATACACCAGCAACAACCAAATAAGAGGGGTGGAGGGAGGGGCACAGCTGCTGTTACTGTAAATTTACTTTATACACCTTTCCTATATTCAACATCAGCTCACTGTTGCAGTTGTCTAAGATATTTGGGTAGATAAACAGCATTGAGGGTTACGTAGGGAGGAGGAAAGAATTCAGAAGTCCCCTGAACAAGTCCATTTTGTTGGGTAGCTTGTGATGGTGACCTCTGACCAGATGATGAAAAAGGGGAAACCAGTGGTGCCTGGACAAAAAGAGAGTCACCAACAAGATTTCTGATCTTCCCCTTTGGATCCTCAACAGAACACGAGGAAGGCATAAAGGTATTTCCCCTCCAAATAAAAAGACAAGGGATCCTGGATTAAAACAAACTGAGCTGCCTATTCTGAGTGAAGGCAAACAGGTCAATTTGTGGAATACCCCGTTTGTTGAATATGTCCAGGAAGACCTCCCTGTTTAGCATCCATCTGTGAGAATCTTCCATGGACCTGTTTAAAGCATCCACAAGCACCAATTGTCTGATTCTATGAGGCCCTTTTGGAGGATGCTTGTGTCGGCCGGAGAGTCGATTATGGCGCCCAGTTTGCAGTCATCTGCGAACTTGGTCAGCCACAGTCCTTCCGTGTTGGCCTGTAACTCCGAGAAATATATACCGAACAAGAGAGGTCCCAGGACTGAGCCTTGCGGGACGCCACTTGTAACTGGTTTGGAGTCTGACATGGCTCCAGCAATTCTAACCATGTGGGTTCTGTCCTTGAGCCAGTTTGCAACCAATCTAGTGACATAGGGGTTTATATTTAAGCTGGTGAGCTTATCTATAATGCCCGAGTGGGGTATTGTATCGAAGGCTTTTGCGAGGTCCAGGTAGGCTGTGTGGACCACCTTCCCCTCGTCAATGGCCTTGGTGACTGTTTCAAAGAAATCAACCAGGTTTAAGAGGCAGGATCTGCCCTTAAAGCTGAACTGGGTAGGATCCAGGGTCTGTAGGTCACCAATATCTTTATTTATGCGGTCCATGATGATCCTTTCCATAGCTTTGAAGACCAAGCTAGTCAGGCTTATGGGGTGATAGCTTCCAGGATCCGTTGAGGCACCACCTTTGTGGAGAGGGACCACTGTTGCTGTACGCCACTCTTTGGGTACATATCCTGTAGTAAGGCTGAGATTGAACAGTAGTTTTATGTTTGGGTTTAGCTCTTCTTGGAATTCATGTAGGACGCAGCCCGGGACACCGTCTGGTCCCATTGATGCTGTGCTTTTGCTTTGGAGAGGGCAGCTCTTACCTGAACATCTGAGATGTCAGGGGGGCAGCACTCTGCTGGGATAGATATTTGCCCTTTTGGTGTGGGGGGGGGGGGGGAGAGGTTTGCGCTGAACCTGTCAGCTAGGATGTTGGCAATGTATGTGGGTTTGGTGTATTTGTTGTCATTTTGGACCAATTCTGAGCATATCTGGGAATTCCCACCCAGGTTCCTAACATAACTAAAGAAAGCCTTGTGATTATCCTTAGTGTCCTGTGCAATTTTTCTCTTGAAGCTGGCCTTAGACGATTTTATGAGTGCCCGTAGTTTTTTGCTAATACTGATCAGAGATGCCTTCCCTTTTTGGGATTTTGCTCTATCATGTAGTAGCTTCCTCCTTCTATTGTATAGTTTGTTTATGGCTGGGGTCCACCAGACAGGACGTCTGCCTTTGGAGGATTGGGTCTTGGTTTTATTTGGGATTGCATGATTCATGCATTCCTGAAGGTGTTCATAGAATGCGTTTATAAAGGATTCTGCGGTTTGGGCCATACTTTCCACAGGCCCAGGGGCTTTGAAGGATTCCACCTCGGTTTTGAGGAGTGTGAAATTTGCTTTAGAGAAGTTTTTCACTGTGGTTTTCAGGGCAGGGGGTGAAGTCGGGATGTGAATATCCAGTGAGATTAGTTTATGGTCTGATCTTACCAGTGAGGGATACACTTCTGATCTGGAGCATAGAGTCCCCATGTTGGTGATGATCAGGTCCAGTATGTTTTCCCCTCTTGTGGGAGGGGTAACAAGTTGTTCCATAGCATTTGAGTTTATAAATTCTAGGAACCTTTGGGCTAGGGTTTTGAAGCTAGTGTATTGCTCCCAGTCTATGTTTGGGTGGTTGAAGTCGCCCAATATAATGGTGTTTGGAGAGACCTTCATATTTTCCAGTGTTCTCAGGAAGGCCGAGTGGGGTTCCTGGGTTTGGGAGGGTGGTCTGTAGCAGGCTATAAACTGGAAGGCAGTTTTACCCACTGTTAGTTGCACATGGATAGTCTCTGATGCTTCGTGCTGTGCCACCAACCTGGAGATGTGGGTATCTTTGACGAATATTGATACTCCCCCTCCTTTTGTGGTTCGGTCCAAGTTTTGGGGCCGAAAAGCATGGTATGAGGTATAACCTGGTAGTGCTGGGGTGCTCTCGGAAGCCTTGAACCAGGTTTCTGTTACTGCACGGATATCGATGTTCTCCATGCTAAAGAGAGTTTCGAGTGCATGCATCTATGGTTGGACAGTTAAAGTCACCCAGGATCATGGCAAAGGGTTGAATCTTGATAGATTCAAAGAGGTCCAAATAGATGGAGTGGGCATCTTGAGTCAAAGACAGGGGCCTATAGCTAGCTATGATTTGAATAGGGATTTTGTCAACATTTAACTGCACCTACAATGTCTCCTGTGAATCATACTGTTTGACCAACCTGGAGGTGTGCATGTCTTTAATATATACTGCAACTCCACCTCCTTTTGCTTCGCTGTCCACGGTTTGGAGTCTGAATGTACGATAGGATGAGTAACCTAGTATAGCTGGGGTGCTCTCTGCAGCTTTGAACTAGGTTTCTGTGACTGCACAAATGTCAGCATCTTCCAGGGTTAAGAATGCTTGCAATGAGTGCAGTTTCATGTTTAGACTCCTAAGAAGCCCAAGGGAGATAGATGCAGGTCATCTCTGGCAAAGCATTGCAGTCTGTCGATCATGTCTTCCCAGGTTGTCAGGTACTGGTTACCATCTGTTTTGATGAAGTCCCTTTCACTTGTTTTTGGGGACAAAATTGGGAGGGTAGGTGGCCTAATGGTTAAGGTGTTTGCATTATAAACACAAGGTACATGGTTTGAGTCTCACAAGGGATAACTGGCTAGGCTTAAAATGGCTTGCAAGGGCAGTTAGCCTAGTACTAATCTATGAACCTATGAACCTAAATTGCTCATTTTTTTTTCTATGCTTGATGTTACTTCTGTGGTCCCTTGGTCCCTGTTTCGCTCCACACACCTTCCTTTTGGTTACTTCGGGTTTGTGTTCACCCTTGTGTTGGTTATTTTATTAAAAAAGGCCCTTTGTTAGACAGAATCTTGATCTACTCCAAGGAAGGTGACTCTGGGTGTTAGATGTCAGTTGTAGCTTCTGGACACAGAGGATGAGGACCACCTTCTGAAAGCAATATATGGTGATTCACATGGCAGTTGGACATTCTGCTGATAATGCTACCTGGATCACACAATCATCTAACTATGGATAAATGTGAGCACCCTTGGTTCTGCAAAATGTGATAATATATACCAGACATTTGGTAACTTTACTGGGAATAGTAGATGAGCCAAATTAAAAATTGGTAGTGTAAATATCCTGCCTGAAAACATAGGAACTTCCTATACTCCTAAAGGATAGGAACATGAAGGTAGTTGTCCTTCAAATCCTGAGTTATCATCTAAGCCCTTAAGAAGATAAAGGCAAGAGTTTTTTTTGAAGGGTTAACAATTTGAATTTAGGTACTATGAGTGATTTGTTGAGTCTTAAAACAATTCAGGGTGGTTCTCCAGGTCCCTTCTTTACTGGGGAATAAGAGGCATGAACAGAATCCTATGGCCATCTCTCTTGGAGGAAATGATTGATTGCCTGGCTTGGACACCTGTGCCTACAAGACTTGGATTGTTGCTTTTAAAACCATCTAGACCTACAAAGCTGATGTAAGTATATATTTTTGCACTCGCTAAACTATTTCAGTGATATTTCAAACATCTGTGCTGCATTTACTTATTTGGTTGAATTTATCACGGTTTTCAGCCTGCATTTGTTAAAGAAACTCAGTCTGTTTATTACCGCACTGCTCTTAAGTTGTTTAGCAGTATTCTGCAAAAGCTGTTCTGAGTCTACAAAAACATTTCTAAATTTTGCAAAGTGTTTGTGTGCTGTGAACATTTCTCAGGGTTAGTGAATTTATTTCCCTGGATTCCTGATACTGCAATAATTCTTACTTTTGTTAAAGCATTTGTTATTACACTTGAGCTCAAAGTCAGTTTGTTTTACACTGGAAGGGATCTTTTGCACTCTGGTGGGAGCAGAGGGCTAAATTCAACCCATCCAAGGTGGGAAATACTGGTTGATGGCTTATTGTGTTTTCATCTGATTCTGAGGCTTTAACTTTGGAAAAGTCTTTCATCTTACTGGCATAAAAGGATTACATTTTTTTAAGATTGTGCTCATTTATTCAGAGCTTCAGTGTGTCTGCATTTGACACAAGTCTGCAAGACTTGGATTTTTGCTTCCAAAATCATCTGAACCTAAAAAGCTGATACAAATATACTTTTTGCACATATTCTGTTTCAGTGATATTTACCACTTCTTTGCTGCATTTATTTAATTTGTTAAATTTATCACTGTTTTTCAACCTACACTTGCTAAAGAAACTGTTAACTGTACTGCTCTTAGACGGTTTTAACAAATGCTATAGAAAAGAAGTAAGAATTCCTGTAATATCAGGGAATCCTTCAAAATATGTTCACTAACCCTGAGAAATACTCACAACACACAAAAGCTTTGCAAAGCTTAGAAATATTCAGTATTCTGCGAGAGCTGTTCTGGGTCTGCCAAAATATTGCTAAGGTTTGCACAGCTTTTGCAAGTTGTGAACATTTCTCAGGGTTAGTGAACTCATTTCCAAGGAATCCTGATATCACAGGAATCTGTAATTCTGTTATAAAGCAATTGTTACTGCACTTGAGCTGAAAGGGTTCTTTTGCACTCTGGTGGGAGCAGAGTTGAAGTCAACCCATCCAAGGTGGGAACTACTGACTAATAGCTGATTGTGTTTTTATCAGATTGACCTGAGGATTTAATTTTAGAAAAGTGTTTCATCCTGCTGGTATACAAGCCTCTTGCGCAAATGCTGTTCCCTGTGCTTGCATACAAACAAACCTCTCCAGTTTAAAATCCTCTATAGGAAACACTTTCCATAGTCTTCCACTGTTCACATCTGCTCGAACAGATGTGAGTTTGTACAGAGGGTGGTACCACTGCAAGTCATCTAATAGTATGGGTCTATATCACGCTATCGAATGGACTAAATAGCGAATGCTATTTAGTTATCTGATACTGTAGAAATGGCAAAATAGCGAAGTCACGGAACATCTAATTTTTTCCCAAGGGAAAAAATTTGGTGGGCTGTCTTCGGGACTTTGCCATTTCTTCTACTATGGTGCAATCTTGCAGTTGGTTTATTTAAGTAGGGGGAGTGTTGGGGGCGAAGCCCCCCACTTAAATTTGTGTTTAAGTTTTTTTTTTTTTTTTTTATGGAGCAGCGAATTTTTTCCCTGGGAAAAAATTTGCTGTTCCGTTTGTTCAATATTTTGTTGTTTCGATATTATCGGTACGAGGAAATAGCATTCACTATTTACATCATACGATAATATGATATAGATGCAATAGTATACTACTAAACACTTTCACTTTGACCTTTAAGTGACTCTCCCTTACTCCTTGCCATCTAGAAATGGTGTTTCCTTGCCTTATATAAGTATAGGCTAGATTCAGACCATCTAGACTGGTATTAGTGTGCTCTTAAACCAACCATCTTACATTAAGAGGGCCTCCCTGCACCCTTGTGGCAGAAGTGTGTAGCTCAGGACCCATCTGAGTTGGGGATTACTGGAGAAATGCTCAGTTTGGGGCTTTCCTATAGGTAGTTGTGTTAAAACTGTTGACATTTGCCTGTATACAAGCCTCACATTTGTGCTTGATTTACCGGAGGTGCTCAATGTTTGGAAACTTTAGCCAGAGGTCTGGAGTGCATCTGCACTAAAATCCAAGGCATCCATTGAAAAAAAAAAAAAAGAAAGAAAAAAAGTATATTTTAAGCTAGCACTGCATTTTGTTAACTGTATTTAGTTGAATTACTGGTTTATTTTTGCTATTTGTGACCAAGTCCAGCTAGCTCACTACCTTCCCCAAATACCACATTCAGAAAAATCCTGCCACAATGGACAGGCAATTTCCTATCATTTCTCCTGCCACCTTGATCGATATTGACATCTTAAGGCAATGTAGCAATTGCCTCATGTATACGGACAACCATTTACTCCTAAAGCAAAATACACGTGGAACTGGAGTCAATTCTCTCATGTAAAAACAAACTAGACAAACAGGTTGTCAGCACATACACTTCACCTCTCACACAAAATAAGGTCATGACACCTAAACCCACATACGCAGAGGTACTCGCTAAAAGCCTAAAAGAACAGAGACCTCCCAAACGCACACCACCCACACTCAAAGCTAAAAGCAAAAAGAAACCACTACAGATCTCAACACACGCGTACACATGCACGCGCACACATACGCACATCTCAACAAATAAGCCCCTAAGGCAAAACACATCAAATTTCTTTCTTGGTCATAGGCAACTCCATAGTGAGACACCCACATTTCCCCCTCACCAGACTGGACAAGGAGAACGTCATAGTCAGCTGCCTATCAGGTGCTAGGATCAGACAAATAATGCAAGCACTCAAGTCTCTCAACAACAAGTACCGTTATGACTCTGTCATAGTCCTTGTTGGACTGAATGACTTGAGATGTACCTCCCTGGACTACATGAAGACAGACATGATGGAACTCTCTGATTATGCATCCCACTCTGATTATGCATCCCACAGGTATGTCCCTAGCCCTAAGAATATCCTAGACCTGGTGATTACCAACATGGGAAATCGATGCTTCACATCTATGGCCCCTCATTGGTCAGGTCTGACCATAAGCTAATCATCCTTGACATCCACATCCCACCCCCAGTAAGGAAACCTCCGTAAAAAAACTTCTCCAAAGCCAACTTCATGCTACTCAAGTAAGAAGTGCCAAACTTCATGACACCCATGCAGACGGGAACTGAAATTTCGACTGCTGAATCCTACACTAAGGCACTGTACGAGCACATCCACTTGTGCATGAATTGTGCCATCCCCAATAGAACCAAGATGCTCTCCTCCAAAAAAAGGAAGCCAATCTGGTGGTCCCATGCCATAAACAAACTTTACAACAAAAGGAAGAAACTGTTGCAGAAAAGAGGAAAATCCCAGGATGCAAAAAACTCCCTTACCAGCCTTAGTAAGAAGCTGAGATCCCACATAAAATCCTCCAAAGCTAGTTACGAAAATAAAATTGCCAAAGATTCCAAAGATAACCACAAGGCACTCTATAGCTATGTCAAGAATCTAAATGGCAATGCTCAGATCTGCTCTGAGCTACAACAGAATGGCATGAAATATACTGATCCCAAGGATATTGCCAATATCCTGGCAGATTGATTCAGTGCAAACATCACCCCCTTCTCACCCCCTAAAGGGCTCACCTCAATACCGAAATATTGCCAAATTCTGATAATAATGGCCACACAGGTAAAAAACACACTCTCCAAAGCTAAGAATACAGCATCCATGGGACTAGATGACATCCCAGGCTGTGTACTACATGAACTACAAAATGAACTGGCACCTCACCTAAGTGTCATGTTTAATCATAGCCTCACCTCAGGCTTCGTGCCCACTGAGTGGTGCACAGCTACAGTTATCCCACTCCACAAGGGGGGATCCACCTTGGATTCTGGGAACTACCGCACCATCAGTCTGACAAGCCTGATCTGCAAGGCCATGGAACATATTATCATGGAACTTATAAACAAAGACATTGGCAACCTTTAAACACTGGACCCCATGCAGTTTGGGTTCATGAAGGGCCGAACTTGTCTCCTGAACCTGACTGACTTCTTCGAATCAGTCTCCAGAACCGTCGACAAGGGTAAGCTGGTCCACACAGCCTATCTGGACCTCCCCAAGGCCTTCGACACCATCCCCCACTCTGGAATCATAGATAAACTTACTAAGCTGGGCATTAATCCCTATGTCACTCGATGGGTTGCCAACTGGCTTACTGACAGAACCCACACTGTAAAAGTAGCAGACTCCAAATCCAGCTCCAGGCAAGTGACAAGTGGAGTACCTCAGGGTTCAGTCCTGGGACCGCTCTTGTTTGGCATCTACTTCTCTGAAGTACAGGCCAACACTAAGGGACTCTGGCCAACAAAGTTCGCAGATGACTGTAAACTGGGAGCCATTACTGAATCCCCAAATTATGTGTATATTCTACAAAAGTGCCTTACAGAAACAGATGCTTGGTGCCAGAGCCATGGGCTAAAGCTTAATGCCAAGAAATGTATAGTTATCCCCTTTGGGAAAAAACATGTACTCGTGAATTATCACATAGGTGGCAGTACACTAAACACAAAAAGTGTGATAAGAGACTTAGGGACACAGGTGGACAGTGGTCTCACCTTCGAGAACCACATCACCACAACAGTCAGGAAATCCTTCTATGTGGCACACCTCATCACTAAGGGCTTTTCATCCAGAAAAAAGGAGGTCATTGTCCCACTGTACTCATCCCTCATTAGACCCATTATAGAATACAATGCCCTGTTTTGTATGTACCTCTCAAGACATCGACAATAACTGGAAAGGCCCCAGAAATACCTCACTAAAAGAATCACAGGCCTAAAACAGATGCCCTATGTTGACCATCTAAAAAAACTCCACCTATACTCTGTCGCATATCATCTACTCAGAGGCGATCTCTGCTTAACATACAAGGCCATGTCAAACCCAGAGCTGTTGGACATGCTGCAGTTAAAGAAATCCCAATCCCTCAGAGACACACGCTCCAGGGATCTAAACCTTGTCATCACAATGAACAAAATATGCTGGAGGAATAGGTTCCTGACCCACAGACTCCCCAGACTCTGGAACAGACTGCCCATACATGCCAAGCAGAGCGCCTCTTTGGCCCTCTTCAAAAGGAATCTTAATGACTGGATGGGAGCTAGGAAATTCACCCCGGGGACCACATCAGTCGCCCTGCTAGACAGGGGTCCAGGGAAGTAAATACTGTGGGAAGAAACAGCCAGGGAATTGTTATGGCTAGGCTTGTATAGGCCCTAGGGCCTATAGCATAGTACCAACATATGAACCTATGAACCAGTATCCTACCCTCATCCAGGATGATGCCACAATATATACAAACATAACTGACTAACAATTGGCTCAGATTCTGGTGTCAGTTCAGGTGGACCCAGTATCTGTCAGCCTGGGAGGATATAGCAGACAGACCTTGCTCCTTTGCTAGAGATGGTCTGTACTTGTCCCCCCCCCCCCCCTAGGATTTTGAATACTGGCAAAGGCCCTTGTCTCCACATAGTGTCTTTTTTAGCCAATGTCAAAACAACAAATTTTCCAATGTAACAAAATCTAATTGAGACAAACTCAGGGTCATGCTGCTTGATGCTAGGAGTTTAAACACGAAACTGCACTCACTGGAAGCACACCTCACCTTAGAGGATGCTGATGTCTGAGCAGTTACCGAGACATGGGTCAAGGCCGCTGACACCACCCAGACAGTGCAAGGCTACAATGCCTTCCACACGTTCTGACTCAAAATGAGCATGAAGAAACCACAGGTGGAGGTGTATCCATCTTCAATAATACCAAACACGCTTTGAGAGTGGTCAAAGAGCATGACTCTCTCAAACTACACAATGTCCAGTTAACTACTGAGAAGGTACGGTGCCTCATCATTGCTAACTATAGATCCCCCACCATGAAACAGGATAAGCACACTGCCTACCGCGATTTACTGGAATCCCTCACCATACACCCGAACACCTTAGTCATGCAAGATTTCAACTATCCTTCCATAGACTGAGGGGCATACACAAGCAAAAACACACTCACCCAGAGGTTCCTGGACTTTGTTAACACAAATGCTCTGGACCAGATAGTCTTGCACCCCCACTAGGGTCCCTAGTGTTCTGGCCTCACCAACATGGGGTGTCACTGTACTTCCCCATGCGTGATGCCCTCCCAAGTTAGGTCAGACCACAAATCAGTCTTGTTTGAACTACTGGAACTGACATTCTCACAGGAACAAAAAATAAACTAAGCGATGGTATAAAAAGCTTCATACCACCAGCAATCGCAGACATCAATGATCACTATGCAGAAGTCTACACTGATGGGCTGATAAAGTTTAACAAGGCTTATACGAAAGTGCTTACATGATTTTATGTGGATTACTTGTTTTTCATTTTAAGTAATAAAGTAGTGGTTTGGTGCACGACTCAAGGAATCGTTTGTCCAGCTTGGTGGCTCCACATTATACAATCTATTAGACTTTTTAGGGGAAAGAGGTTGACTGCGTGGTATACAGGAAGCTGTTAGAAAACACTCTCGATCTTCTTTCGGCTTTTTCCCCAGTTAGGGGTCACTACAGCGGATCACCTGTCCGCTCATGATTGGCAGTAGAGTTTTACGGTGTGGAGTTGCCAGCTCGGCACCCAACCTTCCGCGGAACACGAACACACACACACACACGAACGAACACACACACGAACACACAAACGAACACACAAACGAACACACAAACGAACACACACACACACAAACACACACACACACAAACACACACACACACAAACACACACACACACACACACTACACACACAACACACACACACACACAACACACACACACACACACACACACACACACACACACACACACACTACACACACACTACACACACACACAAAACACACGCACACGCACACACACACGAACACACACGCACACACACACACACACACACACACACACACACACGAACACACACACATACAACACACACACACATACAACACACACACACATACATACAACACACACACATACATACAACACACACACACACATACACACACACACATACGAACACACACACACATACGAACACACACACACACACATACGAACACACACACACACATACGAACACACACACACACACACACACACACACACACATACGAACACACACACACACACACACACACACACACATAACACACACACACACACACACACACACACACACACACACACACACACACACACACACACACACACACACATACGAACACACACACACACACACACACATACGAACACACACACACACACACACATACGAACACACACACACACACATACGAACACACACACACACACACACACACACACACATGCCTAGGGCCAATTTAGAGTGTCCAATCCACCTACAGCATGTCTTTGGGATGTGGGAGGAAAGCGGAGCACCCAGAGAAAACCCACGCAACCACAGGGAGGACATGCAGACTTCACAAAGATGGCACCCCAGCTGAGGATCAAACCGGAGAACCTCTTGCTGTGAGGCGACAACGCTAACCACTGCACCACCCTCTATAGCGGACAAAAATGGAGAAACAGCTGCAGGTTGAGGAAAGTGCAACTGTAATAAATCATAATCATAACATTTTTGCTGAGATACTGCAATTTCACTCTGTTCCAACTGAAATAACTTTCCTTTTTCTAATAGTTTTTGAAAAAAAGGTAACTCGTTTGGAGGAAATCTGAAGCACTGTCTTCTTCAGAATCAGATTCTTCTACCTGAGCAGAATTCACAGATGAAAACCCTTGCAGTCCAGTCCCTGTTGACTGGAAATTAGTGTGAGAAAAAGACAATTCATTTTCTTTTACCACTCAGTGAGGATTCAGAGTTTAATGAATTAAATGCTTGGAGTAAGCCCTTAGCAAATCCTAATAGTTCATGCTTTCCTAGTATGGGAAAAGCAGGAGAAGACAAATGTTTACCTTTCTAGAAAAGAAGAAGAAACAGAAACAGACAGACAGACTCAAAGCGGAGAACAATGGCTAGGAATTAACAGCCTTAGCCCAGCCACACAGTAAACCATCAGCCAACCCCCTTCCTCATCGACTGACAAAGTTCAGTTGTGTACCTACCATAAATGTAGATGTTCGAGTGTATTCACTGTTGCAGTCATTACAATTGGGTTATCCTGCTGGCAGGCTACCCGCAGTCAGCCTGAGTTCCAAAGTCTAGGTCCTTTGTCGGTTGTTGTCGGCTCCTCCCTGACGTCAGTGCGCCAGGGGTATAAAAAATGCAGCCGACGCCATTTTCTTCAGTTTTTCTTGCCCCAGATGTCAGGTGCTCCTAAAATGGTAGGCTAAATTATGCCAATAAGCATGCACACATAAAAAACAACTTTTCCTTCATCTTCAAGCAAATACACCCCATAAGTTGTATAGAATAGAGAAGTACAGAAGTCCCAGCAAAGGAAAAGGGGGATGGTGGGAGGGTAACCTGGACTGCAACAGTGAATACACTCGAACATCTACATTTATGGTAGGTACACAACTGTACTATGTTCATCGTGTTTCACTGTTGCAGTCATTACAATTGGGTTGAATCCCAAAGCTAAGGTTGGGAGGCTGGTGCTAAATAGGATTAGAAGAGGCTATGAGGCCCTGCAGAACTGCAGTGGCAAAGCCTGCCCTGGATTTAGAGCAGAGCGGTAAGTGATAGTGCTTTGTAAAAGTGTGGACTGAACTCCAAGTTGCAGCCTCTAAGATGTCTTTGGTTGGTACTCCTCTGAGGAAGGCTGCTGAAGTGGCTGCTGCTCTGGTTGAACGTGGCCTAATACCCCTTGGGCACTGATTTGCCATGCTGTGAATAGCAGAAACGAATGCAGTGGCCTATCCACTTTGAAATGGTCTGCTTTGAGATAGGCTTTCCTTGTGATCCTGCAGCATATGCCACTAGAAGTTGTTCAGTTTTTCTAAAGGCTTTGGTCCTGTCCAAGTAGAAGTGCAGCTGCCTGTGAATGTCCAAAGAATGCAGAAGTCTCTCGCCCTTATTCTGTGGGTTTGGATAAAAAGTAGGCAGATGAATTGTTTGGTTAGGGGCCACACCGGACACTACCTTAGGCATAAATGTAGGGTTTGTCCTCAGAGAAACCCTGTCAGGATGGAAAATGATAAAAGGTTCCACGGTCATGAGTGCCTGTAACTCAGACTCGTCTAGCAAAGGTTATTGCTAGGAGCAGAGCAGTTTTCCAGGATAAGAATTTTATATCAGCTGTAGAGGCTGGCTCAAACGGAGGCAGTGTGAGTTTTTCCAAAACATAGTTGAGGTCCCATGCAGGTACTGGTGCTCTCCTTGGAGGTCTTATGTTTTTGGCCTCTCTGAGGTACTGCCTTAGTAATGGATGAGAAAAAATAGGTGATTCTGTATTGTAATGAGCTGAAATGGCAGAGGCATGAATTTTAATTGATGAAAAGGAAAGGCCTTTATCCAACATCTCAGTTAAGTATTGCAAAATCTGAGGAATATTTGGAACAATCATGTCAATACCTTGTGCCTGGTTCCAAGCACAAAATCTCTTCCATTTTTCTGCATAAGATTTTTGGGTGCTAGGCCTCCTGGCCTCCAAAATAACATCCATCGCTTTAGAGAGAGGTGTGTCTTGAATGACTACATTATCCACCATGCTGCCAGGTTTAAGGTCCTGAGTTGGCTGTGCAGTATCTGACTGTCTTGTTGGGTCAATAAGTGAGGAATTTGAGGTAATGTCCAAGCTGGGCATTGAGACAAGCTCTTTAGGATTGGGTACCAGTGCTGGCGGGGCCAGTCTGGGGCAATCAGTAAATTTTTGGCTTCTCTTGTCTGACCATGAGGAGTACTTTGGGGAGGAGAGGCAGAGGAGGAAAGGCATATACTGTTAGGTTTTTCCAGCTGAAAGACAGAGCATCCACTTTCCATGCTTGCTTGTGATAAGTCCTTGTGCAGAATCTCTGTAGTTGGCAGTTGTGATGGGAGGCAAATAGGTCTATGCCCGGGCATCCCCAGTTCCTTGTTATCATGCTGAAGACTTGTGGATCCAATTTCCACTCGTGGGGATCCATTAGGTTTCTGCTTAGTTCGTCTGCCAGAGTATTTATCTTTCCTGGCAGGAATTGTGCTTGCAGATGTACTTGGTAAGTCAATGCTGTGTCCCACAAGTTCATGGCTAGTCTGCAGAGGGGGGGTAGGAATGTGTGCCTCCCTGCTTGTTTATGTACCACATGACTGTAGTATTGTCCGTCTTTATCAGTAGTTGTCCTGGGTGAAGTAGATCCTTGAAGGCCGTCAGGGCACTTTGAACAGCTAGCATCTCTTTTTGATTGATATGTAGATGCATTTGACTTGCGGACCATGTGCCCTGAACACATCTTCCTGCCATATGGGCCACCCAGGCATATTCCGATGCATCTGTTGTCAAAGTCTGCCTGGCTGTGGGTAAGGTGAATGGCTGTCCTGTGTTGTGGTGACAGGCATTTGCCCACCATCGAAACTCCTGTTGCAGGCAGGCAATGAGGGTAATTATTGTTTCCAGGCTGTGGCAATGTTGAGTCCAAACACTTTTTAGATACCACTGAAGTTTCCTCATTCGCAGTCTTGCATATGGAATTAGCAGAATGCAGGATGCCATAAAGCCCAAAGCCTGCAGAATTTTTCTTGCAGATAACTGGGTCTTTGTTGCCAACATTTTGAAATAAGTAGTCAGTTGTCTTTGTCTGGCTTGAGATAAGCCATCTGGGCAGTTGTATTTAAGCTTGCACCCAGGAATATTATCTCTTGAGAGGGTACGAGTTTTGATTTCTTTTCATTGACTGTGTACCCTAGACCTATTCGTAATCTTTTTACAAACGCCAGATGCTGTAGTAGAATGTCCTTGCTCTCTGCTTAAATAAGGCAGTCGTCCAAGTAAGGACGTATTTGTATTCATCTTTGTCTGCAAAATGCAATTACTGGTGCCAGGCATTTTGTGAAGACCCTGGGTGCAGTAGATAAGCCAAAGGGCAGTGCACAGAATTGGTAGTGCATTGAGCCAGCTATAAATCTGAGGTATCTTCTGCATGACTGTCTGACTGGGACATGCAGGTATGTCTCTTTTAGGTCTAAAGTCACAAGCCAAGCCTTCTTGCCCAGCATGGGCAGAAGCTGCTGCAGAGTTAACATTTTGAACTTTGGAATATTCAGAAATGTGTTTAGGATAGACAGGTCCAGTACTGGTCTCCAGGCTTTGTCCTTTCTGGGCACCAAGAATAGCCTTGAGTAAAATCCTAGTCCCTGCTCTTGCTGTGGTACTTGCTGAATGGCCCTCATGCCCATGAGGGATGAAACTTGTTTTTGTGCCTCTGCCCATTGATTGTGTGGCAGGTCTGGCATACTGTTTGGCCTTGGCAGGGTGTGAAAGTGAAACCTGTAGCCTTGTGATACGATACGCAAGACCCATTTGTCCTGGGTGATCATGTGCTACTTTTGTGAAAAAAGTGTTAGTTTTCCCCACAAAGGAGCTGCCAGAAGATAAGTGTTTGGTGCTGGCAGGGGAAAGTCATTGAGACTGTTTTCTGTATGGCTGTGATTTTTCCTCTCCGCTTTTGGAGGTAGAAGCACCCCATTGTTTAGGCCTGTATGAGCCTTGAGGCTGTGATCTGCCTCGGGGGTGTCTGTATCTGCCTCTTTGTGGCCTGTCTGACACTGGAAAGGACCAATTCCTTTGTAGGCCAGTTCCTGCTAAATCTGGGAGGCTGTACCTGTAAGAAATCCTTAACTATTTGCATAGATTTAGCTTTCTCCTCCATTTTCTTCAACACCTCTTCTGCTTTAACACCAAACAAGGTATCATGCTGTAATGGAGCATCCAAAAGTTTTGCTTTAACATGATCGGGCAGATTCTGTTCTTTTAACAAAGCATGCCTCCTAATGACAGAACCCGTAACAGCAGCCCTGCAGGAGGCCTCAAGAGAATCAAAACCACATTGCAAAGTATGCTTTCCCACTTGTTCAGCTGCATGCAATAAATCCTGCATTTCTTTGTTTTCTGCACATTATGAATTTGTCAACATTTTCTGTTTAAGTAGTGACATAAGATATTGCTGATATTTAAGCATACGAAACTGACAATTTAAAGCTCTTACAGCCAAGGTAGCAGAAGTATAAATCTTTTTCCCCCATCTGTCCAGGGCCCTTGAATCTCTATCAGAGGGGATCGGGTTTTTTTGCAGTGGAAGCCTTGACCACTTTGGGACCCTGAGAGATAGTTTCTGGGTCAGCAGCAGGGTTTTTATAAAGAAATGTATGTGAATTAGGAACCCTGTAGTATCTGTCTGGCTTAACAGGAGCTGAGGGTAAAGAGTCAGGAGACAGACCAGACTCTGAAAATACATCATCTACAATGTCTAAAACAGGAGGAATAGCAAGGGGTCTCTGTGCTGAGGTAATAAAAGGAAGTCTCTGAGCCTTTTCTTGGATTCTGAGTAATCTTGGCTCTCCCAGTGGAAATGCTCCCTCATAGTATGCAGGGTCTCCCCAAAAGAATAATCCTCAGGAGGAGAGGCTGAAGGGATAGATTCTTCAGCATCAGAATCCTCATAGGGAGGAAGAGAATATTCCTGTTCAGAAGAGGAATCAAAGGAAATGGAAACCTGATCTGAAGATTCGTATTCTATCTCTTGCCTAGGCTTCTTATCAGGAGGGGTGTGGGAACTCCTGATCAAAGTAATTAGGTCTTCAGCCATTTTAAGCATCTGTTTTTTAGGCATGGAGGCCTGTCCAAGAGAATGCTGTACTTGTTTCTTTGTCTTTAGAGCTGCTTTATTCTTTGCCTTTGAAGCTGAAGTTGGTTTCACATATAACTGTGTAGGTCTGAAAACACCCTCAGAAGCCGATGCCTGCACAGCGGCTCCGGACCCATCTGAGGAACTAGTTTCAGAGTGTCCAATACCTTGAGTTTCCAGTGGTCTAGTTGGCTCCACATGGGAGTCGGAAGCGGCCTGTGGCTCTGAGGTAGCGGGCGTCAGGGGCTGCGAAAGTGCCTCACTGAGAACCGGCGACAGGCCTAGCGGAAGCCTCGTCATCGGTTTTGGACCTCGGATGCTTGTCCTTTTCATAGGTTCATAGATTAGTACTAGGCTGACTGCTCTTGCGAGCCATTTTAAGCTTAGCCAATTATCCCTTGAGAGACTCAAACCCTGAACCTTGTGTTTGTAAGGCAAACACCTTAACCATTAGGCCACCCTCCCAACCCCCAACTTTTCTTTTTCTTTGCACTTTTTATAAACTCTGGTAGTCGGCTGTTCCGACGGCACTATATAATTAAATCTTCTGCCAAAGTAATGAAATGCAAAATCGTACCGACGCTTAATAGTGAGTTGGTTAAATCTAGCACAAAACCGACAACTAGCAACGTTGTGGTCAGGGCCTAGGCAAGGAATACAGTAAGAATGAAAATCCTTATGAGGTATTTGCTTCCCACAAGAAATACAATTATTAACTTTTTCCTGACATCGGTCTGGAGCATGAAAAAAGTTTCCCCAATGGGGTACTTAGCTTTAATGAAGACTTCGGATCTGAAATTCGAATTTGAAAATCTCAGGAGTCGGACAGGCACTTGCGAACTGCTTTTGCTTCGGGCACTGCGCGGCACGAAAGACTGAAGAAAATGGTGTTGGCTGCATCTTTTATACCCCTGTCACACTGATGTCAGGGAGGAGGCGACAGCAACCGACGCTGGTCCTAGACTTTGGAACTCAGGCAGACTGCGGGTAGCATGCCAGCAGGATAATCCAATTGTAATGACTGCAACGATGAACATCAGTGGTTCACTCCCATGCCTACAGCAGACATCCCAGCAGCTGCAAACAATATGTCTAATCCCCCAGCTTTAGTTGAAGTTACATAAGAGAGATCCAGGGGAAAAAGATGTGTGGTTTGAAAAAAAAAAAAAAAATGGTATGGCAACAGCAGATTCACCCATCAGTGACTGAGGCAAAGAAGCCTGATTAACAGACAAAGGCTCCCTGGAATCTTTCTTTTTCTTGTGGATGATGGGGAGATGAACCAAAGCACCACTAGCGTGCCCCATGGTTCAGCAAAATGAAAAAACAAAATCAGATACAGGAGAGTTTGGAAGAGTCAATAAATGCCCAGACAGAAAAAAAACACTGCTTTTGTAAAACATAGACAGTGACAACAATCATCAAAAAAGTACACTTGTGTAAGTAAACTTACAATAACAGTAGATGTTTGAATAATCACTGCTGCAGTGGCCATAGCTATACGAGTTAGATCTTGCAAACATTTGATCAACTTTCAGAGCTTAAAGGCACCTTCCATGCACCTAAACCATAATCATATTCAGCAGAGATTTATAAAATCAAAGGTTTGGGTGCCAAGCCCAAGTCCTTCAGTGCTTTCATGCTAAATGAGAGAGTGAGACAAAGGTCTGAAACAGGTTTAAAAAAATCCAAATCCTTATCTTAGCAATAAAAAGCATCTAAAAATAAGGGAGATGGAGAGAGGGACTGGGTATTGCAGCAGTAATCATTCAAACATCTACTGTTACTGTAAGTTTACTTATATGTTTATATCTGTAAGTCAAACTCCACTCGTGCAACTCGCATGCAAGGTCTCAACCTGGTCTGTGACATTAATAGAACTTGCTGGTGGGACAGATTGGGGTCCCAATGACTCACCCATCTGTGGAATAGACTTCCTTTCCACGTCAAGCAGAGTACCTCACTAGCCCTCTTTAAGAGGAACCTGGACGACTAGATGGGAAACGGAAAATATACCCCTGGGATCCCACCTATGTCCCTGCAGGACAGGAAAAAAAACAGGTGCAGACTTTGTGGAAACATGGGTGAAATTCTTGGCTAGGCTTATAAGGGCCTCCAGGTGAATAGCCTAGTATCATCCTATGAACCTATATTTTGATCAGCACTGTAGTAGCCTTAATTATAAGGGTAGACAAAGTACGGTTTTGTACCTACCATAAATATAGATGTCCGATAGGTATGCATCTGCAGTCATAACATATGGGTTGTCCTGCCTCAGGCAGCCCTTCGGTCGGCCGGATTCCAAAGTCTGGGTCTGGCCTCGGCTGATGTTGCACCTTCCCCGACGTCAGAGCGTCTGGGGTATAAAAGCATCAGCCGACGCCATTTTCCTCAGTTTTTCTTGCCCCAGATGCCAGGTGCCCTCTAGGAAGGCTAAATTTGGAGAAATGCAATAGAATTCCAAACATTTGCAAAATTATATATATATATATATATATATATATATATATATATATATATATATATATATATATATATGTATATACAAATATATACAAACAAATACACCATAATAGATTCCCTCAGCTAGCTAAAAGAGGGGTAAACACCCTAGGAATACCACAGAGGGGTAGGAGGGAGGGTAAACCTGACTGCAGATGCATACCTATCGGACATCAACATTTATGGTAGGTACAAAACTGTACTATGTCCTTCAAGGATGCATCTGCAGTCATAACATATGGGTAGAATACCATAGCTAATCTGGGGGAGGAGGAACTAAGAAAAGGATGGTGTAGTTAAGATCCCCTGCAGGACTGCAGTAGCAAAGCCTGCTCTGGATCTGGAGTATAAAGTTAGATTGTAATGTTTGGTAAATGTATGCACGGAGCTCCAAGTAGCAGCTTCTAAAATGTCCTTGGTAGCCACCCCTCGTAGGAAGGCTGTAGTGGTGGCTGTGGCCCTTGTGGAATGAGGCCTGATGTTTTCAGGAACTGACTTTCCATGAAAGGAGTAACAAAATCGAATGCAATTTCCTATCCATTTTGAAATTGTCTGTTTGGAAATTGCTTTTCCTTGCACGTCAGCAGCATATGCTACCAATAGTTGGTCAGCTTTTCTGTTACTTTTAGTTCTGTCCAAGTAGTAGCGTAGTTGTCTGTGTATATCCAGGGTGTGTAGAAGTTTTTCCCCTCTATTCTGTGGATTTGGGAAGAACGTAGGCAAGTGAATAGCTTGGTTCAAGGATACCCTAGATGCCACCTTTGGCATAAAAGTAGGATTAGTTCTTAGTGTAACTCTGTCCTGATGGAAGATAAGAAATGGCTGTACTGCCATTAATGCTTGTAACTCAAATACTCTTCTTGCTGAAGTTATTGCCAGAAGGAATGCAGTTTTCCAAGACAGAAACTGGAGATCCGCTGATGCTGCTGGTTCAAAGGGAGGAAGTGTTAGTTTCTCCAAGACAAAGTTGAGATCCCAAGCAGGTAAAGGGGGTTTTCTTGGAGGTTTGATATTTTTTATCCTTCTCAGAAATTGCTTGAGGAGAGGGTGTGAGAAGATAGGTGGATCCAAATTGTATTCTGCTGAAATTGCTGAGGCATGAATCTTAATGAAAGAATAGGAAAGGCCATTGTGGAACAGTTCTGCTAAGTATTCCAGAATATGTGTCATGCTTGCCACTGTCACATCTAAGCCTTTTGATGTGTTCCAGATGAAAAATCTTTTCCATTTAGCCGAGTATGTCTTCCTTGTGGAAGGCCGGCGAGCTTCCATGATAATGTCCTTCACTGTCTGTGATAAAACATATTGTTTTGGATTTAAGGGATTTTCCAGGCAGTTAGCTGCAATGTTTTTAAAATGGGGTGCATGATCTTGAAATTGTTCTGCGTCAGAAGAAGAGGCCATAGGGGGAAGAGGCCATGGTTTTGCCTGTGACATGCTCCTCAATAGTGGATACCAGTGTTGCCTTGGCCAGTCTGGAGCTATCAGAATCACTCTTGGCTGTTCCTCCCTGATCTTCAGTAGAACCTTGTACATTAAAGGGAGAGGTGGGAAGGCATATACTTTTAGAGCTTTCCAGCTGAAAGAGAGAGAGTCCACCCTCCATGCTTGTGGGTGGTATGTCCTTGAGCAGAATGTCTTCAGTTGATGGTTGAGGGGGGATGCGAATAGATCTATCTCTGGCGTTCCCCATGCCTTTGTTATGAGTTGGAAGATGTCTGGGTGCAGCATCCATTCGTGTGCATCCATGGTAGTTCTGCTTAAGCTGTCTGCCAGTGTATTTTCCTTTCCTGGCACGAACTGGGACTGCAGTTGGATATTGAGTTTCAGGCATAGCTCCCATAGATTCCTAGCCAGCCGGCATAGAGGGTAGGAGTGTGTGCCTCCCTGCTTGTTTATGTACCACATGACCGTGGTGTTGTCTGTCCTTATTAACAGGTGGCCTTGATGGAGGAAGGGTTTGAAAGCCTCGATTGCATGCATCACTGCCAGCATTTCCTTTTGGTTTATGTGCATGTGTAGCTGTCTTTGAGACCATAGGCCTTGGATACATTTGTCCTCCATGTGTGCTCCCCATCCTCGGACTGAAGCGTCCGTGGTGATGGTTTGTTTTGTTTTTGGTTTGTTGAAAGGCAACCCTCTGTTGGACTGGCAGGCCTGAGCCCACCACAGGAATTCCTTTTGAAGGCAAGGAATGATTGGTATCAAAGTTTCCAAACTGTGACTGTGTTGAGACCATACACTCCTTAGATACCATTGTAATTTTCTCATATGCAGCCTGGCCTGTGGTATCAGAATTATGCAGGATGCCATGTAACCCAGGGCCTGCAGGATTTTCCTTGCAGTAAGCTGCGCTTGTCTTGTCAGATTCATGAAGTAATCTGGAAGTTGTTTTTGTTTCTTCTGTGAGAAAGGCCATTTGGGTGGTTGTGTCTAGATCCGCACCCAGAAAGGTTATCCTTTGGGATGGAACCAGTCTTGATTTTTGGATGTTGACTGTGCATCCCAATGCCTGTAGTAGGCGGATGGCATAGGCCAAGTCTTTTATCAAATTTACCTTGTTGTCCGCTTGTATAAGGCAGTCATCCAGATAAGGGTATATTTGAATCCCCTGAAGTCTGCAGTGTGCAATTACTGATGACAGGCATTTCGTGAATACTCTGGGCGCAGTAGATAAGCCAAAGGGCAATGCTGAGAATTGATAATGCTCTGATCCTGCAAGAAATCTGAGGTGTCTTCTGCAGTTTGGTCGAATAGGGACGTGCAGGTATGCCTCCTTGAGATCTAGAGTCACCAGCCAAGACTCCTTGCCCAACATGGGAAGAAGTTGCTGTAGGGTCAGCATCTTGAATTTTGGCACAATGAGTAAAGTATTCAGTGCGGACAGGTCGAGAATAGGCCTCCATTGATTTTCTTTTCTTGGTACAAGGAATAGTCTGGAGTAAAATCCTTGGCCTTGCTCTGAAAGTGGTACTTTTTCTATAGCTTTCATTTGAAGCAAGTTGTTGATCTGCTTTAAAGCCTCTGCCCTCTGATTTGGTGGTAGGTTTGGCATTCCGTTTCTTTTTGGGAAAGTGTGGAAGTGGAACCTGTATCCTTTTGTCTATTATTTGCAGTGTCCATGTGTCCCTTGTAATATAATGCCAATTTTTTGAGAATAAAGCAAGCTTTCCGCCCAAGGGTGCTTCCAGTTGAGCCCTGGTGGGCGGAATCAGAGTAAAGTCATTGAGCCTGTCCTGGTGTAGTAGTTGTTGTTGCTGCTGTTGCACTACCTCTCTGGTTGGCAGGTTGCCACTGACGGCCTCTGTAAGAGCCCCTAGATTGTCCTCTGCCTCTGGGGCGTCTGTTCCTGCCTCTCTGGGCTCTGTCAGAGTCTGGAAAGGACCAATTTTTAGTAGGCCAGTTTCTGCTAAATCTCGGTGGTTGCACTTGTAGGAAATCCTTAACTGTTTGCACAGATTTTGCCTTTTCTTCATACTTTTTTAAGACCTCCTGAGCAGAGGAGCCAAATAAATTTTGTTTCTCCATTGGAGCATCCAGGAGTTTAGCTTTAACATGGTCTGGCAAAGATTGTTCCTTCAGCCAGGCATGCCTACGAATAACTGCCCCAGTCATAGCTGACCTAAATGAAGCCTCCAATGCATCATAACCACACTTTAAGAAATGATTACTAACCTGCTGTGAGTTGTGTACCAAATCCTGAAGGGATTTACGGTCAAGGGGCTCAGGAGAAGAAAGCTTCTTGTTCAGTTCATCTAACAAATACTCTTGGTACTGTATCATATGAAATTGACAATTTAGTGCCCTGACGGAAAGAGCTGCAGAAGTATATACCTTCTTTCCCCATCTCTCTAAAGCTCTAGACTCTCTTTCAGAAGGTAGAGGATTTTTGGCAATGGCAGCCGCAACCCCTTTAGGGCCCAGAGTAATAGTTTCTGAGTCTGCAGAATGGGCTTTATACAGATGGAAATGAGAATCCGGGACCCTGTAGTATCTATCAGGTTTGGCAGGGGCCGCGGGGAGAGTATCAGGGGCTGTACTGACATCATTGTACACATCATCAATTACATTCAAAACAGGAGGTATAGCTAAGGGCCTATGCTGAGGCAAATGTAAAAAGGTCCTTAATCTTTTTCTAGAATCAGAGAATTCCTGGCCTTGCCATTGAAAATGCTCTCTCATGGAGTGTAGAGTCTCACTAAAGGAAAACTCTTCAGGAGGGGAGGCCGAAGGGATAGATTCTTCAGCATCAGAATCCTCATAGGGCGAATAAGCCTCCTCCTGGTGGTCTGACAACACAGAACCATCCGTGGACTCACCTGAAGAGTGTGGGTCAGAAGGCTCAGTCCTGGGCCTTTTGTCTGGTGGAGGGTGAGAGGCCCTGTCCGGGTGAGGTTGTGAACCTCTAATTAAAGAAATAAGGTCCTCTGCAAGGCTGAGGATCTGAGTACTAGAGGAAGGCCTCTGGGAGGTAGTCTTGGGAGGCAAAGCTTTAGAAAGTTTAGCAGCTTTAGCCCTGGAGAAGGCCTTAATGGACATGGAAGCAGGGGGCCTGGTTGCCCCACGTGCAGGAGTAGATATGTCCAAAGGAATAGTGTCGGACATATCCTGGACACTGTTTTCGGTAGGTAGCTCGGTAGCCGACTCAGCCGGGGCCTCCCAGGCCGCGGTGGTCGGTTGAGTGGATTCGGATGAAGGAAACTCCGAGGACTCGGTTTCGGCCGAAACCGAGACACTCGCGGTAGGCTTTACCGTGGTTTCAGCCGAAATCGCGGGCAGCGAGTGTCGGTCCTTGTCCTTCCGTTTTTTCACCAAATGTGATGTCGGAGTCTCCGACGGCATTTTATATGCAAAACTAGCCCCAAAAAATTCCTCTGCAAACTCCGACCGACGTCTAAGAGTTCGTCGGTTGAAGGAAGCACAGGCTGAAAATAGAAGTTATGTTCTTACCATAACGTTCCATGTTAGTTGTCTTCTTCTCGCCTTCTTCTTGCTGGATGGGTTCGGAGCCGACCTCGGCTCCGACTCGGCCACTCTAAAAGCTCGAGAGTTGGTTCCACCGGCTCGAGGCTCCCCTTATATCCCACAATGCTAGGCGTGAGTTACCTCAGATCTCGTTTGTAAGCTAACCCCAGCTTATAATAGTATCAGAATAACTATAAACAAAGTCCACCTCTAAAACCAGGGAGAAAGAAGGGTGACCTATATCCTCATCCAGGAAATATGCACAACAGCATATGCCTAATAAAAGAGGTGGTAGAAAGAGAGGTCACAATCACAACTCCTGTAGGTCTGTCCAGGCCAGGGGGAAGGAGGGTGGGACACAAGAAGAAGGCGAGAAGAAGACAACTAACATGGAACGTTATGGTAAGAACATAACTTCTATATGTTAAGTTGTCTATCTCGCCTTCATTCTTGCTGGATGGGACCGCGTCCCTAGCACCTTGTCCCGGGTGGCCTAACGGAACAGACTCTTGAGAACAGTGGAACCAAAGTTAGCTCTATGCCTAGAAGCTAAATCCAACTTATAATGAGAAATGAAAGTGTGAGGAGTAGCCCAAGTAGCCGCTGCACAAATGGTGTCAATAGGCAGTCTGTCTTGGAAGGCTAAAGAAGTAGCCAAAGCTCTGGTAGAATGAGCCTTAGGTTTGTTAGGCAGCTTTTGGTGTCTAATTTCATAAACAAGGGAAATCAGAGATGTTAGCCATCTAGATAATGATACCTTTGAAACTGAAAGTCCCTTTCTGCCTTCTGCATAGGAGACAAACAGCTGGTCAGATTTTCTGAATTGTTTTGTTCTATCCAAATAGTACCTCAACTGACGAACATCTAGCCAGTGTAATTTTTGTTCAGACCTATTGGAATATTCTGGAAAAAGGACAGGGAGGTCAATGCTTTGATTTAGGTTTGACGTCGAGACTACCTTAGGCAAAAAGGACGGGTTGGTTCGTAAGGATACCCTGTCCTTATGGAACAATAGATAAGGAGGTCGACAGCTGAGTGCATGAAGTTCTGAAACTCTTCTAGCTGAAGTAATAGCTACCAGAAAGAGAGTCTTCCATGATAGCAATTTTAAAGAACAGGAGGCTGCAGGTTCGAAAGGGGGAAGAATCAAACAAGTAAGAACTAAATTTAGATCCCAAGGAGAAGGAGGATTTCTTATAGGAGGTCTGAGAAGAAAAACTCCTTTCAAAAAGGCATTGCAAAGCTTGTGGGACATTAAGGCAGATTCAGAAATACCCACATGAAAGTTAGAAATAGCTGCCAATTGAACTTTAAGAGTAGAAGGAGATGAACCTGCATGGAAGAGTTCAGCTAGAAAATCAAGGACTATTTGGATGGAAGCAGTGAAAGGATCTATGTCCCTTCCTTGAGCCCAATATGTGAAGCGTTTCCACTTACTCAAATAAATCTTCCGAGTGGAAGATTTATGGGAAGCTATCAAAATATCTCGAACGGAGTGAGATAATTGAGGAAGCCTGGCTAAGGTTGGAACTGGAGGAACCAAGCAGTGAGGTTCAGAGAGGGGAGGGCGATGAAACTGACCCGACTGATGGATCAAAAGATCTGGAACTAGGTCCAGATGCCAAGGTCGCCCAATAGAAATTGATGTAGAAAGGGGAACCACACCTGTCGAGGCCAGTAAGGAGCAATGAGGATCAACGAGGCCTTCTGAGCGATAGCTTTCTGTATCACTTGAGAGATTAGTGGGAAGGGAGGAAATGCATACAGAAGTCCCCGGGGCCAAACTTGGACTAGAGCGTCTCTGCTGGGTTGGCCTGGTAAAGGGAATAGAGTGAAATAATCTCTGCACTTGCTGTTTTGGGGAGTAGCAAAAAGATCGCAGCAAGGCTGACCCCACTTGAGAAAAATTTCTGTCACAACAGAGTCTTTCAGAGACCACTCGTGAGGCATGAGGATAGCTCTGCTCAACTTGTCCGCGATTTGATTGGACTTCCCGGGGATGTGCGTTGCTATCAGAAACCGCTGATAAGAAATCGCCCATTGCCACAATCTGAGTGCTTCTCGACACAGGGGGTAGGACCTGGTTCCGCCTTGTTTGTTGATGTACCACACTACAGACATATTGTCTGTCTGGATTGCAATCGTTCCCAAGGGAAGAGAGTCTTGAAGGGCTTGCAACGCTAAAAGCACTGCTCTCATCTCCAGAACATTTATGTGCAAGTGGCATTCGTCTGGTTGCCATGTGCCCTGGACCGTCCTGCCCTGACAATGTCCCCCCCACCCGATCAGGAAGGCGTCCGTTGTCAGAGTAGCAACCGGAGGGGAAGGAACAAAGGGTCTTCCCAACAAGAGCTGAGGGGAAGACATCCACCACATGAGATGATTTCTGCACGCCTGCGTGATCATAATGGTGTGGGACATTGGAAGTTGCTGGTATGACCATTGTGTAAAGAGCATCCATTGAAGGATTCGCATGTGGAATCTGGCTAATGGAAGCAGAGGTATGGCCGCCGCCATAATTCCCAACACTTTCAGAACTAACCTGGCTTTGATTCTGTTGTTGTTGAAAAGGAGTGAGACCAGTTTGTGTATGTCTGTTATTCTCTGATCTGTTAGTCTCGCAGACATGTCTACTGTGTCTAGATTTGCCTATGAAGGTAATAGTACGACAAGGCGACAAAACAGACTTTTCGCAATTTATTGAAATGCCTAACTTTTGACAAATGCGAAAAGTGTAATCCCTGGCCATCAGAAGAAGATGCTTGGTGGGAGCTGTGAGGAGCCAGTCGTCCAAATATGGAAACACCTGGAATCCTTGTCGTCTCAGGTGAGAAGCTACCACTGCCATGTATTTGGTAAACACCCGGGGGGCAGTGGTGAGACCAACGGGCAGGGCCCTGAATTGAAAATGACTGGTTCCCAGCCTGAAGCGGAGGAATCTTCTGGAGCGTCTGTTCATTTTATGTGATAGTACGCATCCTGAAGGTCTATAGAGCACATCCAGTTTCCTTTTCCCAATAGGGGAAGGATGGACTGCAGCGTGACCATCCGAAATCTTGTTTTCTTGACTGATCTGTTCAAGATACTGAGATCCAAAATTGGTCTCCAGTCCCCTGTTTTGTTTGGAACTAAATAGAACCTCGAGTAGATTCCGGATCCTTGCTGGTCTGCTGGAACTGGCTGAATTGCTCTTTTCGCAAGCAGCTTTGAAATTTCCAAAACCGCTAGATCCCTTTGAGCGGGTGGAACATCTGGAAGGGATTTTTGATTGGTTTGGAATGCGAAGAAAGGGAATAGAATAGCCTTGAAATGACGGACTGTACCCATTTGTCTTGAGTCAGGGATAGCCAGGCTTCTGGGTACAGTGACAATCTTCCCGACTGCCTCGAAGGTGGGCAGTCGGGCAACACCTCAGGGATGCTGAAAGGGCTTATCAGAGAAGGCTTCGATTGCCCTGGTTCTGGAGCCCCTGCCTCGAGGGGACGTCTACCATTGTTATTCCCCTCTGCCTCTGGCGGGAACCGACTCTGTCGTCAGGCGAAGTCCCTTGAGATTGTTTACGGAACCACATTTTCCCACTTTTCTGGCCTTTGGGGTAAGGCCTAGAAGGAGTAGAAAACGGACTCCGGCGGCAGAAAGAGTCTTGCCATCAGTCTCGCACCTAGTCAAGGTTTCTTTCACTTGAGGACCAAAGAGAGATGATCCATCGAGCGGGAATTAGTGAAAGACGTTTTGAAGGGTCCGCAAAATTGCATAGCCGCATCCAGGCATGCCTACGTAAGGCCACACCTGTCCCTGCGCCCTGCTCGCTCCATCAGCCGCATAAGAAAGGAGGCGCATGGAGGAGTTGGCTATGGAGTTCAGGGTAGCCAGCTGAGTGTTCATCTTATCTTGAAAACCCGCAGCTGTAGGGTCCTTCAACATGTCACTCGCTTTGATCAAGTCCCTTTGAAGACGAGTAAAATGGCACAGGTAGTTCAGCGAACGCATAGCAAATGTCGCTGACGAGAACATCCGCTTCCGTACCTGTCCATGGACCTAGATTCCTTGTTAGGTGGATGGACAGGTACTGAAGGATCAGCTAGTTCCTTCTTAGTGGCAGCAGCAACCACCATAGCATCCACAGAAACTCCCTTTGTCAAGAACTGTTTGTCTGCTGGTGCGTTATGAATTTTGAGGGTCTCCTGGGAGTGGGGTCCACTGAATCAGGAGCCGTCCATGCCTTTTAGCTACCACCTGCATGAGGGGGTCAAGGGGAGACACCCAGGAGGTGGAAGGCGAGCCAAACGCCTCAAGGTACACAGATTCATCCTCCGAAGGGTTGAGGGCTGGCCAATTTCCCTCTGTTTGAGGATTTCTAGAATGTCTGCAAAGAGACATCTTCAGAAGGGGAACGGGGAACCTCGGAATCCTCTAAATCTGTGTCAGATGTGATGGACTCAGGTGAGTCAATGTGTTTCCTCTTACACTTCCTCTTCCGAGGGGGCTCCTCTGCCAAATCAGGAGAGGCCTCGGAAGAGGATGAGATCCCACAGGGGTTCCTGAGGAGCTGGCTCTCTGCGGTCCGGGATGAGGGAGTGAGTCGACTTGACCTGAGGCACCGTAGAGGGAGGGGCGGACGGAGTCGACTGTGGAGTAGAGCCAGGCTCTAACACACTCCGCATGACCTCGACGCACCCCTGTCAGGCAAAGCCAGAGGTCCCCGCCCGAAGCTGAGAACCTCCTCGGCACCGACAGTGATGGCTCGAGGCGATGTCGGAGCCGAACTCACCAGCACCAAGCTCCGAGAGGAAGAGCGGGTCGGACAAGGGTCCGATGCCACTCACCCTCGGAGCCGACGAGGGAAGTCCGGCCGAGATTCTTCAAAGAAGAAATCGGAGCCGACAACGGAGCAAGACATCGGTATCGGCTCCGACGCTACCACAGTCTCGGTTCAACGCCGGCCCGAGCTCACCGGAGTCGGAGGAGGAACATATTGATGGACAGGGGCAGGCATCGACTGATGAGTCGGGCTCTGAAGCATTTGGGCCAGTGCCTCGGACTTAAGAAGTCGACTCACTACCCTCTGAAGGTCAAGATCCGACAGTCTCGATGACTTAGAGGAGTGAGATTTATGGCTCCGTTCAGACAGCAGAGGAGATGCTGGAGCCGAATGAATGGAGCCAAGGGATGGTGACCTAGACCTCTTCCTAGATGTCGGCTCCGAAGGTCTGGTCGGAGCCGACAAGGGGATTTCTAATACCTCGGCTCCAGCCGGAGCCGAGGGAACCACAGAAGCTGTAGACTCATCGGCTCCAGCCGGAACCGATGCAGACGAAGGTTTAGTAGCCTTAGGTCTCGGCTCAGTAGCTGCAGCCGAAGACCTAGAAGCCTTGGAGGGCTTCCCAGAGACAGAAAGGGAATCCTCAGGCTTAAGTAGACCCCTTAGGATCAATTTGTTCTTTCTTTCCTGCAGGACCCTGGGACTGAAGCCGTGGCATACAGCACAGGAGTCCTGCAGGTGCAAAGGCCCCAGGCAGTAGACACAAGAAGTGTGACCGTCTGTCAGAGACATTTTCTGACAGCACGCATCACACTTCTTGAAGCCTGAGACCTTTGTTTCTTTAGACATCCTAGAACAAGAAAGTGTAACCACACACACTCAGTCAGACACCCTGATTACACTTTATCTTATTTTTTAAAACTCAAAAATAAAACAACTAACAAAAAGTTTTAATTAAGAGCAACACACACACACCACTAGGGAATGAAGGGAAAGGCCTGAAGGCCCGAGGGAGAACTTTTAAGTTCTTGTGTGGAAAGAAAAGGGATTTTAAGAAAAAAGGGTTAGAATTCCACTAAACTAAGGGAAAATGTAGTTAAAATTAAAAATAAAGGGGTTTAAGTATCCTAACTTTACTGAAAGTTTACTTACCAAGAAGCCGGTAGAAAACCAACACCTCGATCGCTGTAGCGGCAAACGAGATCTGAGGTAACTCACGCCTAGCATTGTGGGATATAAGGGGAGCCTCGAGCCGGTGGAACCAACTCTCGAGCTTTTAGAGTGGCCGAGTCGGAGCCGAGGTCGGCTCCGAACCCATCCAGCAAGAATGAAGGCGAGATAGACAACTTAACATGTACAGTTTTGTACCTGCCATAAATGTAGATGTCCGATAGGAATGCATCTGCAGTCCTTACAAATGGGTTGTCCTGTCGTCAGGCAGCCCTTCGGGTCGGCCGGATTCCAAAGTCTGGGTCTGGCCTCGGCTGGTGTCGCACTTCACCCGACGTCATAGCTGCAGTTATTCGGGTATAAAGGCATCAGCCGACGCCATTTTCCTCAGTGTTTCTTGCCCCAGATGCCAGGTGCCCTCTAGGAAGGCTAAATTTGGATAAATGCAAATGGTTCCAAATAGTAGAGAGCAAACAAAAATAAGCATGTATGTACATCTATACAAACAAATACACCATAATAGATTCCCCCAGCTAGCTACAAGATGGGCAAATACCCTAGGAGTACCACACAGGGGAAGGAGGGTGGGTAATCCTGACTGCAGATGCATTCCTATCGGACATCTACATTTATGGTAGGTACAAAACTGTACTATGTCCTTCAAGGATGCATCTGCAGTCCTTACAAATGGGTAGAATACCATAGCCAAACTGGGGGAGGAGGAGAAATAAGATTATGGTGTAGTTAAGATCCCTTGCAAAACAGCAGTGGCAAAACCTGCTCGGGATCTGGAATATAAAGGTAGATTATAATGCTTGGCAAATGTATGCACGGAGCTCCAAGTAGCAGCCTCTAAAATGTCTTTGGTAGCCACTCCACGAAGAAAAGCTGTGGTAGTGGCTGTAGCCCTTGTAGAGTGAGGCCTGATGTTTTCTGGAGTTTTCTTCCCATGGTAGGAGTAACAGAATCTAATGCAATTTCCTATCCACTTGGAGATTGTCTGTTTTGAAATTGCTTTTCCTTCCATTCCTGTTGCATATGCTACCAGTAGCTGGTCAGTTTTTCTATTGCCCTTGGTCCTGTCCAGGTAGTAGCGTAATTGTCTATGTACATCCAAGGTATGCAACAGTCTTTCTCCCCTGTTCTGTGGGTTGGGGAAGAATGTAGGTAGGTGGATAGCCTGATTTAAAGATACTCTGGAAACCACCTTTGGCATAAACGTAGGATTTGTTCTCATGGACACTATCTTGATGGAAGATCAGGAAGGGCTGTACTGCCATTAATGCCTGTAGCTCAGATACCCTTCTTGCTGAAGTGATTGCAAGCAGGAAAGCAGTTTTCCATGATAAATATTGCAATTCTGCTGTTGCTGCTGGTTCGACAGGAGGGAGTGTTAACTTTTCTAGCACAAAGTTCAAGTCCCACGCTGGCAATGGTGGCTTTCTAGGTGGTTTTACATTTTTAATTCCTCTCAGAAACTGCCTGAGTAGAGGATGTGAGAAGACTGGAGGATTCAAGTCGTATTCTGCTGAAATAGCTGATGCATGAATCTTAATGGAAGAATAGGACAGGCCGTTGTGGAAGAGCTCTGCCAAGTACTCCAGGATGTTGGCTATGTTTACCAGTGACACATTTTCTCCTTTTGCAGTACTCCAAATGTGATATCTTTTCCATTTTGCTGAATATTTTTTTCTTGTGGAGGGTCTGCGAGCCTCCAAGATAATGTCTTTAACCCTTTGGGATAAATTTGGGTTATTTGGTCTTATGCAATGTTCCAGGCAGTCAGCTGCAGTGTTTTCAGGTTTGGATGCAGGGTGTTGTAGTTGTTCTGTGTCAACAGCAAGGGAACTAGGGGTAGAGGCCATATTTGTTCCCGAGACATGCTCCTCAGTAATGGATACCAATGTTGTCTTGGCCAGTCTGGAGCTATCAGGATGATCCTTGGACGGTCCTCTTTGATCTTCAATAGCACCTTGTGCATCAAAGGAAGTGGTGGGAATGCATATGCTGTCAGGTTTTTCCAACTGAAGGATAGGGAGTCCACTCCCTAAGCAAGTGGGTGGTACGTCCTTGTGCAGAATTTCTTCAGTTGGTGATTGTGTGGGGATGCAAATAAGTCTATTTCTGGTAGCCCCCATTTTCTTGTAATGGTTTTGAAGATGTCCGGATGCAGCATCCATTCGTGGTCATCCGTGGTAGTTCTGCTTAGTATGTCTGCTAGAATGTTTTCTTTTCCTGGTACAAAAATTGCTTGTAACTGAATGTTGTAGCTCAGGGCCACATTCCAGAGGTCCATTGCCATCTGACATAGAGGGTACGAATGTGTGCCTCCTTGTTTGTTGATGTACCACATAACTGTGGTGTTGTCCGTCCTTATTAACAGTTGGCCTCGTCGAAGAAATGGTCTGAATGTCTGGATTGCCAGTTTTACAGCCATCATTTCCTTTTGATTTATGTGTAGGTGCAGCTGGTCTTGAGTCCATAAGCCTTGTATGCACTTGTCCAGCATGTGGGCCCCCCAACCGAGGTCTGAGGCGTCCATTGTAATGGTCTGGCTGGGTTGAGTGTTGTGGAAGGGCAGTCCTTTGTTTGATTGACAGGCCTGAGCCCACCATTGGAATTCTTGTTTCAGGCATGGAATTATTGGAATTTGGGTTTCTAGGCTGTGCTTGTGTTGAGACCATAAATTCCTTAGGTACCACTGTAACTTTCTCATATGTAGTCTGGCATGTGGGACCAAAATTATGCAGGATGCCATGAAACCCAAGGCTTGCAGGACTTTTCTTGCTGTTAGCCGGTTTTGCTTTGTTAATGCCAAGAAGTAGAGAGGTAGTTGCTCCTGTTTTTCTACTGTTAGGAATGCCATTTGCTTTGATGTGTCCAGCTCTGCACCCAAAAAGGTTATCCTTTGGGATGGTATCAGCCTTGACTTTTTTGTATTGACTGTGTATCCCAGGGCTTGCAATAGATAAATGACCCTTTTCAAGTCTTCTGCTAGCTTGTTTTTGTTGTCCGCTTGTAACAGGCAGTCGTCCAGGTAAGGGTAGATTTGGATTCCCTGAAGCCTGCAATGAGCAATTACTGATGCCAGGCATTTCGTGAACACTCTGAGCGCAGTAGATAAGCCAAAGGGCAATGCTGAGAATTGATAATGCTCTGATCCTGCAAGAAATCGGAGGTATCTTCTGCAATTTGGTCGTATGGGGACGTGCAGGTATGCCTCCTTGAGATCTAGAGTTACCAGCGAAGACTCCTTGCCCAACATGGGAAGAAGCTGCTGTAAGGTCAGCATTTTGAATTTTGGGACAATGATGTATGTGTTTAAAGTGGACA
Organism: Protopterus annectens; assembly: GCF_019279795.1. NCBI lineage: Eukaryota > Metazoa > Chordata > Ceratodontiformes > Protopteridae > Protopterus > Protopterus annectens. The sequence continues at coordinate 473,161,330 of NC_056748.1, forward strand.
GGTCAAGAATAGGTCTCCATTTGTTTTCTTTTCGTGGTACCAGGAAGAGCCTGGAGTAAAATCCTTGGCCTTGCTCGATAGATGGTACTTTTTCTACAGCTCTCATCCTTAGTGAGTTATTTGTTTTAGAGCTTCTGTCTTTTGATTTGGAGGTAGGTTTGGAATTCCTCTCTTCCTTGGTAGAGTATGGAAATGAAACCTGTAACCTTGGTCTACTATCTGCAAAATCCACTTGTCTAATGTGATGTAATGCCGGTTTACTGAAAATAAGGCTAGCTTCCCGCCTAAGGGTGCTTCTAGTTGTTCCCTGGTAGGCGGTGCCAGAGCCGAGTCACTGTGATTGTCCTGTAGTAGTGGTGGTGGCTGAGTCTGTGGCTGTACCTCGTTGGTTGTTAGCCTGCCACTGACGTCCCCTGTAGGCACCTCTGGATTGACCTCTGCCTCTTGATCGCCTATTCCTGCCTCTCTGAGCTCTGGAGGTGTCTGGAAAGGACCAATTCTTGGAGGGCCAATTCCTGCTAAACCTTGGAGGTTGGACCTGTAAGAAATCTTTGACTGTCTGGACAGATTTTGCTTTCTCTTCCATCTTCTTCAGCACCTGTTGTGCAGGAGAGCCAAACAAGTTGATCTTGTCCATGGGAGCATCTAGTAGCTTTGATTTGACATGGTCGGGTAAGGTCTGCTCTTTTAACCATGCATGTCTTCTGATCACTGTGCCAGTCATGGCTGATCTAAAGGAAGCCTCCAGTGCATCATAGCTGCATTTTAAGGAATGATTACTGACCTGCTGAATGTTATGTACCATTTCCTGAACAGATTTTTTGTCTAATGGTTCATCTGAGGACAGCTTTTTAGTTAATTGATCTAACATAAATTCCTGATACTGGATCATGTGGAATTGACAGTTCAAGGCCCTAGCTGAAAGAGTAGCAGAGGTGTAAACTTTTTTACCCAATCTCTCTAAGGCCCTGGATTCCCTTTCAGAGGGGAGGGGGTTCTTGGTAGAGGTAGCTGCTACAGCCTTGGGTCCCTGGGATATAGTTTCGGGATCTGCAAAAGGTGCCTTATACAAATGATAATGAGTGTCCGGAACCCTGTAGTACCTATCAGGCTTAGCAGGGGCCGGAGGAAGAGAGTCAGGAGCAGTACAAGCATCACTGAAAGCATCATCCACAACAGTAAGTACTGGAGGAATGGCTAAAGGCCTATGCTGTGGCAAATGCAGAAAGGTTCTAAGCCTTTTCCTAGAGTCTGAAAAATCCTGGCCCTGCCATTGAAATTGTTCCCTCATAGCATGCAAGGTTTCACCAAAAGAAAATTCCTCAGGCAGAGAGGCAGAAGGAATGGACTCTTCAGCATCAGAGTCCTCATAAGGAGAGAAGGGGGCCTCTGGAGGGTCAGTATCATCTGATTCATCAGAGGAGCCATCTGAAGAGACTGGCTCAGGGGGCTCTACTCTAGTCCTCTTCTCTGGAGGTGGGTGAGAGGCCCTGTCTTGGTGTGGTTGAGATCCCCGGATCAAAGAAATGAGATCCTTTGCAAGACTAAGCATTTGAGAACTAGAACTGGGCCTGTGAGAGGGGGTCTTAGCAGGCACAGTTTTGGTAGTTTTTGCTGCTTTAGCCCTGGCAAAGGCCTTAATCGACATGGATGCTGGAGGCCTAGCAGCTCCACGTGCAGGGGTAGAAATATCCAAAGGGATAGTATCTGATAAATCCTGAGAACCTGCAGGAGCAGGTGGGATTTCCGTAGCAGATTCAGCCAAACTGGAAGAGGCCTCGGTAAGTGGCAAGCTTTCGGCCGAAGGAAGAACCGTGGACTCTGTTTCAGCCGAAACAGAGACACTCGCGGTTGGCTTAACCGCGGTTTCGGCCGAAACCGCGGACCGTGAGTGTTGGTCCTTTTCTTTGCGTTTTTTAGAAATTTGCGTAGTCGGAGTATCCGACGGCATAATATAGGCAAAATCGGGGCCGAAAAACTCTTCAGCAAATTCAGACCGACGCCTAAGCGTTTGTCGGTTGAAAGAAGCACAGGCTAGACAAGCTGCTATGTCGTGGTCTGGGCCTAAGCAAGGTAAGCAGTAAGAGTGGAAATCTTTATGAGGTATTTGTTTCCCACAATTTAAACAGTTATTCACTTTTTCTGACATCGGCTGAGGCAAGAAAGAGTCCCCAACGGGGTACTTAGCTTTTTAGAAGTCTTCGTAGAAGTATTCGGTAGTAGTAATCTCTGGTTCTGACTGAACGGCACTTGCGAACAGCTTCTGCTTCGGGCGCCACGTGGCAAGAAAGACTGAGGAAAATGGCGTCGGCTGATGCCTTTATACCCGAATAACTGCAGCTATGACATCTGGTGAAGTGCGACACCAGCCGAGGCCAGACCCAGACTTTGGAATCCGGCCGACCGAAGGGCTGCCTGACGACAGGACAACCCATTTGTAAGGACTGCAGATGCATCCTTGAAGGACATCAGGACGATACGTCGTGGTCTGGGCCTAAGCAAGGAAGGCAGTAGGAATGGAAATCCTTATGAGGTATTTGTTTCCCACAAGTTAAACAATAATTTACTTTATCTGACATCGGCTGAGGCAAGAAAGAGTCCCCAATGGGGTACTTAGCTTTATCGAAGTCTTCGGTAGCTGAATTCACTGGATCTGACCAACCGGCACTTGCGAACAGCTTCTGCTTCGGGCACCGTGCAGCAAGAAAGACTGAGGAAAATGGCGTCGGCTGATGCTTTTATACCCCAGACGCTCTGACGTCGGGGAAGGTGCGACATCAGCCGAGGCCAGACCCAGACTTTGGAATCCGGCCGACCGAAGGGCTGCCTGAGGCAGGACAACCCATATGTTATGACTGCAGATGCATCCTTGAAGGACATCCACAGCTTAAACCATGTGGCCACAGGAAGGATAAAGGTGCAGAAGCCCATGGACAATGACCCTAGCAAAGCCTGCTCTCGACCTGGAAAAGGAAACTAGTTTGTAGTGCTTTGTAAAAGTATGTACAGAGTACCAAGTTGCTGTTTCTAGGGAGAAAGTACAGTTATACAAAATCTTACCATAACAATAGATTTACTTCTCTTCACTGTTGCAGTGCTCCTATCGTAAGTGATCTCCTGTCAAGGATAGCCCAACGTCCTTCCAGTATACCAAATCCTTTATTATCTACAGGCACCATACATCACACATATGCCCCTCGTCCAAGAAGTAGGACATAAAGGTGATGTACAGATGCACACATCAGAACTGAAAAGCTCCAGGAGGAACAAAATATCCCTAGGGACCAGGAACAGCATGTGCATCCAGAAGGAGAGGGGGGAGAGAGAGAGAGAGAGAGCGAGAAAAAGCCCCTGGCCAAGAGGGCAAGAAGAACAGGCTAAAGCAGAGAGAGTATGATCCAACAGTGACGAGAAGGACATCTGCTGTTATGGTAAGATTTTACACAACTGTACTATGTCCTTCCATATCACTGCTGCATTATTCCTAACATAAGGGAGAGCACAAAAGCTCAAGAGGAAACCTGACAGGAGAAAGGCACAGAAGAACACTCAAGAGACTCATAATATAGCCCTGGCAAAGACAACTCTAACCCTGGAAATAACATCCAACTTACAATGCTTAGTGAAGGTATGGACAGAAGACAAAGTAGCAGCCTCAAGGTTGAAATTGGTATCCAGTCCTTTGAAAAAAATCACCAGAAGAAGCAACAGCTCTGGCAGAGTGAGCCTTTACTGAAGAGGAAAGACATTTGTCATGAAAGGAATAACAAAAAGAAAATGCTTTAGTAAACCAAGAAGAGATGGTCCACTTAGAAACAGCTATGAAAAGAAACAAAAAGATGCACAGATACCTTTAGTTTTATCCAAGTAATATCTTATCTGTCTAAGCAACTCCAAGGTGTGAAAAAACTTTTCAATGGCAGACTGTGGAGAAGGAAAAAAGGAATTCAAATGAATAGATTGATTGAGGGACAGCTCATTGACCACCTTGAGCATAAAAGAAGGATTACTACAAAAATACACCCTGTTCCTATGAAAATCTAAGAAAGGAGGAACAGCCATGACAACTTGAAGTTCATAAACTCTCTTGACTGAAGTAAGAGCCAAAAGAGCAGTCTTCCAAGTACAATGTCATAAGGAAGCTGAAGTGGCAGACTCAAAAAGCGCCACAGTCAACTTTTCGAGAACAAAACCGAGATCCCATGAAGGAGGAACAGGCTTTCTGAGAGGCCTAATATGAAGGACACCTTTAAGAAACTGTTTGACCTCCAATCTGGAGGCCAGAGGAGGATTCAAGGGCAGATGAGCAGAAATGGTTGATAGGTGAGCTTTAATGGAAGAATATGCCAGCCTGAAGCAGATCACACAAATAAGAGAGGACCAAAGGAACCTCTACAGATAGAAGATCCTGATGGAGAGGGAGGCATCAGACAGAAAATCTTTTCCATTTGGACAAATATTATTTCCTGGCAGTGGGCTTCTTGGCCTCCTGCAAGACCTAAAGCACGCACACAGAAAAAAGGTGCCTAAAGGGGATCAGAAACCTATCACCCACAGCATCAGTTGAAGGGTGGACAAGTGAGGATGGATAAGAGATCCCATGTCTTGTGTGAGAAGGTCCACCCAGTGAGGTAACTTGCAGTGATTTCCCCTAACCAAGTGAGAAGGAAGGGGGATCCAATACTGTCTGGACAAAAAGGGAGTCACCAACAAGATTTTGAGAGTCCTGTCTGATCTTGTGCAAGACTCTCAGGAGCACAAGAAGGGAAGAGAAGGCATTAAGAAACATCCCCTTCCAAAGAAAAGACAGAGCGTCCACTTTCCATAAATACCCCATTGACGGACAACATCCAGGAACACATCTCTGTGAAGCATCCATTTGTGACCTTGTGTGCTGAACCTGCTCAAACAGTCCAGCCATTAGACTGTAATCTGAGGGAATGTAAACAGCATGAAGAGTCCCTTGAAACTTAACAGCTAGATCCCAGACTGGAAGAGCTAGTCTGCAAGAAAGGTAGGACGTTGTACTCCCTTGTTTGTTGGTATGTGGTATTGTCTGTGAAAATTTTGAGGGGCCCAGGATGAAAAAGGGTATGAAAAGCTTGAACAGCTAGAAGCAGACCCCCTCACCTCCTTGATGCTGATGTCGTCTGTCCTCCGATGAACAGACCAGAGACTCTGAACCTTGACAGAGATGAAGATAGCTTCCCGCCCCATCTGAGGCATCTGTAATGAGCTCTTGAGTTGGGACTAGAGACTGGAGAGGAGGCCCCAGGTTAAAAGAAAGCTGATGAATCCACCACTGAAGCTTGAACTGAAGCAGGGAAGGAGAGGAACTAAGAACTCCAGGGAGTGACCATGTTAAAGCCACAATGACTTGATGTACCACTGAAGCTTTCTCATATGGAGCCTGGCCAGTGGCAGCATAGGAATAGTGGAAGCCATAAACCTGAAGACCTTAAGGAAATCCCTGGCCTTAACTGAATACAGGGGAAGAGGAGACTGGAAACAGGCAATCAGAGATGGGGCCTCGGCGGCAGGCAGAGATGCCAGCATGGGGATAGTCTGGATCCTGCAACCAAGGAAAACATGACACTGAGAAGGAGTAAAGACTGATTTCTGAAAGTTTACGGTGAACCCCAGATTCTGCAGCAGGGAAACAGTAGTCTGAAGATCCTGAAGCAGAGCCTGGGGGACAACCCCTGAATGAGAAGATGGTCCAGATAAGGAAAAATCTGTACCCCTCTCATCTTGCAAAAAGCAATGACAGGAGTGAGACATTTTGTGAATACCCCTGGGGCAATACAGAATCCAAAGGGCAAAGCTGAGAACTGAAAATGTAAGGAAGAAATATAAACTCAAAAATTTTCTGAAAAGGGGATGGATGGGGATATGAAAGTAAGTATCCTTAAACTCCCGACAGACCAGAAAGGGATGTGGAAGATGAAGAAGAGGAAATAAAAATTAGAGACAACATCGAAAAGGAGGGGACATTGAGAAAGGTGTTGAGCTGGGAAAGGTCCAGAATAGGTCTCCAAGTAATCTCCTTGCTTGGAATCAGAAACATTCTGGAATAAAATGCATTCCCTTCCTGAGTAGGGGGCTCGGCCTGAATAGTGCCCTGGGTCAAAACAGAATGAAGAACCTCTGGGAAGAGAGGAAGATGTTCTTTAGGAAGGTGAGGGATGCCCAGACAGGGATGAAGAGATTTCCAAACCATTAAATACCCTTGGTGGATAATGGACAGAACACAACAGTCTGTCATGATCCCCAACCAATTTGGCATGCACAGGGAAAGATGAAGGAACAAGGGAACCTGGCCAAGGGAAAAGTGAAGAAATTTGTCAAATGGAACCTGGCTTGTCTAGAAAAGGAGGTTTCTGAGAAAAAGGGAGTCTGTGTAGATTTAGCAGGAGGGACACATCTTGAGAAAGAAGTTATGTACTTACCATAACATTCAATCTGTGTTGTCGATCTTCATCCTTCCTCAATGAGTGGGTTTGAATCTAATTCTCTGGATCTAGCTCGACTGATGCCAAAGCTCTCAGCCACCAGATCTCTCAAGTTTTCCCTTACCCATAATGCACCTACCCAACTACCTCAGATCTTTTTTGCTGCTACATTAGCATAGGAAGATTAAGAGAATTATGGAAAGCCATATCCAGAGTCATATATCCATATAAAACATCCATATTTAGAGACCATGTAAATGCTCGTTCCTCCAGAAGCCCAAGATGGGGGCTGGTGGGAGGGGAGCTGAAGAAAAATGAAGATCAAAACACAGATGGAACGTTACGTTAAGCACATAACTACTTTATCTGATGTTGTCAACATTCATTTTATCCTCAACGATTGAGACAGTGTCCCTAGCTACTTGTATCCAGGGTGGACTCCAGGAAGGATACTCCTGAGCACCATAGAACCAAATGATGCCCTACCTCTAGAGAGCAGATCCAGCTTGTAATGAGTGATAAAGGTATGACAAGTAGCCCAAGTTGCGGCTGCACAAATATCATCCGTAGACATCCTTGACTGAAAAAATATGGAAGTAACCACGGATCTAGTGGAGTGTGCTTTCAATGGATCTGTAAGAGAAATTCCCAATTTAGCAGACGCAAAGGAGATGCAATTTGTCAGCCACTTTGTTAGGGTAACTTTGGAAATCAATTTTCCTAATTTTGGCCCAGAGAAGGAAATAAACAGTTGGTCTGCTTTCCTAACTTTTTGTGTTCTATGCAGACAGAATAGTAATAGTCTATGAACATCCAGTAAATGTAAGAGATATTCTCTTTTATTGGCAAATTTAGGAAAAAGCACTGACAGACTGACAGTACTATTGTTGTTGCATTCTGACACCACCTTTGGAAGAAAGGACGGGTTGGTACATAAGGTCACTCTATCTTTGTGTAAAGCCAAATAAGGAGGTTTAGAAGATAGTGCTTGGATCTCCGAAATTCTTCTTGTGGAAGTAATGGCAACCAAAAAAATTGTTTTCCATGAAAGATATTAAAAGTCAACTATAGCTGCTGGTTCAAAGAGAGATTGTGCGAGAGACTGAAACATCAAATTCAAGTCCCATGGAGGTGTAATGTCTTTGAATGGAGGCTTTAGAAGACGTGTTCCTTTTAAGATGGCCTTGTTCAATTTGTGAGATGCTATGGATGTGCCATTCAATCCAATCCTGTATGGTAATTAGAAATTGCAGCTAGCTGTACTCTAACGATTGAGGTGCTGGCACTGTTTTGAAAAGGGTGAGTAAGAAAATCTGAAATGTGATTAATGGCAGCTAAAAAGAGTTCAATATTATGTTGCTGAGCCCACAGGGCAAACCCTTTCCATTTACTTGAATATGCTTTCTGTGTCGAGGATTTATGGGAAGACGAAATTATACATCGGACAGGTGATGAGAGCATAGATTGTCTGGCTACTAAGGGAACTGAAGAAGCCAAGCAGTCAGCTTGAGGTTTGGTATACCCAGGTGAGACATGCCCGTTGGGTGAGACAGGAGGTCTGGAGTCGGATTTAGCTTCCATGTTGGTTGAACCAGGCGAGGCCATAGGAAGGGAAACCAAATTTGTCAAGGCCAATAGGGGGTAATGAGGATTACTGCGCTGTTCAACTTGGCAGCTTTCTGAAGAAATTTTGGAATCAACAAGGCTGGCAGGAAGAAATAAAGGGTTGGCAAGAAGACATAAAGGTGGTCAGGGGGACAATCGTGATGTAGAGCATCCTACAGTGACTGTCCCTGTGGCGGAATTAGGGCAAAGTAGTTGCTGCACTTGTTGTTCAGGGGAGAGGAAAATGATTGCAGCATTGCTGGCCCCACTGATGGAAAATGTCATCCGCCACTTTCTCACTGAGGGACCACTCATGTGGAAGAAGAATGCACTTGCTCAGTTTCTCTGCAATCATACTGGATCTCCCTGGAATGTGTGTCGCTAAAAGAAAGCTGTCTGAAGAGATCAGCCACTGCCAGACCCCGAGCACCTTTCAACATAATGGGTAAGATTTGGTTCCCCCTTGTCTGTTGACGTACCAGACGACTGACATGCTATCCATTTGAATCACAATGGTCTCAGAGGGAAGAACATCTTAAAATGCTCTTTAAGCCAAGAGCACTGCTCTTATCTCTAGGACATTTATATACAATTTGGACTTTTTGGGGGACCAAGTACCCTGGACCGTCTTCCCCAGATAATGCCACCCCCACCCTATCTGGGAAGTATCCATGATCACTATGGCCTTGGGCTGTTAGGAAATGAAGGGACAGCCATTGAGCAGTTGATCAGAGTGGATCCACCAGTAGAGATCTCTTTTGCAAGTGCTGGTAATTTTTATCTGATACGACATTAACTGATGGAAGACTGAACACTGAGTAGCTGACATCCACTATAACCTTCTTGACCTGTGACCTTATTGTTTGCACTTGATTTGGTGGAAGCGAAGCAACAACAGTCTGTTGAGCAGCGTTCCAATAAATTCCAATATGCGAGTTGGTTGAAGTTGTGATTTCCGTAGTTTATGGTTATTCCTAAAATAGCACAGGTGTGCAGAACCTGATCTTATGCATGTGTGAGTTGGGGTCTACTTCAAAGGATCAAAATTTCACATCAGACCTCTGATCAGGGAAGACAGGATGATGAAAGTTTTGAAATATCAAACATTGTGAATGCAGATCGCCATACAGTGCAGATTGGGAAATTTACCATTCTCTTCACCTTACTCTGATCTCGGATTTGGCATATTTAAGTACAGGGGGTGTGGGGGTGCAGTGGGGGTGTTTGCCCCCTGTAAAAATGTGAAGGAAGACGTTTTCACCCATTAGATTTTTTTTTTTTATGTTCGATATTTCACAACGTTAATCATCAGGTATTCAATGAACAGAGGTTTGATGGTGTGAAACTTCGAATCTTTGAAGTAGAAAGTACAGTTTTGTACCTACCATAAATGTAGATGTCTGATAGGTATGCATCTGCAGTCCTAACATATGGGTTGTCCTGCCTCAGGCAGGCCCTTCGGTCGGCCAGATTCCAAATTCTGGGTCTGGCTTCGGCTGATGTCGCACTTCACCCGACGTCATAGCTGCTGTTTATTGGGTATAAAGGCATCAGCCGACGCCATTTTCCTCAGTGTTTCTTGCCCCAGATAATTCCAAACAGTAGAGAGCAAACAATATAAAGATATATATATATATATATATATATATATATATATATATATACACATATATACAAACAAATACACCATAATAGATTCCCCCAGCTAGCTAAAAGAGGGGTAAATACCCTAGGAATACCACAGAGGGGAAGGAGGGTGGGTAATCCTGACTGCAGATGCATACCTATCGGACATCTACATTTATGGTAGGTACAAAACTGTACTATGTCCTTCAAGGATGCATCTGCAGTCCTAACATATGGGTAGAATACCATAGCCAAACTCGGGGAGGAGGCACTAAGATAAGGATGGTGTAGTTAAGATCCCTTGCAAAACAGCAGTTGCAAAACCTGCTCGGGATCTAGAGTATAAGGGAAGATTGTAATGCTTGGCAAATGTATGCACGGAGCTCCAAGTAGCAGCTTCTAAAATGTCTTTGGTAGCCACTCCTCATAGGAAAGCTGTAGTGGTGGCTGTAGCTCTTGTGGAATGAGGTCTGATATTAGCAGGAGTTGTCTTTCCATGAAAAGAGTAGCAAAATCGAATGCAATTTCCTATCCATTTTGAGATTGTCTGTTTTGAAATTGCTTTTCCTTGCATTTCTGTTGCATATGCTACCAGAAGCTGGTCAGTTTTTCTGCTGGTCTTAGTTCTGTCCAGATAGTAGCGTAATTGTCTGTGCACATCCAAGGTATGTAGCAGTCTTTCCCCTGTTCTGTGGGTTGGGGAAGAATGTAGGTAAATGAATCGCTTGGTTCAATGATACTCTGGAGACCACTTTTGGCATAAAGGTAGGGTTAGTTCTCAGAGAGACTCTGTCCTGATGGAATATAAGGAAGGGTTGTACTGTCATTAATGCCTGTAACTCAGATACCCTTCTTGCTGAAGTAATTGCTAGCAGGAAAGCAGTTTTCCAAGACAAGAATTGTAATTCTGCTGTTGCTGCTGGTTCAAAAGGGGGAAGTGTTAACTTTTCCAGCACAAAGTTGAGATCCCATGTAAGTAAAGGTGGTTTCCTTGGAGGCTTTACATTTTTGATTCCTCTCAAGAACTGCCTGAGTAGAGGATGAGAGAAGACAGGAGGATCCATGTTGTATTCTGCTGAAATTGCTGATGCATGAATCTTAATGGAGGAGTAAGACAGGCCATTGTGGAACAGCTCTGCTAAATATTCCAGGATGTGTGCTATGTTTGCCAATGAGACATTTTCTCCTTTGCTGCACTCCAAATGAGGTATCTTTTCCACTTGGCTGAATAAGTCTTCCTTGTGGAGGGTCTGCGTGCCTCCAGGATAATGTCCTTAACCCTCTGAGATAAACCTGGGTTATTTTGTTTTATGCAATATTCCAAGCAGCTAGCTGCAGTGTTTTCAAGTTTGGATGTAGGATCTTGTAGTTGTCCTGTGTTAGTAGTAAGGGACATAGAGGTAGATGCCATGCGTGTGTCCGAGACATGCTTCTCAGTAGCGGGTACCAATGTTGCCTCGGCCAGTCTGGAGCTATCAGAATTACCCTTGGCTGATCCTCTCTGATCTTCAGTAGAACTTTGTACATCAAGGGAAGAGGTGGAAATGCATATGCTGTCAGGTTTTTCCAGCTGAAGGAAAGGGAGTCCACCCTCCAAGCAAGTGGGTGGTATGCTCTTGTGCAGAATTTCTTCAATTGGTGATTGTGTGGGGAGGCAAACAGGTCTATCTGTGGTAATCCCCATTTCTTTGTTATGGCTTTGAAGATATCTGGATGCAGCATCCATTCGTGAGCATCTGTGGTAGTTCTGCTTAAGGTGTCTGCTAGAGAATTTTCTTTTCTTGGTACAAATCTGGCCTGAAGTTGAATGTTGAGGTTCAGGGCCACATTCCACAGGTCCATTGCCATCCGGCATAGAGGATATGAATGTGTACCTCCCTGTTTGTTGATGTACCACATGACTGTGGTATTGTCCGTCCTTATCAGCAGATGACCCTGTTGAAGGAGTGGTCTGAATGCCTGGATCGCATGTTTCACTGCCAGCATCTCCTTTAGATTTATGTGTAGAATCAGCTGGTCTTGGGTCCATAGGCCTTGTATACACACTTGTCCACCATGTGTGCCCCCCCATCCTAAGTCTGAGGCGTCCGTGGTGATGGTCTGGCTTGGATGTGGTTTGTGGAAAGGCAAGCCTCTGTTCAACTGACAGGCCTGAGCCCACCACAGGAATTCTTGCTTCAGGCATGGAATTATTGGAATCTGGGCTTCTAGACTGTGCTTGTGTTGAGACCAAACATTCCTTAGATACCATTGTAGCTTTCTCATATGCAGCCTGGCATGCGGAACCAATATTATGCAGGATGCCATGTAGCCCAGGGCTTGCAGGACTTTCCTTGCAGTAAGCTGAGTTTGTGTTGTTAATGTCATGAAGTAGACTGGTAGTTGCTTTTGTTTTTCTTCTGTGAGAAAAGCCATCTGAGTTGATGTGTCTAATTCTGCACCCAAGAATGTTATCCTTTGGGATGGTACTAGTCTTGACTTTTGCATGTTGACTGTGTATCCCAAGGCTTGCAACAGTTGTATGACATTTTCCAAATCTTTTGTTAACTTTGCCTTGTTGTCCGCTTGTATTAGGCAGTCGTCCAGGTATGGGTAAATCTGAATTCCCTGAAGTCTGCAATGAGCAATTACTGATGCCAGGCATTTCGTGAATACTCTGGGCAGTAGATAAGCCAAAAGGCAATGCTGAGAATTGATAATGCTCTGATCCTGCAAGAAATCTGAGGTGTCTTCTGCAATCTGGTCGTATAGGGACGTGCAGGTATGCCTCCTTGAGATCGAGAGTCACCAGCCAAGACTCCTTGCCCAGCATGGGAAGAAGTTGCTGGAGGGTCAGCATTTTGAATTTTGGAACAATGAGGTATGTGTTCAGTGCGGACAAATCTAGAATAGGTCTCCATTGATTTTCTTTTCTTGGTACAAGGAAAAGCCTGGAGTAAAATCCTTGGCCTTGTTCCATAGGTGGCACCTCTTCTATAGCTCTCATCCTTAGTAAGTTGTTGATTTGTCTTAGAGCGTCTGTTTTTTGGCTTGGTGGTAGGTTTGGCATTCCTCTCTTTTTGGTAGAGTATGGAAGTGAAACCTGTAGCCCTTGTCTATTGTTTGTAAAGTCCATTTGTCTCCTGTAATGTAATGCCAGTTGTCGGAGAATAAGGCTAGTTTTCCGCCCAAGGGTGCTTCCAGTTGTTCCCTGGTAGGCGGAACTAGAGCCAAATCATTGTGTTTGCCCTGTGGAAGTGGTTGTAGTTGATTCCGTGGCAGTACTTCTCTGGTTGGTAGGTAGCCACTGACGTCCCCTGTAGGCACCCCTAGATTAACCTCTGCCTCTTGGGCGTCTATTTCTGCCTCTCTGCGCTCTGGAGTTGTCTGGAAAGGACCAATTCTTCGAAGGCCAATTTCTGCTAAACCTCGGAGGTTGGACCTGTAAGAAATCCTTGACTGTTTGGACAGATTTTGCTTTTTCTTCCACCTTTTTTAGAACCTCCTGTGCAGGGGAGCCAAACAAACTTTGTTTCTCCATGGGAGCATCTAGGAGTTTTGACTTAACATGGTCTGGTAAGGATTGTTCTTTTAACCAGGCATGCCTTCGAATCACTGTTCCAGTCACAGCTGATCTAAAGGAAGCCTCCAGTGCATCATAGCCACATTTTAAGAAATGGTTACTGACCTGCTGAGAGTTATGTACCAAATCCTGAAGGGACTTGTGGTCTAAAGGTTCAGGAGAAGATAGTTTTTTTATTTAGCTGGTCTAACAAAAATTCCTGGTACTGAATCATGTGAAATTGACAGTTCAAGGCCCTGGCCGAAAGAGTAGCAGAATTATAAACCTTTTTACCCCATCTCTCTAATGCTCTAGATTCCCTTTCAGAGGGAAGAGGGTTTTTGGCAGAGGCAGCTGCCACACCTTTAGGGCCCTGTGAAATGGTTTCAGGGTCTGCAACAGGAGCCTTATACAAATGGTAGTGTGTGTCCGGGACCCTGTAATATCGGTCTGGCTTGGCAGGGGCCGGAGGAAGAGAATCAGGAGCAGTGCATGCATCATTATATGCATCATCAACAACTGTTAGTACTGGCGGAATGGCTAAAGGTCTATGTTGTGGTAAGTGTAAAAAGGTCCTTAGCCTTTTCCTTGAATCTGAAAAATCCTAGCCCTGCCATTGGAAGTGTTCCCTCATAGCATGCAAGGTTTCCCCAAAGGAAAATTCTTCAGGAGGAGAAGCAGAAGGAATAGAGTCTTCTGCATCAGAATCCTCATAAGGAGAATATGGGCCTTCGTGAGGGTCTGAAAGGTCTGAGTCATCCGATGAATAATCTGTAGAGACAGGTTCCGGTGGTTCAGTCCTAGGCCTCTTGTCTGGAGGGGGCCGAGAGGCCCTGTCTGGGTGAGGTTGGGATCCTCTGATCAAAGAAATGAGATCCTCAGCCAGGCTGAGTATTTGGGAACTAGAAGTAGGCCTATGTGAAAGAGTTTTGGCAGGCAAGGCCTTAGAAGATTTAGCTGCCTTAGCCCTGGCAAAAGCCTTGATAGACATGGAAGCAGGGGGTCTAGCAGCCCCACGTGCAGGGGTAGTTATGTCTAAAGGAATAGTGTCTGATAAATCCTGGGTGCCTGCTTCTGTAGCAGTAAATTCAGTAGCAGATTCAGCCATGCTCTGTGAGGCCTCGGCTATCGGAAGCATGCTTTCGGCCGAAGGAAGAACCGGGGGCTCGGTTTCAGCTGAAACAGAGACATTCGCGGTTGGCCTAACCGTGGTTTCAGCCGAAACCGTGGGCCGCGAATGTCGGCCCTTTTCCTTGCGCTTTTTAGCTAATTGAGAAGTCGTAGTCTCCGACGGCATTTTGTATGCAAAAGCGGGACCAAAAAACTCCTCTGCAAACTCCGACCGACGTCTAAGTGTCCGTCGGTTGAAGGAAGCACAGGCTAGACAAGCTGATACGTCGTGGTCTGGGCCTAAGCAAGGAAGGCAGTAAGAGTGGAAATCCTCATGAGGTATTTGTTTCCCACAAGTTAAACAATTATTTACTTTGTCTGACATCAGCTGAGGCAAGAAAGAGTCCCCAACGGGGTACTTAGCTTTTTAGAAGTCTTCGGTAGTAGAAATCTCTGGATCTGACAGACCGGCACTTGCGAATAGCTTCTGCTTCGGGCACCGCGCGGCAAGAAAGACTGAGGAAAATGGCGTCGGCTGATGCCTTTATACCCAATAAACAGCAGCTATGACGTCGGGTGAAGTGCGACATCAGCCAAAGCCAGACCCAGACTTTGGAATCCGGCCGACCGAAGGGCTGCCTGAGGCAGGACAACCCATATGTTAGGACTGCAGATGCATCCTTGAAGGACATCTATGAGTTGATGCCCGGTGGGAGCAATAATGAGCCAGCTGTCCAGGTAGGGAAATACCTGGAATCCCTGCAGTCTGAGGTAAGCTGCTACTACTGTTATGCACCTGGTGACACCCTGATGGCTGTGTTGAATCCAAAGGACCGTACTCTGAATTGGCAGTCACTGGCTCCCATCTGTAAGCGTAGCTACTTTCTGGATTGCCTGTTCATTTTTTATGTGATATCAGGTGTCCTGAAGATCTATCAAGCACATCAAATCGTCATTGTCCAGAAAAGGGAAAATGGACTGATAGGTGACCATCCGGAACTTGGTTCAGTGAACAAATTTGTTTAGTCTTGTGAGATCCAGAATTGGTCTCCAGTCCCCTGTCTTCTTTGGCACTAAAAAGAACCTTCAGTAAGTTCCAGATCCTGTCTGATCTGGTGGGACCTCTTGGAAAACTCTTTTTATTTAGCAACTTTTTAATCTGAATTGCTGCTTGATCCCTCTCTGACTGAGTGGAACATTGGGGATTTTTCTGGGAATTGGTGGTGGTGTAGAAAATGGTATTATACAACTTCTGGATATAATCCTCTGCAACCAAGTATCTTTTGTGAAGTCTAGCCAGGCACTCTGGTGCAGGGATAAACGTCCCCCGACTGCCTCCAGAAGTGGACAGTCAGGCCTCCATTCAGAAGCACTGGTAGGTTCATCACAGAAAGATTCTCGTGAACCCTGGTTTTGCAAGCCACCTTTGCCACAAGGACGATGACGTCCATTGAAGCTCCCCCCTCTGCTCCTGGGGACACTTCCTCCATGTGTGTCATGGAAAGGACCTTGGGACTTTTTAGACCACATTTTCTGGCCACTCCACTGATTCTTGAAGAAGGATCGTTGGACAGCCAAAAAACATATGCGCATGACAAAGTCTTTCCATCCTTCTCACAACCCAGACAGTGTTTCTTTCACCTTGGGGCCAAAAAGAGTAGTTCCATCAAAAAGAGCATTGATGAAATTGGACGTAAATAGTTCTGCAAAATTGCACAAGTGCATGCAGACATGCCTCCTCATGGAAATGCCTGAACCCACAGCTCTTGAGGTCCCTTCCGCTATGTTGGAAACTAACCTAATGGAACTATTGGATACTGACTGTAGGGTTGCCAACTGAGAAGTTAACGAATCTTGAACCTCTGCAGACAGTACCTGAGAGAGTATTTGATAATTCCTTGGTCAAATCTCTCTGAAGTGTAATAAAGTGTGCCAAACAGTTCAGCGACTGCAAGGCAAAGGTCACTGAAGCAAAAACATGTTTTCCCCAGTCTGTCCATCACCCACGACTCCCTGTTGAGGGGATGAACAGTAGAACTCTCGTCAGCTAGTTCCTTCTTTGTGAACGCCGCAATGACCATGGCACCAACTGGAATCTCTTTCTCCAAAATTATCTGTCCGCAGGTGGTACCATTATCCTGTCCAGTCTCTGAGGTATGGGTTCTATGGAGTCAGGATCCTTGCATGCCTGCCTAGAGATCATGTCAATGAGCTCATCAGTGGGTGGAGTCATCCAGGAAGTAATGGGTCCTGTAGAAAGCCTCTAGGAGAATGGATTCCTCTGGCATAGGCTTGGAGGATGTCCAGCCACCTCTCAGTTTTAGGATTTCTAGGATGTCTCTGAAGGGAACAACATCAGGTGGTGACCTTGGAGACCCTTCACCCTCACTGAAATCCACATCTTCAGTGAAGAACTCCTGTGGGCAGTTTAGGTTCTTCCTCTTGCATGTCTTCTTCCTGGGCACTTCCTCAGTTGGATGTTCTGGGGAAGTCTTGGAAGAGGAAATCAAAATTCACAGAGGGAACCCGAGGTTTCAGTACAGAATGTCCCTGTGGAGAAAGATGTTGAGGGTCCAGGCTCTATGGCATCATAGTGAAATATGTAGGATCTGAGGTAGAGGGTTCCGTCAGGACTGTCGAAGCAGGAAATAATCACTTTGCAGCCTCAAAGGCAAAGCTCAAAGGATTTAGCGAGAGGTTCTGATCCAAGAAACAAGTTTCTGAATCATCACCTCTCTCCAATCTGCTAGTCCCACCCCCCGAGGAAGAAGCCGGAGCCAAACTGTCCAGTGCAGAGGAACAGAGATGGCACTGAAAACTTCGGAGTTGAATGCTGCACCCCAGACCCGGCAGCCAGGCTTCAGCTCCAAGAGCTCTCCTGATCCAAAAGGATCAGAGGTCTCAGAGACTATGTCAGATCCGAAGATACGGAGATCCTCTGATCTGAGATGGATGGATCCGGACAACTAGGATCCTGAGATTCTAAGGCAATGGATGGTGTCAAAGGAGGAACTTGCAGGGGTGGTGTGGCGGAAGGTCAGGTAACCTGACCCAGAGGCTAGGTGCCAAGGGAAAACCAATTTGCCCCTGTGCCGAGAGGATCTTCCTCACCACTCTCTCCACATCTTCTTCTGTGAGACTTCTGGAAGACCAAGTAAAGTAAATGGAGGGGATGCTGGTCTCTGCAAAATAGGTGATAGAAGCTCGTCAAGTACTGGGTCAGCCAATGGAGAATATCTGGTATGAGGATAACACAGAATCTCCAAAGGTTTTGTCTGATCCAATGATTTTTTCTTCTGCTCCGACCTAAATTTTTTCGAATCTGTAATGGTCGATTTGGATGTCATAAGATCTGACAGAGCAGTTGGATCCTGAATTCTCATCTTTTTCTGATCTGGGGTTGAGACTGGATGTTTAGCACTTATTTTCTGGGAAGAGTCTCGGAAAGATTTTGACAAGGTGGAAGGCTTCAACTTTAGAGACGGGGATATGGCTTCTCCAAAAGAGGAAGGCAGGTGACCTTTTAATATCAACAATCACCACACCAAAGGCAAAACGTAAAAATTAACAAAACCACAAGCCACGAACAACAAAGAAATACATTTATTAAAGACTTAGCGCTTAGGCTCAAAGCCTTCAAAAAGAGCACTTTTAATATCAATTTGTTTTTACTCTCAGTTAAAGCTCACAGATTAAATCCATGGCAAATGGAGCAGTTTTCCTGTAGATATAACAGACCTAAGCAGCACACAGAAAGCGTGTGCTCATCAGAGAGTAGCAGCTTATGTCCACATTTGAAGCATTTCTTGAAACCCGCAGGTTTGTCAGTCATCATGCAATATCCAAGTTAAATAATAACAATAAGTAAAAAGTCTTGCAGAAAGGCAATCCGAAATAGAAAAGGTAACCTCTTTTTTATTTATATTTTAAACAGGAAGAAAGAAGAAAAGTACAGTTTTGTACCTACCATAAATGTAGATGTCCGAACTGGATAGCATCTGCAGTCATAACAACTGGGTTGTCCTGTCGTCAGGCAGCCATTCGGTCGGCCGGATTCCAAAGTCTGGGTCCGGCTTCGGCTGATGTCGCACTTCACCCGACGTCATCTCTGCTGGTCTTCGGGTATAAAGGCATCAGCCGACGCCATTTTCCTCAGTGTTTCTTGCCCCAGATGCCAGTTGCCCTCTTGGAAGGCTAAATTTTGGATAAATGCCAATGTTTCCAAAAGATAGAAGGCAAACACAAAAATAAGCATGTATGTACATATATACAAACAAATACACCATAAGAGACTCCCCTCCCCAGCTAGCTATTAGGAGGATAAATACCCTAGGAGTACCACAGAGGGAAGGAGGGAGGTAATCCTGACTGCAGATGCTATCCAGTTCGGACATCTACATTTATGGTAGGTACAAAACTGTACTATGTCCTTCATGGATGCATCTGCAGTCATAACAACTGGGTAGAATACCATAGCCAACTACGGCAGGAGGATGATAAAATTATGGTGTGGTTAGGATCCCTTGCAATACAGCAGTGGCAAACCCTGCTCGGGATCTAGAATATAGAGGTAAATTATAATGCTTGGCAAATGTATGCACGGAGGTCCAAGTAGCCGCCTCAATAATGTCCTTGGTTGCCACTCCTCGTAAGAAAGCTGTGGTAGTGGCTGTAGCCCTTGTAGAATGAGGCCTTATGTTCTGTGGAATTGGTTTTCCATGGAAGGAGTAACAAAATCTTATGCAATTTCCTATCCATTTGGAGATTGTCCGTTTGGAAATTGCTTTTCCTTCCCTCCCTGTTGCATAGGCTACCAAAAGCTGGTCAGTTTTTCTGTTACTTTTGGTTCTGTCCAGGTAGTAGCGTAGCTGTCTATGTACGTCCAAGGTATGCAGCATTCTTTCCCTCTGTTTTGTGGATTGGGAAAGAAGGTAGGTAGGTGGATTGCCTGGTTTAAAGACACTCTGGATACCACCTTAGGCATAAATGTAGGATTAGTTCTCATGGACACCCTATCTTTATGGAAGATTAGGAAGGGTTGTACTGCCATTAAGGCCTGTAGTTCAAACCCTCCTTGCTGAGGTAATTGCCAGTAGGAAAGCAGTTTTCCATGATAGGTGCTGTAGATCTGCTGTTGCTGCTGGTTCGAACGGAGGGAGTGTCAACTTTTCTAGCACAAAGTTCAAGTCCCATGCTGGTAATGGTGGTTTCCTTGGAGGTTTTACATTCTTGATCCCTCTGAGGAACTGCCTGAGTACAGGATGTGAAAAGACAGGTGGATCAAAGCTGTATTCTGCTGAAATAGCTGATGCATGTATCTTGATGGAGGAATAGGACAGGCCTGTATGTAAAAGCTCTGCCAAATACTCCAGAATGTTTGCAATATCTATATTCGACACATCTTTTCCTCTTTCAGTACTCCAAATGACAAACCTTTTCCATTTTCCTGCATAGTTCCTTCTTGTTGAAGGTCTGCGGGCTTCAAGGATAATGTCTTTAACCCTTTGGGAAAGATCTGGCTTAGTTGCTGCTATGTGATGTTCCAGGCAGTCAGCTGCAAAGTTTTTAGGTTTGGATGCATGATGCTGTAGTTGTTCTGAGTTAACATCAAAGGCATCAGGGGTATTGACCACATTTTCTCCCGAGGCATGCTCCTCAGCAGTGGGTACCAGTGTTGTCTTGGCCAGTTCGGAGCTATCAGGATTATCCTTGGACGTTCCTCTTTGATTTTCAGTAATACCTTGTGTATCAAGGGAAGAGGTGGAAATGCATATGCTGTCAGACCTGTCCAGCTGAAGGAAAGAGAATCCACCTTCCATGCAAGTGGGTGGAATGTCCTTGTGCAGAATTTTTGAGCTGGTGATTGAGAGGGGAAGCGAATAGATCTATTTGTGGCATTCCCCATTTCTTTGTGATGGTCTTGAAGATGTCTGGGTGTAGCATCCATTCGTGAGCATCCGAGGTGGTTCTGCTTAACATGTCTGCTAGGGTGTTCTCTTTCCCGGTACAAATATTGCCTGTAACTGGATGTTGTAGCTGAGAGCCAGATTCCAAAGGTCCAAAGTCATTCTGCATAGGGGGTATGAATGAGTGCCTCCCTGTTTGTTGATGTACCACATGACTGTGGTGTTGTCTGTCCTTATCATCAAATGGCCTTCTTTGAGGAATGGTCTGAATTTTTGGATTGCCAGTTTTACTGCCAGCATTTCTTTTTGGTTTATGTGCAAGTGCAGCTGGTCCTGAGTCCACAATCCTTGTGCGCATTTGTCCAGCATGTGCGCCCCATCCTAGGTCTGAGGCGCCTGTTGTGATGGTTTGGCTTGTTCAAACTTGTGGAAGGGTAGGCCTGGGT
This sequence comes from Protopterus annectens, assembly GCF_019279795.1. Lineage (NCBI taxonomy): Eukaryota > Metazoa > Chordata > Ceratodontiformes > Protopteridae > Protopterus > Protopterus annectens. Next base: position 473,182,016 of record NC_056748.1, read on the forward strand.
TTGACTGGCATGCTTGGGCCCACCAGAGGAATTCCTGTTTTAGGCATGGGATTAATGGTATTTCTGCTTCTAGGCTGTGCCTGTGTTGAGACCATAAATTCTTTAGGTACCACTGTAGTTTTCTCATATGCAGTCTGGCATGTGGTACCAAGATTATGCATGATGCCATGAAGCCCAAGGCCTGCAGAACTTTTCTTGCTGTTAGTTTGTTCTGTCTTGTTAATGCCAAGAAGTAAAGAGGGAGTTCTTTTTGTTTTTCTGTAGTTAGGAATGCCATCTGTTTTACTGTGTCCAATTCTGCGCCTAAGAATGTTCTTGTCTGGGATGGTATCAGCCTTGACTTTTGTAAGTTGACTGTGTATCCCAGGGCTTGTAGCAAGTAAATGACCCTTTGTAAATCTGTTGTCAGCTTGCTTTTGTTGTCCGCTTGTAGCAGGCAGTCGTCCAGGTATGGATAAATTTGGATTCCCTGTAGTCTGCAGTGAGCGATTACTGATGCCAGGCATTTTGTGAATACTCTGGGCGCAGTAGATAAGCCAAAGGGCAATGCTGAGAATTGATAATGCTCTGATCCTGCAAGAAATCTGAGGTATCTTCTGCAATTGGGTCGAATGGGGACGTGCAGGTATGCCTCCTTGAGATCTAGAGTTACCAGCCAACACTCCTTGCCCAGCATGGGAAGAAGTTGCTGTAGGGTCAGCATTTTGAATTTTGGGACAATGATATATGTGTTTAAGATGGACAGGTCGAGAATAGGTCTCCAACTTTTCTCTTTCTTGGTACTAGGAAGAGTCTGGAGTAGAATCCTTTGCCCTGTTCTGTTATTGGTACTCTTTCCACAGCTCTCATCTTGGATAATTTCGTTATCTGTTGTAGAGCTTCTATCTTTTGATTTGGAGGCAGGTTTGGCATTCCTCTTTACTGGCAAGGTGTGGAAGTGGAACCGTAGCCTTGGTCTATGGTTTGCAAAATCCACTTGTCTTTTGTGATATAGTGCCAATTTTTCGAAAATAAGACTAACTTTCCGCCTAATGGTGCTGCTATTTGCTCCCTGGTAGGCGGAGTTAGAGTCAAGTCACTGTGATTGTCCTGTTGCAGTGGCAGTGGTTGTGTCTGTGCCTCTGTTATTACCTTGCCACTGTCGTCCTCTGTAGGCACCTCCTCTGGATTGATTTCTGCCTCTGGATCGTCTGTTTCTGCCCCTTTGGGATCTGGTGGAGTCAGGAAAGGACCAGTTTTGGGCAGGCCAGTTGCTGCTAAACCTTGGGGCTGAACCTGTAAGAAATCTTTAACTGTCTGTACAGATTTTGCCTTTTCTTCCATTTTCTTCATTACCTGCTGGGCAGGTGTACCAAATAAACTGGCCTTATCCATGGGAGCATCTAATAGCTTTGCTTTAACATGATCCGTAAGACCTGTTCTTTCAGCCATGCATGTCTTCTTATCACTGTGCTAGTCATGGCTGATCTAAATGAAGCCTCCAGTGCATCATAGCCACATTTTAAGGAATGGTTACTAACCTGTTGTATGTTATTTACCATTTCTAATACATATTTCTTGTCTAAAGATTCATCAGAGGATACTTTCTTAGTTAACTGATCAAGCATAAACTCTTGGTATTGGATCATGTGAAATTGACAGTTTAAAGCTCTAGCTGAGAGAGTAGCAGAGGTATAAACTTTTTTCCCCCATCTGTCTAAGGACCTGGATTCCCTTTCTGAAGGAATAGGGTTTTTTGCTGTGGTCGAGGCTACTGCCTTAAGCCCCTGGGAAATCGTTTCGGGGTCTGCCAGTGGGGCCTTGTATAGGTGGTGATGAGTGTCAGGTACCCTGTAATATCTATCAGGTTTGGCAGGGGCAGGAGGTAAAGAATCAGGAGCAGTGCAGACATCATTAAATGCGTCATCCACAACAGGTAAAACAGGAGGTATAGCTAAGGGCCTATGTTGTGGTAAGTGTAGGAAGGTCCTAAGCCTTTTTCTAGAGTCTGAGAAATCTTGTCCCTGCCATTGGAATTGTTCTCTCATGGCATGCAAGGTTTCCCCAAAGGAAAATTCCTCTGGTGGCGAGGCAGCTGGAATGGATTCTTCAGCATCGGAGTCTTCATATGTAGAAAAAGGGTCCTCTGGCTGTTCTGAAATGTCGGAGTCATCCGCAGAAGCCTCAGAGGACACTGGCTCAGGGGGCTCTGTCCTAGGTCTCTTTTCAGGGGGCTGAGAGGCCCTGTCTGGGTGAGATTGGGATCCCCTAATTAAGGATATTAAATCTTCTGCCAGAGTAAGCATTTGTGAACTAGAAGTGGGCCTGTGTGAGGGAGGTTTAACAGGCACTGCCTTAGCAGATTTGGCTGCTTTGGCCCTGGCAAAGGCCTTGATAGACATGGCTGCAGGGGGTCTAGCAGCACCACGTGCTGGGGTAGAGACATCCAAAGGGATGGTGTCTGATAAATCAGTAGAAACCACGGTTGTAGGCAAAATTTCTGAGGCCGATTCAGGTAAGGTAGCAGGAGCCTCAGTAGTAGCCATGGATTCGGCTGGAGATTGACCAGTTTTCTCGGTTTCGAAAACCGAGACACTCGCGGCTTGCTTCACCGTGGTTTCTGCCGAAACCGCGGACCGCGAGTGTCGGTCTTTTTCCTTGCGTTTTTTAATAATTTGGGTAGTCGGAGGATCCGACGGCATAATATACGCAAAGTCTGAGCCGAAAAACTGTTCAGCAAACTCCGACCGACGCCTTAGCGTTCGTCGGTTGAAGGAAGCGCAGGCCGAACAGGCTGCTACGTCGTGGTCTGGGCCTAAGCAAGGCAAACAGTAAGAGTGGAAATCTTTATGAGGTATTTGTTTCCCACAAGTTAAACAGTTATTGACTTTTTCTGACATCGGCTGAGGCAAGAAAGAGTCCCCAACGGGGTACTTAGCTTTTTAGAAGTCTTCGAAGTAGTATTCGGTAGTAGTAATCTCTGGATCTGACTGACCGGCACTTGCGAACAGCTTCTGCTTCGGGCGCCACGTGGCAAGAAAGACGGAGGAAAATGGCGTCGGCTGATGCCTTTATACCCGAAGACCAGCAGAGATGACGTCGGGTGAAGTGCGACATCAGCCGAAGCCGGACCCAGACTTTGGAATCCGGCCGACCGAAGGGCTGCCTGACGACAGGACAACCCAGTTGTTATGACTGCAGATGCATCCATGAAGGACATCAGAGGAATACCACCAATGGTATGAAGAAATACGACCAAGTGTTAAGAAAAGGGAGATGCTAACAATAATACCTAAAAGTACCAAGTACAAAAAGGAAACAAGAAGGAAAAAAGAGCAGCAATAGCAAAGAGGAAAAGACACCAGTAAAGAGAGGAGGCAAGGGGATACTAATAAAGGTATGTAAAATTTTACGACGAAGTCGTAGGGGCAAGGGAGAAAAAGAGCAGAAATGCTAAACACAAAAAACTAAAGACTAAGGGTTAAAACTAAAAGGACTACTGCATGGAAAGAAATATGGACAAAGAAACTTTACTTATCTAACACAGCTCGAGAGAAACTGGTAGATCACATCTGACAGCTAGAAGTGCCAAACAAGATCTGGGGTAATTGGGTAGGTGCATTATGGGTAAGGGAGAAGCTCAAACAGATCTGGTGACTGTGAGCTTTAACATCAGCAGATTTGGATCCAAAAGATCGGATCCGAACTCACTTGTTGAAGATAGGATGAAGACTGACAACATCAGATCCCTTTTTAGCCTTCGGCAGAGGATGAGACTGTCTGCAAACAAAAGCAGATATGGAAGGGTAATTCCCCTGAACCTCTGGAACAGGAGAAACAAAAATATGTTTTCAATGCCTGCAAAGCTTTGTTGTTATCCTTGAGGAATTTAAAAAGTTCAGCAACAGCAGTACCAAAAAGATTTTTACTATCCAAAGGAATATCCAATAATTTGGCTTAAAGTCATCAGGTAAAGCCTAAAGACAAAGCTGAGAGTAATGCCTCATAACAGAACCAAATGCATCATCCACGGATCAAGCATCAGCTGCATCATTACTGCACCAGCAGCATCACAACTGCACTTAATACAGTGTTGAACAATGTGAGAGGTAGAACCCAACAAGGAAAGGGCCAAAGCCTTCTCCTCAGACTCAGGAAGATCAGAAGTCACTTGAGAAAGGAGGGCTGAAAACATACCAGGTCATATGGGTCTGGTAATTAACAATCCTAAAAGACAAGGTGGCAGCAATACAAACCTTTTTGCCCAGCCACTCAATGGCCCTACTATCCTTATCAGAAGGAAGCAATTTGGTAGCGAACAACAGTTTAGAAGGTTTGTCAGAGGAAAGAGACACCACAGAAGGATAAGCAAAAGGGCATTTATACAGAAATTTACAATCATCAGGCACCCTGTAAAATCTGTCAGGTTTCTTAGGAGCTGGAGGCTGAGAATCAGGGGCTATGGAAGCTGCTGGAAAGGTATCCAGGAGGGCAGCCAGAACTGGAGGAACAGCAGAAGGCTTGGGAGACTCCATCTGGAGGAGCCTAGCTCGTCTGGAAATCAGAAACCTGATAACCGCACTTAAAAATTCCATCATACAAGAAATAGTGTCCCCAAAGGAGAGTTTTTCAAAAGGGGAATCTGGACTAATAAGAGTCCTCTTCCTCTGAGCCATAGTCGGGCAGGGGAAGCTATGAAAAGAAAAGGCTAATGATTCTTCCCCTGAATCCTGATCCTCAGAGGAATCCTGCTCCCTAGACCTCTTAAGAGTGGAAGACCAGGAAGGTGCAGGCACAGAGACCCCTTGAGGAGGCTGTACAACCATTAAAGTGTTGAACAACCCTTGAGTAAAATCCTGCTATTCTTGTTGGGGATCCTTAAATGCAGGTAAAATATGCTTGGTTTTCTGTTTCTTTTTCTGTGGGACGCCACACAAAAAAACCCTAGGAGGGTCAGTCCCTTGTCAATACTCAATAAGCATAGTAGGAATCTCCTCCCTCACTAAGACCTGCAGAATCTCCATCAGTCCCTCAGATATAATCAGCCAATGTTCCCACTGAACATCTGGATTAGACATATGAAAACCCTCAGAGGACATGCAAGATTCATGCTGGCCTCCAATGGGGCCGCAGCAGTGGGATCCAAAGCAATAACTAGGGGTCCTCCAGACTTTTACTAGCCTTGAGAGAGACATCTGGAGAATGCTAGACAGCAGCCATATCAGACCTGAGTTTTTTTGCATTTTTCTAGGCCAATGACTGACCCTCGGGACAAGAAGACTGCCACAGCACCATGGGCCAACAGCTTAAGATGTTGGTTTTCCAAGTAAATAGACAAGGAGGACAGGCAACTGTGCAGGGACTTAGAGACAAATATTTGGCAGATAGAAACACTGCATATGGTTGTGGGAAGCACCTAGACAGAAGAGACACTGGTCGTGATGATCTTTATGGGGAATCTGCCGCCCATACTAACTTTATCCCTTTCTAGATGACATGAAATCAACAACACTTTAAAAGAGAATACAAGGAAAACCCCCAATGGGGCACCTATCTGGAAAACGGTTTGGTAACTAGCACAGAAAAAAGGTGTTCAGACTGACGTTCAGTGATGGCATTCTGACTGGCGGCAAAGAAGTTCTGACGTGCGCATCCGTACATCATCTTTATACCCTATGCTTTGCATGGGGACCATATGTGTGACATACGGTGCTTATAGATACATAGATACTAAAGGCTTTGCTACACTGGTTGGACATTGGGCTATCCTTGGCAGGAGATCCTTTACATTAGGAATATTGCAACAGTGATTTAGAAGGACATCCACTGTTGCTTGGGCCAGAGGGGAGTCACCACAATGATCTTTGGAGAGTCCTTCTGAATCTTCAGAATAAACCTGGATATCAGTAAAAATGATGGAAAAGCACACAAGAGCATTCCTGTCCAAGGAAGCAAAAATGCATGTGTTTTCCAGACCTGCTTGTAAGGAGTACTGGAGCAGAATTTGGACAGTTAGTTATTGTGAATGGAGGTGAATCCAGGTCTCCACAACTGCATCATTTGCTAGAAGATCCCCTGATGCAAATTCCACTTGTGAGGGTCTGTCCTGGTCCAGCGCAGCTTGTCTGACAGAAGACTTTGCTTTGATGAGATGCAAGATGCCTATGGAATGAGACGGTGCTGAAAAGCTATATCCCAGGCTACCATACCTAGTCTGCACAGAGGGCAAAATCTGGTTCCCGCCCTTTTATGTACCACATCACTGTAGTTTTGGCTGTAACCGCTTGTAACTGTCCAGGGAACCACAGATGACAGAGAGTTGAGTATTTATTACTTCCAACATCTTTTTTTGCATTCACATGTTTTGGCCTGTCTTTTATGTTTTGAAGGCCTTGCACTTTTACTCCCACAGATGCCACCACAACCCCCAAATGAAGTCTAAAGTGTCTGTAGTCGAAAGGGAAAATGGGGGACATGGATTCATACAACACTAGTCTCTCCACCAATGTAGGTCTCATTTTACAAATCCCAACACAGGAATTTTGAATGTCAGCGAATGCTGATTTTAAGACCATACAGATTTTAGGTACCACTGAATCTTTCTCATGTGGAGTCTGGCTAGAAGAATCATAGATGCCATGAATCCTGGTATCCTGATAAATTCCCTTGCAGAAGGTTTGGACTAAGTGGAAACACTGAGGAAAAGATCTATACATAGATCTACATTTCCTGGCTTAAAATAAATATTTCAGAGTAAAAGGTAAATAATTTCTGTAATAAAAATGAAATGTGGAAGGGCCCCCACCCCAGCAGGGAACTTATCTGCCCAGCAATGGAGAAACCTGCAAGAAGCAATTCGAACAAAAGACTGGAACCAGAATGAAGCCAAAGTACTGTATCAGTGTACCAAAAACACTTTATTTAACGCTTTCATCCTCAGACTTCTTCAGAATACAATCGCTCACAGTTTGCTTAAATAGATAATTGTAACCAGTTAAAACATAAAACCATTTGATTATGTTAATCATTGATAAAAACACTTCAACTTTAAAACAGTTGTTTATTTACATACAACCTGCGATTCTTTAAAAAAACCTTTAATATTTACTACATCACTTCTTTTATTTTCCATAAGACTTCTTTCTGCTCCAAATAATTCCTAAAATCCCCACCTCTCTAATCAGTCATATCTTGTTCTAGGACTGAAAAAGAAACTTTTATAACCTTGACACTGTTGGGTGTGTTTAAATAATGCATTTATATTGTCCTTCTTTCTAATGCTGTAGAAATGCTCTCTTATTTAAGGCTCTTGTTGTCATGCCTACATAGAAGGCCATACACCCAGTACACACTCCTATGTAGACTACTCCTCTACTTTTACAACAGAAATTTCCTGGGACCCTACTGTATAAGGTAATTGACTTAAATATATATGTGGTAGCTCCAAAATAAATCTGCATATATTACAGCATCTACACCTACACATACCACTAGGTTTGCTGGTATAAAGAGAATCTGAACTATACCTAGTACTATCTTTCTTAAAGTTTTCATATTGTAATTATTTTTGTATACAAAATGGGGGTGGGGTCCTACAATCTTATATAATTCCTGATTACCCTCCAATATTTTCAAATTGTTCCTTATAATATTACGTATGTGTCCACTGTCAATGGTCATCTCTAAACTACAAACCAACCCAGTTATTTCATCTGGGTCCTTTTTATTGTAATTAAAGTTCTGAAAAGGAACCTTCAATATAGGAGGATAATAATCATTTCTTTTACTAAGGACCATATCAGCTAATTCTCTTAAAAATGTCTCCTCATATCCCCTGATCTTAAATAAGGCTATTATAAACTCATTCTGTCATAAGTTGGCTGTCTTCACTTGTCATATGACTAGCTCACGTTTGCTGTCTTTAGGCATGTTATTCTTTATAGATCTAGGATGTTGACTCTTGTAAGTAACAATTGGTGAAAGTCTTTTTTCTATGTACACTACTTATAAAACTGTTTAAGGTGTTCCAATCTAAACAAATATCCAAAAAATTAACCTTCGTCCCAACATCCCTAATTGCAAACTTTAAAAAAATTCAGAACGTTGATTCAAAACTTCCAGAAAATGACTAACTTTTGTCAGGTCCATAATAAAAAAAACAAAGCCTGTACAAAGAGCACACTTTGGTGGCAGGAAAGTCCTGCAGGGTTTGGAGTCCACACCATTAATTTTATTTGGTTCTGCATGAGCTGATAAAGTTTGGATGCATGTAAGGTGGCCTTAAGCTCTCGAAGCTGGCCTTCTGTTACATCCTACGCAGACTATAACCCATATATAGTTAAGGCTGCAGCAGCAATGATCAAATAATGAGCATCACGTATTACAACCCCAACCCCTACACAGAAACATTAACACAATTCATAAAAAGTTTAAGGAACAAATGATTTTATCATAAATTTTCCTCAGAAAATTGGAAACTAAATGAAAACTCCAGCCAAGCTGGAACTTCCAATGAGTGACCTCTCAAACCTCTTGAATCGGAGGCACATGGGATATATGCAAATGACCCTTATGAACACCAGGTGTTTCAGCTAATTGGCGATTCTGAATGTTTTTTTCTTATTTTTGTAGCCTAGCAAGCTTATCAACCAATGCAGACAAACTTCCCCAACAGATAACAGCATGCAGCAAAGCTAAATGCCTCAGCCTAAATTTTACACATTGCACTAAACAGTATGTGAGACCCACTGTAGAAGTCACTGGTAAAATGCATCACAACACTGTAAGTAGCTTATAAACTTACATTTGAAAACAGAATGCACCAGACACTGCTTAAAACAGGAATACAAAAGGTACAATAATGAAGAAATTAAGAGACTATCTTCACAAAGCATGCTGGGGAAAGGGGAGAAATAATGGGATACAATGGACTGCTACACATGTCTTAGTCAAGAGAAGGCACAATCTTTAAAAGTACCAGGGTCGAACAACCTTGCATAACAGTAGCCTAGTCAGTCTACTTTGTAAAAGACAGCTCAAGTACATACATTCTTGTAATGTGCACGCAATCTGTTCAATTTATGAGCAGCTAAGTTTTTAGCAGGGAGACAACCCACGTTGCACTCATCACCCCTATATTTTATTATTCTCACACTGAGGTAACTGCACTTCAGGAAAAAAAAACACTCAGACAATTTAATGACTCCCCCCCCCCAAGGTGCACAGAGCTTGGATGACCCATTTGCTCTACAAAGCTGCAGGCCAAAAACAATCTGCACAAAGCTGGATGTTCAGCCAAGTGTCTTCAAGACACAGAATGCTTCTTAAAGCATGTAAAGGGGATATACAGACTCTGCTAAGCAATAATACAAACACACCATGAGAATTCTAGGTATTAAAAAAAGCTTTGATTAGAGCACGTCATCAGAAATTACAGAATGCCACAGTATAGTTAACTTCTTCAGGGAAAAACAGAACTTCAGCTTCTTTTTAATGCATAAAAGATGAGAAAATGAAGTATCTTGGTGCATTATCTTTAAAAAGGGGCATTTTTGCATCAGTATACATGTAATGCTATAAATACTAACAAATTCAAAAGGTTTCTCAGTTTATTTTTTCCTAATAAAAGCAATGTTACTAGAAATGGCATAATCAGCATGTGGCCTAATTCAAAGCATTGAAAAACCTTAGACTTGACTACATACAGTACACTTTTATCCAACATATTGATGCATCTTACTTTAGGTGGTAATCCAATCCTGTGAAATCTCTGCCCAACTTTGGGAACCTTCTCCATTGCCAACCTCTTCCCTCTGGATTTTACTCTGTCAAGTGCACTGTAGTTGAATGTTTCACTGGCTAAGGACACCACCTGAAAAAAAAGGTGCAACATGAACTCATTGTTACAGTGGTAGGGGAGTTTGATGCAAGCATATCAAGTCAAGGGCTAACATAGTGTTAGCCATACTGTGCAACAGGGGAAGGGGTCAGGATCATGCAGAAAGCAAGTAGGGGCCCAAAAGCAAATTGACTGTAGTCACCCTTTCCCATCCCTCACACAACAGGCATAAGCCAACTGTGTGTGTGTGTGTGTGTGTGTGTGTAACATAATGCATCACAGTGCCTACTTCTGATGTTATAGTGAAACAGTAAACTTAAATGATTATTCGATTAACACACCACAACAGAAGTACACACTATTAATAAAAATGTGCACTTCCCAACTGCCTTTGTAGCCAGCTTGGTTGAAATGGACATCAAAAGACAATGCAGCAATTGTCTCATGTTTACTAACAACCACCCACTACTTAAACCGAGTGTGTGTGTGTGTGTGTGTGTGTGTGTGTGTGTGTGTGTGTGTGCGTTTGTGTGTGTGTGATGTAGCTTCACCATGTTATACAAACCAGCAAACAACATGAAACAGACCAAAAGCCATTCTTTCTTTGCTCTTAACTGATGGGGATAAAAGAGTGGAAGCATATTTAAGTTTGTGCATCCTTTTCCTGGGAGTGTTTATAGAAAAGGAGCATTCCAACGTACAGTCACCTTCCAGGGAACCTGATTCCTCATTACAGCTCTGTAAGGGAACAAAATCTGCCCTCTCCTCCAGTCTCAGCAAAAGTAGTCCACCTATTTCCCAAAGCAAAAGTACAAGTGGCCTTGGAGAATATGCTTGCCTACCAGCTCTCAGCGGCTTCCCAAGGAGCAATGCCAGAGGAGTTGAGAGAAGCCAGTGGACAATCCGAGGGCTCAGATATAGCCAAACAGGATCTCCTACCAAAGACTAAGGCAAAGAGAAAGCCACTATGGATAAAGCCTCCCTACATATTTTTTTATTTCTTGAGGAATGTATGAGGAACTGGTACCCTGCTCCATAAGCTCTATGGGTCAAAGTCTTCAACATTTGGTTTTCTAAATGTAATAAAAGAGAACTATTCCCCACTTCCAAGAGTTTTACGGGTAAACGACATACAGATTGAACAGGGCTAAATTTCATGTTCCTCCTCAAGCCAAATATAGAGGATGTGTGGTAATCTTTACAGGGAATCTTGTGAATATTTTAACACTCACCCCCCCCCCCCCCCATCTCTTACACAAATTCAGTGAAGAACAGAGACAATTTTCTCATAAAAAAAAATTTGAAGGAAGTCCTGAACAGGGTACTTATCTGCCCACTTGATGAAAAGTAGCAGATTGCCAAACCTGAGAATTCACAGCAAAGTGCGAGACTTACTTGTAGCTTAAAAAGCAAGAACGTTCTGATTTTTTGTACCTGTATGTCTGCTCTTATACCGGCTCACCCTCGAGCTCTAACAGCAGCACAAGCACTCAGACAATGCCCTAAAGTTGAGGGAGCTGACTGGAAATCCAATCCTTGGCAAGATATCTCCCCTATAGCTTAGACTACTGCAACAGTGATCTAATGAGGAATATTTCATATTACTCCCAAGACAAAACAGCAAACGTCCTGACAGTGCGTTATGTAGCACTTAATGCTACATTTTAGGTGATAGGTGCCAACACACAGCTGTATTAGGATACTCATCATAAGTGTAAATGTGCAGATAGAATGATTATTGCTGAAGAACATTCATACTATGAATGAGTTTAGCTACAGGAAAACCTAAGTTTTCAGGACAGATCTGAAAAGTGGTATGCAGTCTTAAGAGATACAAAATCACCTCACTAGCTGTAGCCAGTGGTAAAGGGCTTAACAGCCTGCTCCATGTTGTGCTCATTTTTGGTGTAAGTGAAAGAATGCTGCCAACAAATGTTCTTTTATAGAAATGCACAGGGCTAGTATACAATAAAATCCATGTACAGTACCCGAAACAATTCATAAAACTTCCTCAGATCCTTCAGTACACAACAGTGTAGGGATATAAACTTGTGTGCTTGGAGGGAGTAAAGGTACATAGCTAGTATGCAAACTGGGATTCGCAATAGAGCTTGCAAGTTACAAACAACTGAAATGCAGAAGCTGTAGAGTGCAAAGGTAAACATGTTGCAAATACAGCAGCAGAGTGCTCTGCCACCATGGAATGGTTATGAGTTATTCAGCAAATCATAACTGAATAACAGCATCATTATTCACTGGAATGACATTACTGGTAAGATGTGAAAATACAATGGGCTGCAACTGCACATCCTAGGCTGTGCTGATTGCAGAAAAGGGCAATGCTATGACCATAATTTGCCCATTCTCGACACAAACACTCAGCGAAGCTCCCACCAACAGGGATGGTTGCCATACTAAATCCCATTATTATCATATTCTAATGATGATTTGTTTGTGGTCATGGGAATCGGGAATAAAACTTATGAATCAGACACTCCCATGACTGAGAAAAAGAGTAGCACAGTCCAAATAAAAAAAAATGGCCAAGGAACAGGTGATCCAGTGGGAGTATTTGTGAGACAGACCGTGTGGTATTGCCTGTGTATCCAAGTATGAGTGACACTGCTCATTTACATGAATGACAGAGCATGCGTGCTTGTGTGTACATGCCTTGTCTGCATATGTGTGGAGGGAAACAGAGGAACAATGTCTACAGCTTCTTAATTGGTTTGTTATTTAGCAGCATGGCAGGTGTTTTGCTCAGCTTAAAAAACCATGTCAGTATAGCTGATACACTGCATGCAGCATTCATCTGGGACTCTGCACTATGTCTATGAATACTAAGGCCCATTCTTAGCCTAAAGCCGAATGATTCAAGGAGCTCCTCCCAATTACAGACATACAAAGCACATCTAAAAGCAAATAAGGTGTAAATATGTGCGACTTCCCCACCTTCAGCCAGTAATCAAGGAGCCTGAACCCTCACCACTGACACTGGAGAGGGATGTTCCCTTGGAATAAAAATGGATATAGCCAGTATTTTCAGATGCAGCTCTTTGCATCAAGCACAATTTCCCTTAAAAGCACACAGGGAACACACTCAGTCCAAGGGCTGTTTTCTCTCTCTCTCTCCCTCACTCTCTTTCTCTCGATCCCCAGTAAGACTCCCCACTGGCACAGCTATAGAGTTGAGTCCTCAGCTGAGTGCCCAAGACAAGTCCACCACTCTCTCTGTGAAACTAGTGCTTCGTGCTCCTGCTCCAAACAGCTGACATGCACACTCTTGAGATTTTGTTTACACACACACACACACACACACACACACACACACACACACACACACACACACACACCTGCGAAAGGCTGGCACAGATTTACTAGCTATACCCCCTCCAGCCCAGACTACAAGGTAGGTACTGCCACCTGACACTCCAAAGCCAGCCACTCTAAGGCTCTTACAAGGGGACCCAATTATAATGTGTGAAATTTATATTAATACAAATGGTAATGTTTACCAATCAGCCAGGCTTTCACGAGTGGCCACAGTGTCACCAATAGATATAAGTACTCTCAAAGGTTAAAATATTCTCCAAAGTACTAGCCACAATGAAACGTTTAAACCTATTTAGTAATAAATAATAAACGAATATAAAAATATGACATATCTATTCACAATAAACACCAGAGTTTCATTCACAGGAAATATTAAAAATAACACAGATGAATAGATTCACACAGATAAAAAAAAGTACTTAACTAATCTCACTATATTTTCCTGACTGAACTAAAAAATTACTATTCCCTGGTTCACTTACTAGAGCAAGGCAAGATGAAGTGGGTGAGAGATCCTTCTTTGTCAGATTACAAAAACATACTGCTCTGAGACTTCAGTCTCACCTAGTATAAAAATATCACTTTTGTCCTAGATTACAGAATGACATCACATAATCTGGTTATCTGACTTATGGTTCCCATGCTACCCCCATTGCTAGAAACTGCCAGGATTTAGCACATGCACGTCAATAATACATGCACAGAGTTTTGCTCAGATCTGTTGCAGCTTCTGGAAGTCATAAATAATTTTCAAACCTCCACCATTCCAGAGAAGAAATTAGTTCACCCAAAGACAATACAAAAAGATTCCAAGTACAGACTTTTTGGCTGCATTGAGAACTGTAATATACAATATTTATGGCCTAAGATAGGTAATTTAATTTCAAACTATTTTCAAAGTTAGGTGGAATAAGAGTAACCTCTTCTCTTCCAGTATTCTCTGTTAAAAACATATACATTTCATCAGTTACAATATAGTCAGGACCCACTGTTGGTACATTTTTAACACAAGCAGCTTTACAAACCCATTTTCAACACAAGCATCTGTACAAATCAGTTTGATAAACTAATGGCATATAATTCTTTACAAAAGTCCGACTATCTGTGCTGGCATATGTTAAACATCTACTGCCCTACTTCTTCTGGCATAGCTGGTAATATCTCACATTGTCACAATATGTTTGTATATAAACCTTTGTAAAATATTTATAACGTGCCTTGTAATACTACAGTGGCCAAAAAATACCCTGCTTTGCCACAGATGCAAAAAGGCCCCCAAAACTTGTCCCTGTAACAGCTTGATGGATCAGAGGATGCTACAGGCCCTGTGTGGAGGTTATGGGAAGTGTATAAGGAAAGACTGATTAGTACCCACCTCAGCATCACAATGCTCAAATCAGAAAAAGGGGAAGGTAGAAGGGAAACATTGTTATAACAGTTATCTTACTCGTACATCAACTATTAATGGTACTTTCCTAACACATCTTTACTATGTTCCTCATATGGACCAATGTTACAGTAGTCATAATCTATTAGATGAGTCCCAGAGCTATGAATTGATAGGTGGCTAGTTAGTGGATAGATGCAGGTTACAGGATGCCCTGCAAAATGGCAATAGCAAAGCTTACCCTGCTACTGGAGGTAATGTCTAGTCTGTAATGTTTACAAAATGTGTGCAACAAGGACCAGTGTCTGTTTTCAGGATGGCTTGGTTTCTCACTTCTCTGATGAAGGTTATAGTGACTGTAGACCCTGTAGAATGTGTTCTTACATTTCTACTCAGAGTTTTGCCATGAGACAAGAAGCAGTAGGATATACAGACAAAACAGTCATTTGGAGATGGCCTGATAAGGAATGGTCTCCTTTCTTTGTTACTTGCAAAGGACACAAACAGCTGATCTGAAATTTTGTTTTTAATTCAATCTAGGTAGTATACCAGCCTTTGTACTACCAATGAGGGAAGAATTCTATCCACTTTACTCTGTGGGTTATAATGTGTAGAAGTCCTGGCTTCCAAATGGGTTTGAGGATCCCGTTAGCTTGAACCACTGCCAAAATCTTCTTTATGTCTTAATGTTGAGTTGTCTGCTGCTGCAGGTGCCCTAAACCCCTAATTTCCCTGACTGAGTTACCCGGTCTGTATCCTCCTATTTTTGCTGTTAAGAGAAGCTGGAGAAGGAGTTACGGGAACTGGGAGAGGAATTTGATTGGAAAGAGAGAAGGTGAAGAATCATGAACATGTCATGGTTGTCCCCTATACAGGGGTCAGCCCTGACAGCCCCAAGCTTCCTTTTTTTGGTGTTCTAGCCATTTGTCTTGCAAAAACCCTTCTTTCCATCACTGGCTACAATTTACCCTGGTGAGAGTAGCAACGCCAACATTTAGATGGGCAATTTCTGTCATATCTTTGAACAGAGGGATAAAACAACTGTTTAACAGACTATATGTTTTTCCTTTTCCTCCTTTTCTGTTCCTTGCTCTCAGCCACAATGACTGTTGTCTGATGATTGGTGCCACTCCCCCCCCTAAACCTAAGCCATGACTGACTGAATTTGACCCCCCAGGCCACCAGCCTGATTACATAGTTGTGGTAGCAAATTATCTATGTTCATGAGGGAGTGATAGTAAGTAAAACAAAATGCCCCAAACCAGCATCACCCACTCCTAAGCTCAGGAGTTTTTTTCTGTCAAGTCCCCAGTGGAAAGGGCATACTGTAAAGTCAGCATGTTTGCCTGGGCATTCCCATTCATTGCTTGTTGAGGACTGCCCTTGTCTCAATTCTCACACACTGCTTGTAAGATACTGATGTCTTTCTCCAGCCTCAATTAGAGAGGAGCATGGTACTGAAAAAGCTCATACCCCCTCCCTGGCCACAGCATTACCAAGCCTAAGCTCACCTTCCTGTCCAGCCCACAAGCTCTCTGGATTGCTACTTGATCTTGGATCACTAGCATCACAGGTAGATGACCTGCCCAAACAGGCTGGCCTTTTCCTCCATTTTTATTCAATATTTACTGAGCAGCGGGTCCAAAAAGCAAATCCTTGTCTAACAGGGCATTACAAGACTGTACTTTTACACCCCCCGGAAGAGGCTGTATCCTCAGTTAGGCACGTTTCTTGATTACTACCTCCACGGTGGCAACCTCGGATGCTGCAACTACAGCATCACAGCCACATCTGAAAGAGTGCTTGCTCACTTTACTGTCTAGGTTAGTTCCAAAACTTAACTTCAGAATTTCATCAGAAATTTCCCCTGCTGACCTAGTAGCTCCAACAGTATTTCACCACATACATCTAATAGCTGAGAACTTTGAAGGCCAGAATGGCTAATGTACAGCTCTTTCTCTCAAAGTGGTCTAACCTGCTACTCTCCTAATCTCTAAGGAGTGTCTTACAGGTTAGAACCAACTTAGACCCTTTCTCTGCATGAAGAGATACCACAGTTTGATCTGCAGAGGGAATCTTATAAAGGAACTTGCATGTATCCTGGACATGGTAGAACTGGTCTGTCCTCCTAGCAGCAGGGGCACTAACAGTCTAGTTCCAGAGATGCTGCTAGACAGCATCCAGCAAAGCCAATGGCTTATAGGCTTCAGAGACCAAAGATCACTGCATCTTTTCAGGGCATCTATCATCTCTTTGGCCTTCCATTTAAAATGATCCATCATTCTAGATAACGTATCACCAAATGAAAGGTCTAGCGGAAATGGAGGAGACAAATTGTCCTTGGTGTCAGTGTCATAACCCAGTGGGGAAGGTGTTTGGAAGAAAATGCCAGATTTTCCATTTCTGAATCAGAAGACTCCCCCATCCTCTTTGGGAGTGGGTTCTCTTTCATCTTCGGAGTTGGACCTCCTAACACTGAAGACTAATCTTGTCTAGGATGCAAGTTTTCACAATTCAAGTCTATCTTATGACTGCAGACATCCTCATGCACAAGGACCAGGGGAACGCCATCTTTTCCTTCAGGAGCTACAATATGGGCATCAACTTCAGGCTCCTGCAGTGAGGTATATGAACTGGCCACTGATAAAGGGCATCACCAAAGGCTTATGCAGAAGAGATGCCAAAGCTGGGGGCTGTTACGATGCCTCATTGGACCAGTGCCCTTGAGTCCATGGAGACTTCCAAATTTACATGAGTCAAACTGGCATCCCCTAGCTACCACTGTTCATTGTCAGATGAGCACTTCAAGAATATCTTTTGTTCTTTTTGGTCAGAACATCCGAGAAGCATCAGTGCCAGACTGCTTGAGAGCATAGCAGACTGGCAGGACAAAGCCTCAAAAGCCTATTTTTTTAGCTAAGCAGTTCTAGAAAGCAAACTTGCTTCACCTCATGGTCTTCTTACTACAATTAGCACAGATACCACAAAAGGTGATGCCATGACTGGACCGAAGACAAAAAAATACTTAGTTTGAAAATCTTCACGTAGAATTTGTCTACTGCAAGCACACTTTTTTATTGGGTGGACATACCTTAAATTATGTGGGACATTTGACCCAAACACAAAAACAACACAATGTACAATGGAGCATACACTATTAAATATATGTACAATGGAAAATGTATCTGCTACCTCTGGATTAACAGGCCAAATCGAAACACAGATGATGGTCAGCATAGACCATGATGCTAAATGTTCCATGGCAAAAAAAAAAAAGAGCTAAACATGGTGCAAGCACAGATCTTTACACTAGGAGCATAATGATGCCCCAGGGAAGCAGATGTACACCTGGACAGGAGAAGGAGGGTCCAAAGCTCTAGAAGTCAGGATGGACATTGGACCTTCAGTGGCATAAGTCCAGTTGGTTATAATTATTGCAACATCAATCTGTATGAAGAGCATCTAGCAATATGACTGGGCTGCAAATAGGTCTATCTTTGGATAGCTTCATCCATTTCATTTATGTCCAAAATCCCTCTCTGTCCAACAGCCATTAATGGGAAAGGACAGAGGTATGACATGCTTTTAACAGTATAATATTGCATTACTACTGACTATTGTGATAATTTCCAGAGCTCACAAAAAAGGGGTGTGGCAGTATTACTAAGATTGGGCTGCAACAAGCCCTGCAGGATGTAAGTGGCAAACTCAGCTCTTGCACTGGAAGCAATATCCAGCCTTTAGTGTTTAGACGAGATATGGACTGAGGACCAGGTTATAGATCTACCCGTGTATCCTCCCTCCCAAGAAAAGCCAAGTGACTAATGTACCTGTTTTGATATGGGATCTGACATGCCCTTCAGCTTTTTTTCCTATGACATGAGTAACAAGAGGAGATACAGTTGGCTAGCCATTTAGAAAATCTATGTTTATGGACTGTATTTTCCATCTTGCATGGATTTAAAGGTAAAAAAAAATTACCTGACGTTGTAAAGTGTTTGTTCTTATCTAAATTATACCTCAGATGTTTATGCACATATAAGGAATGTAAAATTCTCTCATGCTTATCCTAGAGGTAAGGGGAGAAGACAAACAACTGTACATCTTGATTCAGGGAAAACTCTGTCATCAGTCTAGGCATAAAAGATTTGTCCTCATGCCAGCTATCTTTATGCAGCATAAAAATGACATTTTGTTCATTAATGTCTACAGCTGAAAGAATCCCCTGGTTGATGTGATGGCAAAAGAAAGACAGTGTTTCAGGACAGAAATGTCAAGTATGTCAGGATAGCTGGTGCAGGGTGGCTGTGCAAGCTTTTATGCAGCAAAGATGATGTCTCGTGGTGGAGCAATTTCTGTCCTGGGTAGTTTTAAGTGGAGAACTCTTCCAAAGCCATCTGACAGGTTGCAGTGAAGCAAAGGCATATGCAGGATGACACAGCTGAGAGGTGTACATTCACTGTGGCAGATGCTCATTCAGTATCAAAAAGCACAGACAGGTACAGCAGAATTACAGATATTAAGGCAGAGAAAGGGTCTTGATTCATTTTCTGTCACTTGATATGAAATATTTTCCACTTGGCCAGGTGAACTATCCTGATAGCTCCCTCCCTAGTATATTTCCTAAATTTCAGCATAACCTCTGTAAACTGGTGACTGAAGAGCAGAGTGGTCATATCATCCAAGCTGGAAGCTGTAGCATCTTCAGGTCAGGGTAGCCAGATGCCTTTGTCCCGAGTAAACAGATCTAGCAGTTGAGACATTGTGAAAGTCTTCACCTTGGAACCAAATAAAAAGGAAGAACCAATACTGCCTGAACTAAAATGGTGCTATTAGGAGCACCCCGGCCCCTCTTGAATTACCTTTTGTATTACCCTTTGGAGAAGGGCAACCGAAGGGAATGTATACAGAAATTGACTTGTCCACTTGAAAAAGGCAGCTTTGTGTGGTGCTTTGGGGCAGGCCTTTCTCAACTGTTTGTTGCTCAGAGACGCAACCATCTCTCTCCTCTCCCTGGACCAGAATACATTCTGTACAATACCCATATGCAGAGATCTTTTGTTGCTCTGCTCAGGTGGCCCACCATGGAATTCATTTGGGATGGGACGTAGACTGCTGTTAGACTCATCTGTAATAGTAGAACTACTTCTCAAGCAACCACTGCCAGTCTGCATAGGAGGCAAGACTGACATCCCCCTTGTTTATAAACCACATGACTGTAATGTTGCATTTTACCACCTGTAGTACTCCTTTTTTCCATATAGGCTTGAATGCTTTGACTGTTGAGACTGAGTCAACATTTCTTTCATGTTGGTATTCTTTGTTCTCAAGAAGGTATTTCATTTGTCCTGAACTTTCAGGCCATTTGAATGGGCTCCACAAGTTAAGCCAGAGGCCCCTGCAGTCACAGTTTGGTTTGGTGGGTCCTGTTTCAAAAGTACCCCTTTGTTTAGTCTGACATGGATGGACCATCATTCCAGCTACTGTCTCGGATAGGAATCCTATCCCCTCCAGAGACTGACCGAGCTGACTCCACATATTCCTGAAATTTACTTATTTATTTATTTAACGTTTGTTTGCCAGGAGTGCCCGACTAGGCAAGAAACCCATTTACGGCAGAGGCCCATGGAGAAAAGCTCCATGTATATCACAAAATACATAGCATATCAGATCACATTTCAATATAATTTGAAAAACTCACACAAAAAACAATTCACAAAGAAATTCGTCATAGTACAGAAGGGAAAAAAAAACACCTTACAACATTGTTCAAAAGCTCACAAATCTGTCAGAGCACAAGCTTATTCGATTTGTAAGAATTATAAAATAGTTCACATACAGTTTAAGAAGTAAATGTTACATTTTTAGGCAGCAGCAGTGTGAACTTACAATTAAGAGATTATTGAATAACATGGTTATTACTATGTAGTGAAAAGCATAGTGTGACAGACTTTTAGGTGGGGGAGCCTATGGTATACAGAAGAGAGAGTATAAGGGATAGCAGGTATTTTTTAGCTGTACTAGGGGTCTAGGAGTGTGGGAGAATAGGGGAAATAGTATTACCCTGGAGTAGTACACGAGCAGAGCCAGTTTTCGTGGATACACTACTGGAGCTTTCTCACATGCAGCCTTGCCAATGGTACCATCAAGATTGTGGAGGCAATGTAACCCAGAGCCCTCAAGAATACCCTTACTGTAAAGTTGAGCTCTTAGAAGAACTTTCTTTGAAACACTATGTTAGGAATGTCAGGTTGTCCAGAGGGAAAGGGCTTTCTGGTTGTACATATCCACGGAAAAAAATCACTCTTTTGGATAGCATTAGATTTGACTTAGGAAGGCTGAAAGAAAATTCCATGGTTCAAATTGCCCGAATCAGACAACCATGTAAGAAATGGGAGATATGAATGCCCTTGGCTCTGCAGTATGCCATTGCTGGTGCCAGTTACTCTGTAAATATGGGAGCAGTAGTCGAACTAAAGGGCAAGAAGGCAAACTGATAATGGGAGCCCCCACTTCAACTATGAGAAAACATCTAGCATCCCTTGGTCCCTGTGGACTGAAATATGTCAGAGTGAATGGTAAGTGTTAAAGGAAATGTAATGCCGCATGAAAAAAATGTATTATTGTTTGTTTTCTTTTATATTAAAGTATGTGTATTTTTGTCACTGTTTTAGTTGTGATTTAATAAAGAGGTTTATTAAAAAAATAGATAAGAAGACATGATTGAGGTCCAATGTCATCATTAGAGTTTATAGGTTCATAGGGTGGTACTAGGCTATCGGCCCTAGGGCCTATACAAGCCTAGCCATAACAGTTATCTGGCGATTTCTTCCCACACTATTTACTTCCCTGGATCCCTGTCAAGCAGAGCGACTGACGTGATCCCCGGGGTGAATTTCCTTTCTCCCATCCAGGAGACCACTGCTCACCTGTGTCCGTAAGTCTTTTATCACACTTTCGGTGTTTATTGTACTGCCACCTATGTGGTAATTTACAGGTACATAAACATTTCTTGGCATTGAGCTTGAGCCCATGGCTCTGGCACCAAGCATCTGTTTCTGTAAAGCCCTTTTGTAGAGTATCCACATCATTTAGGGATTCAATAATGGCTCCCAGTTTGCAGTCATCTGCAGACTTTGTTAGCCAGAGTCCCTTAATGTTGGCCTGTACTTCAGAGAAGTAGATGCCAAACAAGAGCGGTCCCAGGACTGAACCCTGAGATACTCCACTTGTCTGGAGCTGGATTTGGAGTCAACTACTTTTACAGTGTGGGTTCTGTCAGTAAGCCAGTTGGCAACCCATTGAGTGATGTAGGGATTAATGCCCAGCTTAGTAAGTTTATCTATGATTCCAGACTGGGGGGGGTGGTGTCAAAGGCCTTGGCAAGGTCCAGATAGGCTGTGTGGACCACCTTACCCTCATCCACGGCTCTGGAGACTGATTCAAAGGAGTCAATCAGGTTCAGGAGACAAGGTCGGCCCTTCACGAATCAAAACTGGTTGGGGTCCAGTGTTTGAAGGTTGCCAATGTCTTTGTTTATAAGTTTCATGATAATATGTTCCATGGCCTTGCAGATCAGGCTTGTCAGACTGATGGGGCGGTAGTTTCCAGGATCCAAAGTGGATCCCCCTTGTGGAGTGGGATAACTGTAGCTGTGTGCCACTCAGTGGGCATGAAGCCTGAGGTGAGGGTATGACTAAACATGACACTTAGGTGAAGTGCCAGTTCATTTTGTAGTTCATATAGTACACCGCCCGGGATGTCATCTGGTACCATAGATGCTGTATTCTTAGCTTTGGAGAGTGCGTTTGTTACCTGTGTGGCCGTTATTACTGGAATTTGGCAATCTTCTGGTACTGAGATGGGCCATTTAGGGGGTGAGAGGGGGGTAAAGTTGGCACTGAATCAATCTGCCAGGATATTGGCAATATCCTTGGGATCAGTATATTTAATGTCATTCTGTTGTAGCTCAGAGCAGATCTGAGCATTGCCATTTAGATTATTGATATTGTTATAGAATATCTTGTGGTTGTCTTTGGAGTCTCTGGCAATTTTATTTTGGTAACTAGCTTTGGAAGATTTTATGATGGATCTCAGCTTCTTACTGAGGCTAGTAAGGGAGTTTTTTGCATCCTGGGATTTTCCTCTTTTCTGCAACAGAGTGTCTGTACTGTTAGCATTTTGAATTTTAGAACTTTTCTAAAATTATTGAGCTTGGGACATGTCCCAAGTGTGGCTCTCTTTCCTGGGCACTATAACTAGCCCGGAGTAAACCTCTTATTTTTGTCTTCTTTTGGCACCATCTCAATCATACCTTAAAGAAGAAGGTTCTCAATGAGGAGGAAGAAGGTTCTCGATGAGGAGAAGTACAAGATCTCTCTAGTCTTTTAGTATTGGTGGGTCTGACTACCATGGATTTTGCTCAAAAATGAAGGCTATACCCTTGGGATACCACTCACAGGATGAACTTGTCTTTTGTGATGTTTTCCCAGTTTGCTGAGAACTGTGCCAGTCTGTCTCATATTCTAGAGTGAGGATGGAGACGGTCTAAGGAGGACTCAGGTAGGGGGTTGAGTTAGGTTAAGGGAGAAGGGGGAGCTCATTTTAGTCATGGCTGCTTCCTTTCTAGGATACAACTCTGAGAGCTCCTAGGTTTCCCCTTCTGGTCTCTCTCCCACTTTTTTTGTACAGGCCCTTTTTACCCTTATCCTGTCCTCTTGCCCTGTCAGCAATAACTAGGCCAAGTCTTGAAAGGCTAACTTTAATATCTTGGTATTTAAGGGAATTCTGTTCACACTGCACAGTCTTCCCTCTCTCTTCCCATCTCTTGAATACTTTGAACTCAAGAAACAGTTATTTATCAAGTGGGTTATTTAGGTATTGCGCCTTTACATATCCTGCCAGGGGATGAAGCCTTAGCCAGGCACTTGATAAGACTGCCTGTGGCTGCTGCCCTGGAAAATGCATCAGCAGTATTATACCTACACGTATTAGACTGCTTAACACTTTGACGAATAGTCTAGGCTGAATTCTGAAAGTTCTTCCCCCAGATCTTCAGAAAGCTTCCTTATTTTTCTTCTCAGTTGGTTGAAGAGTTCACAGAGGTAATTTGTCAAATGTTCATACAATTAAGTGTACTGAAGGCCAGGGTGGTAGCCATACATACCTTAGTCTCAAAATGATCAAGGATGCCCCCCCCCCCCCCCAGTCACTGGAAAGAGCATTAGGAAGCAGATCCCCATTTCAGTAGCCTAAGCTATATGGGTTATATCCTGCCCAGGATATGACAACCTGACAGCTTCCAAAGCGAACGGTATTTTCCGTATGAACAGCTTGGGGAAAGCAGTATAAAGTGAGTAGTTAGGGCACCAAATCTTCAGCACTTTCATACTTCTGATTAATAGAGGCCAGAGTATGCTAAGTACCTGCTATGAAAAAAGGGAAAGGAAAAATATCCATACCCCAGCATAAAAGATAATCAAAATAGGGTGCTGGAGAGAGGGGGTTCCTACTGGAACAGTGATCTATTTAAACATGTAAGGTTATGGTAAATTTACTTACACAACTGTACTACGTTCATCATTAAATCACTGTTGCAGTAGCCTATGCTGTATAATACCAAAGCTGAGAAGGAAGATGATCAGAGTCCAGGAGACCCTGAAGAATAGCCCTAGCAGTGTCTGTCTGCTCTGAACCTAGAGAAAGAGACTATTTTGTAGTGTTTGGTCAAAGTATGCACAGATGACCAGTTGCTGCCTCTAGTGTATTTCTAGACTCCACTCCATTCCAAAGAAGTATCCACAGCCCTGGTACAGCGGGCCTTGACCCTGCCTGGAAGTGTCTTGTTATGGTGACAGTAACAAAAATCAACAGCATGAGATTTGCCATTTAAAAAAATAATCTATTTTGAAGCCAATTTTCTCTTTTTCTTACCTCTGAATTCCATAAGATGTGCATCCTGTAGCTGTAGTATCTGAGCTGACTTTGGAAATCCAAAGTGTGCAACATTCTTCCCCCCCCCTACTCTTTGGTTCTGGGTAGAAAGCAGGGAGATGCATGGCCTGGATCAGTAAAATCTGAAACCACTTTAAGCATTAATGAAGGGTTTATTCTCAAGGTTTTCCTATCCTTGTGAAACATTATACAAGGCTGAATCACCACAAGAGCTTGTAACTCAGATACTCTTCTTGCAGAAGTCAGAAAAACAGATAGCACTGTTTTCCAAGAAAATAACCTCACTTGAGCCTCATAAGCAAGTTCAAAAGAAAACGTGCAAGTTTCTTCATTACAAAATTAAGATACTAAGAAGGAACCACATGTCTTCTAGGTGGATAGATGTGTAAAACCCAATTCAAGAACCGTTTCACTTGACACATGGCAGAAAGGGGAGGATCCTTGGGCAGACAGACAGCCAAGAAGTAAACCTTGATAAAAGTGTAAGAAAGCCCAGAGGATAAGGATTCTCAGAAATACTGTACAACCACAAGCATCTGGTCCTGAAGCGGATTCTGTATCATACTTTGGCACAAACTACAAAATCTTTTCCACTTAGCTAAATATGCTTCCCAAGTAGCAGGTTTCTTCGCCTCTAATACCTGCTGCACATTCTCAGAAGATAAGTGCCTAGAAGGTATTAAAATGGTAACCACTTGAAATGTCTAGACTCTCACACAGACTGAATGGCTGAAAAAATGGACTTGCTTAGGGAGTTGTTCGATGGCTCTTCATCTGCATTTTGAGTAATTTTTTTTTTGGTGTGTCAACACTCACAGTGCAACATTTCAATAGGGAGCCTATTAAAACTGTATCATCCACTCAGTCAGTTGAAGTTTTTTTTACAATGGGATGCACCAAAAAAAACATGTACTGTAAGTCTATCCTGTGAGGATCCTTGTAGTAATTCCCCCTTGCCATTTTCAAAAAGAAGGGAGAACAACTGCTGCCTGGGCCATAAGGGGGTCAACCACAATTATTTTGGTAGAGTCCTTTTGAACCTTTAGAAGAGCCCTAGTTAACACAAGAAAGGTTAGAAAAGCATATAGGAACATTCCTTGGGACTGAAAAGATGCATGTCTTTGTGCAAGAACTACTGGAGCAGAATTTCTTAAACGGTCTGTTGTGAATGGAGGAAAGCAGATATATTTGGGGAGTTCCCAATAGTTAGACCAATTCCTGGAAAAAAAAACTCTGTTTCATCTACCATTTGTGATGGTCTGTCCTGGTCCTGCTAAACTTGTCTGCAACAATATTCTGCCCTGACAGAATATAAATAGCCTGTAAAGAGATTGTGCTGACTTGCTAGTTCCCAGCCTATTACATTTACTCTGCAAAGGGAGTAGGATCTGTTTCTACCCATTTATGCACCACATAACGGAGGTGATATCTGTGATTACTAGCAGGAGGCCTGGACCCCAAAGATGATTTACAGATTTTAGAGCACTTAGCCATTATTTCTCGGACATTTATGCGTTTCAGTCTGTCCTGCATATTCTATAAACCCTGACATTTCACCCCCTTAGATACAGTTCCTCAAGCAAACTCTGAGGCATTTGTTGTTACAGACCGAGTAGGGAAAAGGGTAGATCTAGGTTGAGAGATAGCTGGTCCACCCACCACTGTAATGCCCTTTTTACAAATCCCAGTACTGGAATTTGAAAAGACAGAAGTACTGGTGAAGGGTCCAGACTGATTTCAGGAATCACTGAATTTTCCTCATGTGAAGTCCAGTCAAAGGAATCATGAGAGAATTACAGGTTTACTGTTGGTTACAAGATTATTGGCCCAAAAGCCATTTTAAGCCTAGACAAGCTTATCCCAAATTTACCAAAAAACTGCTTACACATGTCAATACCCAAAGTAAATTTATGGTTACAATGCTGGCTCGTACACTTCAAGCTTTCATAGGCTACCTCTGTCAGTTATGGATATTGGTGCCAAACCACAGGTAAATTTGCGATTTCCCACATTAGGATTAGGGATGAGCTTTACTTCACAAAGACTGTAAGCATGTTCTACAGAAGGGATAATCTTTGAGACACATACTTGTCCCTCCAATGACGTTTATGTCACAGATGAGATTTAGGTCCTTAGAATGGGTATTTCTGATGCTATTTGTTTTGTGGATGTGCAATGAATCCATCACATTTTAGAGGTCATGAAAACCAGAATCCTGAGATATCCCTTGTCAGATATAGGAGACTGGTTAGAGAATATCAGAAAGGAGTTTCTGAAGAAGTCCAACTGCACAACAGAATGAAATTGCTTAGACTTCTATTTTGGATAAACGTTGTCTCTTCATTCCCTGGTGGGTAATTTCCAGTGTGCATATACTTTTGCATACTGGATTTGTTCTCACATGGTTTTGGAGTGTTATTTCTTGCTTAGAATATCAAAGCTTGTTCCCTGTAAATTTCTACTTAGTCCTGAAGGAAAGCCATCATTAGCGATGCATCCAGGAGAAATCCCAGAAACAATATCTTGTGAGAAGGAATGAGCAAAGAGTTCTCTATGTTCACCTGAAATTCCAGAATGAGATAATGATCCTCTGGAACCTTCTGTAGGAGACTGGTATGAAAGTCCAGTTGAAGGTGCACA
Source organism: Protopterus annectens (assembly GCF_019279795.1). NCBI lineage: Eukaryota > Metazoa > Chordata > Ceratodontiformes > Protopteridae > Protopterus > Protopterus annectens. The sequence continues at coordinate 473,209,147 of NC_056748.1, forward strand.
GCAAAGGAAGGAAAAGGAAATAGTGGCGACTCTGATGTAGATAATGTTGCAGAGTGACGGGCCAAATGGTTCCTGTATAAAGGAGCAGCAAATGAAGCAGGGTGAATCTGAAGAGGATATAGCACAAGATTTTCTGGAACTTTCTGTACATTACTCACAGGAAACAGAGAGCAAATAAGGTGCACTCAATCCAGGAGAAAATGATTTAAGGGATGGTCTGCTTGATTTAATAGAGACAGAAAGACATATTAAGACAGATGAAAGAAAGAATACAGAAACCAAATAAGATCCAAAATGTTAGAAGACTGATAATAAAAATGAACACAATAATCAGGACTACTAAGAGAATTTCATTTGACATAGCAGAAATAAATAGAACATATCACTATGCAGCTAAACTAATAAAGTGTTATCAGAAAAACAGAGTAACAAAGGAAAGGAAGGGAACAAGTAAAATGCCACCATGGAATCACTGAATATAGAAAACTATAAAACAGTTAAGACAAGAAGTATCAATGTTAGAATAATACAATAAAGGAAACAGGTAATCAAAAATACTTGGATACAAGTGATAAAAGCAGCACATAGTACCAAAGCAGATCAAGATTTACCATATACTATTGCCAATAATAAACTGAAAATATCAGCACAGGCAGAAAACGTAGAAGGTATGCACAGAAATAAAAGGGAAAAGTACAAAATAAACAAATTATGAATGCCCAAACAGATTTTTATAACGAATTGGGCAACAAAGCAAATAGAATAGAAACACCACCAAAAAAAGAAGAGATGGGCACATTTTGGAGAAGTATTTATGAAGACCATGTTGAACATAAAGATGCTGAATGGATAGAAGAATTAAAAGAACAAGTAAGGAGCTCTGCTGTAGAGCATATGAAACAGGATGAAGTAACAGCCAGCAAAACTGAGACAAAATTATGAAAATGACAGGAAATAACTGTATAAAAGTTCAACCTGCAAACAGTGTATGCATGTAACACAAAAGCTGGAACTAGATATTTAGCAAAAAAGGTTTTATATATAAAAGGCGGAAATAATAACATTTCAATATAATGATGCTTTCTGTAATGTTTTTAAATGTCAATGGTATCAATGATAAACGCAAAAAAGGAGTAGTAGTGAACTATATTAAAAATGTAGAGTACAAACAGCTATGCTACAGGAGACACACACGGAAAGAAATTAACATGTGAATTTGATACAGAAAGGTTTCAGGATGGTTATTTAATGGAACAGCTGGGACAAAGGAAAAGAGTACTTATATTAATTGCAAGACGAGTCCCAATAGTGATAGAAGAGTATAAAAAAGATAATAATGGTTGATTTGTAGTACTAAGAGGCTACTGGCAAGGGAGGAGGAGAATTACACTGGAATGTACTTACATTCCACCTAAAACTGCTATAATGGAGCTTAAGAAAATTCTGGGAGAAATGATCAGCTTTCAGCAAGGAATATTACATAGAGGTGGGGAGTGGAATTTGAACTGCAGCGGTGAAGATGTGTCTGAGGGGGCCCAAAACAGAAAGAACAAAGGAGGGTAGACTTTTGAAGAAATGTATGAAAATATTTGGCATGGAAGATGTAAATTCAGTACTACGAGTTTGGTGTGAATTTACATATTATTCCCCAAGATATAAAAACTGGTCTAGGCTAGACAGAATTTCAAAGGAACCTGTGTATTTTCATATAGTGTGGTATTATTTTGTTGTTCTTTACTCGTGTTTATTGTATATAGTCTAGTATTACTTCATTGTTTATTGCCCATACTTCACATATACTGAACTTTTACACTCCCTGTAAGCAATGTAAATTTGAGTTTAACCTACTAATTTTTCTCATATAATTTTCGGGTAACCATATATTATACTTTTGTTTTGATGAAATTCTCTGTAATCTATGTAAATTTGTGATTAAGCTAATTTTGCTTCTGGAGCTCGTCTTCCATGAGCCTCCGCTGAAAATTCTTACACACCTAGTCGGACTTTCCCAGTAAACAAATGCCAACTAAAATAAAATAAATAAAAATAAAATAAATTTAACTCAAGTTCATGATATGCATCCAACAACTTCAGATCATGCACCAATAACAACTAAAATAAAAACATAAGAGAAAGAAATAAAAATGAGACACTGGTGCTTTCCCACCCATCTGTTGAAAAGACAGGAATATAAGGAATGGGAAGTGAAAATTATTCAGCAGCTATTACAGAAGATAGAAATTTCTTCTGAAAATATAACTAGGGAGCGAGATAAAATTAAGGGGGAGTTTAAAAATATGGTGAAGTAAAAGAAAGGGAGATATGGTTAAGAAGTAACAAGAATTATTCAGAGGGACTGACAAATGTTAAAGAATTGCAGAATAGGGGGAAATCGCACTAAACAAGAAGAGGAGCAACTGCAGAATGCTGAACAGAAAATAAGGGATTACCTCAATAATATGCATGAGTTTAGAAAGATTGCTGTTAAGCACCTATTTTTTGATAATAACTCTAGAACACAAAAACTTTTAACACAACGACTCAGCCAAAGGAAAGTAGAAAGGGCTGTCACCAAGCTTAGGGAGCCTACAACAAGGAAGGAAACAAGAGATCCTGTGGAGGTAGTATGGAAATCAAGAAAAGGTAAAAATGGAAATATTTATGGAAGAATTAAATATATGTCATGGTTAGAGGTAGAGGAGGCTCAATTACTAACACTTAGGATAGGAGAAGATAAGACAAAAATGGTGATGTACAACAAATCTACAGAAAAGACAACAGATGGTATTCCTGTAGACGTCTAGAAGCTAGGAAGGAAAAAATTATAAAGATATGGAAGGTTTTGTTTAACAGTATTTTAATAGGAGGAGAAATACTATCATCCTGGAAGAAAGCAGTGGTAGCTATAATACCTAAAGAGAGTAAAGATCCATCAGATTCAGCTTCATACAGGCCCAGTCCAATAACAAATCATGATTATAAAGTATTTATGTCCACAATGGCTAAAAGAATGGTAAAAGTGATGTCAAAATTGATAGATATGGATCAATGTTGTTTTGTGGAGGTGAGGCCAACATTTGACAACATTAACAGAACACTGATTATCCAGAGGGAAGCAGAATGTAAGAAACTGCCACTGTTGTCGGTGAGTCTTCATGCAGAGAAAGCATTTGACAGAATAAGCTGGGATTTTATGAATAGGGCAATGGAAGCATTTGCATTCCCTGATAAAATTATGAGGTTGATCACGAGGATGTATGAGGGATCGGAATCGAAAATTAAAGTGGGTGGGGTCCATTCTGATAATTTCTGTTTGAGCAGAGGAATAAGGCAGGTGGATGTCCTCTTTCCCCTTTGTTAATTGCATTATATTTAGAACCACTGGCAAAGAAAATAAGGGATTCAGAAATTCAAGGATATAACTGTTATGGTAATCAAGAAAAGCTGGCTATGTTTACAGATGATATTATTTTATACCCAACAAAAACAGAAAATAACATTACAGCATTGTGGAACATTTTGGACGGTTTTAAATCTTTAATGAAGCTAAACAAAGGCAACAGCAGTAAATTATGCACCCACACACAAATTGGTTTAGCAATGTCCATATTTATGGGGACATGATAAAATGAAGTATTTAGGAGTATGGATTAAAAATGATTCCAGTGTGGAAGCTAAGGAAATGTGGAAAGAGACTAGACAAAAAAGATAATATAATAACTGAGAAAATGGAAACTCTGTTATATGGACAGTAAGATACAAGAAGTTGAAATGTTTTAGTCCCTTTAGTCTTATACACAGGTCAGGCATATTTTTTTATTAAAACAGAGGAAAAGATGTGGGTGGCAACTAATAAAGAGCTGAAGAATTTTATCTGGGGAGAAGACGGCAAGAGGTGAGTGGGATTATCTGATTTTCCAATAGAACAAGGTGGATTGGGATTACCCAATTTGAAGGGGTATTCCAGAGCAACACAGTTAAGGCTCCTATATATAGCACAAGCAGCAAGCTATAATTCAAAATAGAAAGGAATGATGATGAAATGGGGGGAAGCTCAAGAAACAAGTTATGACTGGGATTTTGCATGCAGACCTTTAAGGAGAATAACAATAATAATTTATTTATTTATTTTACATTTGTTGACTGTGCTAGTCTAACTGGATATATGTCCATTTTCAGTAGAGGTCTGGGGAGAAAAGCTCCACATAAAAGACACTAACAACAGAACATTAAACTTCAGTTACAGATTGTCAGACAAAACAGGTGTTACATGGTAACTTACCATTCATGATAGATAAAAATAGTACAAATAAGATGAATTCCTCCTACCCTTTGGATGAATTTTTTTTTTCTTACCAAACACTGCTAGAAGAAAAAAGTATTCAGAAGAATGTGGGAGATTCCCTAAACCAAAGTTATGAGTAAGGCAGAGGAGAACAGACTAGTTATAAACAGAATTGGGCGAATTAGATGAGGGGCAGTAACTCATAAATAAGACAGAGATGTCCATAGAGTCTTAATTTTGTTGCATATTTGGGAGACCTACATGTATCCTCCCATTGTTTCTTTGTGAATTGCTTATCCGGTCTCTCTTCCCAATCCTTTCTAACCTCACTGATATACAGAATATTATATTCACAAAGTAGCAGAAAGTATTTTAAGAACTACACCAACACAAGAATGGAGAAAGGAGATTCTGCCAATAGGGATGACTGCAGTTAGGGATACAGACAATAGGGGGCTAGAATTAAGTGGAGAAAACTGGCAAACAAACCAAGGTATTGGGAGCAAATAAGTAAAAGAGGGAAAGGTAATAGAATGGGAAGAGGCCAAGAATTTAGTTGGACTGCAAGTTAGAGATAGCCTTCGCTATCAAGGATTTATATCAGAGTACAGGCAAACCGAAATAAATAAGGGGGTCCTAAACAAAACACCAGCACTGGTAGAGTTTTTAGTAGAATCTAGAACAGAAACTGCCATTAAAAAAGGAATAATTAGTACAGCATATAAAATACTGCATAACTATAAGAATCAATCAGATGAGGTTAGAAAGGACTGGGAAGAGAGACTGGATAAGCAATTCACAAAGAAACAATGGGAGGATACATGTAGGTCTCCCAAACATGCAACAAAATGTAGAAGATTTAGGATTTTTGCTTGGAAATCTTTATACAGATATTTTTATACCCCAAGTAGACTCCAGAGAATATTTGGTCAGGTAGACAGCAAACATTGGAGTTGTAATGGGTTAGAAAGAGGTAATTGGGTACACATTTTCTGGCAGTGTAATGAGTTGGCAGACTTTAAAGATTCCCTACAGACCGCTCTGTCAGAGATGCTGGGTGAGCAAATTGGTGTAATTAGGGAAATGATTTATGGGCTGTGATACAGAATTGGAATTGCTTACACATAGCAAGGCCTTGCTGTGTCTAGTTATGATGGCTGTCAAAAAAGCAATTACTAGAAAATGGAAATCAAAGCCTAAACCAACTCTACTAGAAGTAGTGAATATAGTAACAGAGATAAAACAACTGGAACTGGGATATTTAGAAAAGGGTAAGAGCAAATTACATAGGAAAATGGGAATTGTGGAAACAATACATACAGGGGAGGAATGCGGTTTAAAAGAAGGCATGACTTGAATGAGCTATGTAATGTTTGACTGACAATGATTGGGTAGATTATACATGATGGATAATGTTTGCAACTAGAATTGTGTAAATAAAGATTGTGATGTAAACTGCTTGCAACTGGGATTGTGTCAATATGGTTTGTTTTCATTTATATAAATGTACGGTTGCCTATGTTACAAGTGATAACTTAATAAAGATGTTTCTTGTTTAAAAAACAAAAAAAAAATATGAAAAGCTACTAACTGGAAAACCCCAGGCCCAGACATAGTACCAAACTTCTAGCTAAAAATATCAACATTGTTACACAAAGGTTTGGCCTTAAGTAGGGGTTACTTATATGTGCATCCCAAACAGACACCAAACTGGTTAACAGGAAAAATGGTACTCCTTAACAGTGAGCCTGCAAGCCATCATAAAAACTATAGAGCAATGACTTGCCTCCAAGCAGTATACAAACTATACAGTGGAAATGATGCACACTTTATAGTCATTTAGAAAAAAAAACTCAACTAAGGCAACAGAACAAAACAGTAATAAAAAAAAGTCAAATGGAACAAATGACTGTTCATTACGAAATAAAGCCATAACAGAGCATTGTAAAAAGGATAAAAAATCTAAGTATGGCACGGATAGACTGCAAAAGAACAACTGACAGCATTCCACATTGACGGATAAAGGAATGCTTACACATAAAAGACTCGCCTTACAATGATCAACTGCACTGCAGTGACCATGACACAGTGGCAAACTACTTTACACTTGAGCCATGACAAAGGGCAAACTATTATCCCAGGGATACAAATTCAAAGGGGATATTCCAGGGTAATTATTTGTTACTGCTGCTGTTTTGTCTTGGCTTTAACCCATTAAGCTATTTACTAAACAGATTAGGCTGTGGTTACAATTTTAATATCTCATCTACTTTTTGTGGATGGCTTAAAATTATATAGTTCATCAGATAAGGAGTTGAAAGCACACAGTACAGTTGTGTACACTTACCATAAATGTAGATGTTCAAGTGTATTCACTGTTGCAGTCATCACATTTGGGTTATCTGCCTGCAGGTAGCCCTCAGCCGGCCTGAATACCAGAGTCTTGGGATTTCTGTGTCGGATGCTGTCGCTTCTTCCATGACGTCAGGTCATCAGGGATATAAAAAGTACAGTTTTGTACCTACCATAAATGTAGATGTCCGATAGATATGCAACTGCAGTCCTGACATATGGGTTGTCCTGCCTCAGGCAGCCCTTCGGTCGGCCGGATTCCAAAGTCTGTGTCCGGCGTCGGCTGATGTCACCTCCTCCCCGACGTCAGAGCGGCTGGAGTATAAAGGCATCCGCCGACGCCATCTTCTTCAGTGTTTCTTGCCCCAGATGCCAGGTGCCCTCCAAGGAAGGCTAAATTTTGTGAATGGATAAGCAAAAATTTCCAGACATGCACAACAGTAATAAACAGATACACCATAACAGATATCCCCAGCTAAATAGGAGAGGGGAAAAGGACAGAGGGGTAGGAGGGAGGGAAAACCTGACTGCAGTTGCATATCTATCGGACATCTACATTTATGGTAGGTACAAAACTGTACTATGTCCTTCAAGAATGCAACTGCAGTCCTGACATATGGGTTGAATACCATAGCCAAGCTGGGGGTGGTAGGATCTAAGCAAGGGATGGTGTAGCTAAAAGACCCTGCAGGACTGCAGAAGCAAAGCCTGCTCGGATCTGGAGTATAAAGGCAGGTTGTAGTGTCTGGTAAATGTATGCACGGAGCTCCATGTAGCAGCCTCTAGAATGTCCTTTGTAGCCACTCCTCTTAGAAAGGCCGTGGATGTGGCTACAGCTCTGGTTGAGTGTGGTCTTATATTGGCTGGCACACCCATTCCATGGAAGGAGTAACAGAATCTGATGCAGTGTCCAATCCATTTTGAAATTGTTTGTTTGGAGACTGCCTTTCCTTGCACTCCGGCAGCATAGGCTACAAATAGTTGGTCAGACTTCCTGGTGGTCTTTGTTCTGTCCAAGTAGTAGCGTAATTGTCTGTGTATGTCTAAAGTATGCAGCAGCTTTTCCCCTTCATTTTGAGGATTGAGAAAGAAAGTAGGCAGGTGAATTGCTTGATTTAGAGACACCCTGGATATCACTTTTGGCATGAATGAAGGATTGGTCCTTAGAGAAACTCTGTCCTGATGGAAAATGAGAAAGGGAGGTACTGCCATGAGGGCCTGTATCTCCGAGACTCTTCTTGTTGAGGTAACTGCCAACAGGAAGACCGTTTTCCAGGAGAGGAATTGCATTTCTGAAGATGCTGCTGGTTCAAAAGGAGGAAGAGTTAATTTTTCCAAGATGTAGTTGAGGTCCCATGCAGGAACTGGTGGTTTTCTGGGAGGTTTGATATTCTTTATCCCTCTTAGAAACTGTCTTAGCAAGGGATGCGAAAACACAGGTGGGTCACAGCTGTAGTTTGCTGAGATTGCTGAAGCGTGGATTTTAATGGAAGAATATGAGAGGCCATTATGAAACATTTCTGCCAAGTATTCTAATATCTGAGGTATGCTCATCACTGATGCATCCTGTCCCTTTTTGGCATTCCAGATGATGAATCTCTTCCACTTGGCCGAATAGGTTTTTCTGGTGGAAGGTCTGCGTGCTTCCAGCAAGATTTCCTGAACCTTTTCGGAGAGGGGGACATGGGACAAAGTCATGGAACCCTTCAAGCTGTCAGTTGCAATGTTTGCAGGTTTTGATGAACAGTCCTGTAATTGTGTTGAGTTAGGAGCAGAGGCCATTGGGGCAAGGGCCACGGTTTGGTGTGAGTTATGCTCAGTAGCAAGGGATACCAATGCTGCCTCGGCCAGTCTGGAGCTATCAGTATTCCTTTTGGTTGCTCTGCTTTGATCTTCAGTAACACCTTGGTCAGTAATGGTAGGGGAGGGAATGCATAGATTTTTAGGGTATTCCAGCTGAAGGAGAGAGCATCCGTTCTCCAGGCTAGAGGATGGTGTGTCCTTGAGCAGAACCTGTCCAGGTGGTGACTGAGATGAGAAGCAAATAGATCTATGTCCGGTCTTCCCCATGCAGTTATTTGTGAGAAAATGTGTGGATGCAGCATCCATTCGTGTGGATCCACGAAATTTCTGCTCAACCTGTCCGCCAGTACATTGTCCTTGCCCAGAACAAACTGGGATTGCAAATGGATGTTCAGTTTCAGGGATTTTTCCCAAACATCCATTGTTAGTCTGCAGAGGGGATACGAGTGAGTGCCTCCTTGTTTGTTTATGTACCACATGACACTGGTGTTGTCTGTCCTTATTAGCAGATGGCCTTGTTGAAGAGATTTTCCAAAGGCTTCTATTGCATGCATCACTGCCAACATTTCTTTTTGATTTATGTGCAGAGGCATTTCCGTGGGAGTCCATTGACCTTGAATGCATCTGTCCTCCATGTGTGCCCCCCATCCATGATCTGAGGCGTCTGTTGTAATGGTTTGACTTGCTTGAACTTTGTTGAAGGGCATGCCTTGGTTTAAATGGCTTGCTTGAGCCCACCACAAAAATTCCCTTTGCAGGCATGGAATGAGTGGTATTACGTCTTCTAGGTTGTGGCTGTGTTGAGACCATAAGTTTTTTAGATACCATTGTAGCTTTCTCATGTGTAGTCTTGCCAGAGGGATCAGAAGGATGCAAGATGCCATGAAACCCAGGGCCTGCAGGATCTTCCTTGCGGTCAGCTGGGTAAGTTTTGCTAGGCTTTTGAAGTAATCTGGTAAATGCTGTTGTTTCTCCTCTGTGAGGAAAGCCATTTGTGATTGTGTGTCCAGTTTTGCTCCTAGAAAAATAATCTTTTGGGATGGTAATAGTCTTGATTTTTGAATGTTGACTGTGTAACCCAAAGCCTGTAGCAACTGAATGACATAGTCCAAGTTTTTTATCAATGCTTGTTTGCTGTCTGCTTGTATGAGGCAGTCGTCCAGGTAAGGGTATATTTGAATCCCCTGGAGTCTGCAATGTGCAACTACTAATGCCAGGCATTTCGTGAATACTCTGGGCGCAGTAGATAAGCCAAACGGCAATGCTGAGAATTGATAATGCTCTGTTCCTGCAAGAAATCTGAGGTATCTTCTGCAGCTGTGTCTGATTGGGACATGTAGGTATGCCTCCTTGAGGTCCAGAGTAACCAGCCAAGACCCCTTGCCCAGCATGGGAAGGAGTTGCTGTAACGTCAGCATTTTGAATTTTGGCACAATGAGAAAGGTGTTTAGAACAGACAAGTCCAGTATAGGCCTCCATTGCTTTTCTTTTCTTGGAACAAGGAACAGTCTTGAATAGAATCCCTGGCCTTGTTCTTGAGGAGGAACTTTTTCTATAGCTTTTATTTGTAACAGCTTTGCAACTTGTAAGAGAGCCTCTGCCCTTTGATTTTGTGGCAGGTTTGGCATGCCTTGTCTCGTTGGTAAGGTGTGGAAGTGGAACCTGTAACCTCTGTCTATTATGTCCAGAATCCATTTGTCCTTGGTCAAAATGTGCCAGTTCTTTGAGAATAAGGATAATTTTCCGCCTAGAGGTGCTTCTCTTTGAGCCTTGGTAGGCGGAGTGATAGTCAAGTCATTGTGATTGTCCCTGTGGTGCAGGTGAACTCCCTGCACCACTTCTTTGATTTGGTGGTTGCCATTGGCGGCCCCTGTAGGAGCCTCGGTATTGCCCTCTACCTCAAGCACGCCTGTTCTTTCCCCTTTGAAACTTGTCTGAGTCTGGAAAGGACCAATTCTTAGAAGGCCAATTCCTGCTGAATTTGGGAGGCTGAACCTGGAGGAAATCCTTGACAGTTTGTACTGATTTTGCCTTTTCCTCAATAGACTTCAACACATCCTGTGCATTAGCACCAAAAAGCTTCTGTTTTTCCAGAGGTGCATCCAGGAGCTTAACTTTAACATGGTCTGGTAGTTGCTGTTCTTTCAACCAAGCATGTCTACATATAACAGCCCCTGTCATGGCTGCCCTACATGAAGCTTCCAATGCATCATAACCACACTGAAGAAAATGATTGCTAACCTGCTGAGAGTTATGAACCAAATCCTGCAATGCCTTTCTATCTATAGGCTCAGGAGAGGCTAACTTTTTCTGCAAATCATCCATTAAGTAATCCTGGTACTGAAACATATGAAAAAGGCAGTTGAGTGACCTCATGGCAAGGGTGGAAGAGGTATAAACTTTTTTGCCCCATCTCTCCAGGGACCTAGCTTCCCTGTCAGCGGGCAGAGGGTTTTTGGCCGAGGAAGAAGCCACTGCCTTGGGGCCCTGTGAAATAGTCTCTAAATCCACAGAGTGGGCCTTAAAGAGATGCTTATGGGTTTCAGGGACCCTGTAATATCTGTAAGGTTTGACAGGAGCAGGAGGGAGAGAATCAGGCGAAGCACTGGAGTCTGAGTATACATCATCAAGGACATTCAACACTGGAGGAATAGCTAAAGGTCTGTGTTGGGGTAGCTTAAGGAAGGTACGTAGCCTTTTCCTGGAGTCAGAGAATTCCTGACCCTGCCACTGAAAATGTTCTCTCATGGAGTGGAGAACTTCACCAAAAGAAATATCCTCTGGAGGGGAGGCAGAGGGAATTGAATCCTCAGCATCCGAGTCCTCATAGGCCTGGAAGAGTGCTCTGAATCCCCAGAGGCTTCATCTGAAGAGAGGGTGTCTGTCTGCTCAGTTCTAGGCCTTTTATCTGCAGGCGGCTGAGAACCTCTGTCTGGGTGCGGCTGAGAACCCCTGATAAGAGAGATTAAATCTGCAGCAAGAGTCATGATCTGTCTATCAGAAGAGGGGCCCTGAGCAGTAGGCTTAGGATGGGCCTTGGCCTGGCTGGCAGCCTTAGCACGTGCAAAGGCCTTGATGGACATGGATACCGGAGGCCTAGCTGCCCCACGTGCAGGGGTAACCTTGTCCACAGGAATGGTGTCGGGTAAATCCAGAACTTCGGTTTCTGGAGGAAAATCAACAACCGGCACCGGTGAAATCTTCGGGACCGAAGAACGCGTTAAAGCGGTGTTGTCAGCCTGGGGCGGTAGAATTACCACTTCCAAAGGGACCGAAGCACTCGCGGAGGGCTTAGGTGTGGTATCGGTGGAAGACGCGGGCCGAGGATGTCGTTCCCGGTCCTTGCGTTTTTTGGTAGATTGTGCTGTCGGTTGTTCCGACGACATGATATAAGCGAAAGATTCGCCAAAAAACTCTTCGGCAAATTCTGCCCGGCGCCTAAGTGTGCGCTTATTAAAGCAAGCACAGGCAGCACAGGCCGAGACGTCGTGGTCTGGGCCCAGGCAAGGGAGGCAGTAAGAATGGAAGTCCTTATGAGGTATTTGTTTACCACAAGACAAACAATTATTAACTTTTTCCATTTTTTCTGACATCGGCTGAGGCAAGAAAAAATGTTCCCCAACGGGGTACTTAGCTTTTAGATGACTTCGGTAACTGAAAACACAGGAGCTGACCGACCGGCACTTGCGAACTGCTTCTGCTTCGGGCACCGCGCGGCAAGAAAGACTGAAGAAGATGGCGTCGGCGGATGCCTTTATACTCCAGACGCTCTGACGTCGGGGAGGAGGCGACATCAGCCGACGCCGGACCCAGACTTTGGAATCCGGCCGACCGAAGGGCTGCCTGAGGCAGGACAACCCATATGTCAGGACTGCAGTTGCATTCTTGAAGGACATCATGCAGCCGATGTCAGGAAGCAATTATATGGTATGGAACCTCCCCCCCAGCAAAAAGCAAATGCACATGATATAAAATACACCAAACAAATAGGATAGGTAAAGGACAAGAGAAGTCAGGGGACTGGAGGGAGGGTAACTAGGGCTGCAACAGTGAATACACTCGAACATCTACATTTATGGTAAGTGTACACAACTGTACTATGTTCTTCATGTTTTACTGTTGCAGTCATCACATTTGGGTTGATTCCCAAAGCTAAGGAAGGGTGGAGGTAGTTAAAGAGCATTAGGGTTAGCAATCAGGCCCTGTAAGACTGCTGTGGCAAATCCAGCTCTGGATTTAGAAAAAATAGGCAAGTGGTAATGCTTGGTGAAAGTATGCACAGAGCTCCAGGTTGCAGCTTCCAGGATGTCCCTGGTAGGGACTCCTCTGAGAAATGCAGTAAAGGTAGATGTAGCCCTGGTGGAATGTGTTCTTATCCCCTGAGGGGCAAGTTTTCCACGGTGCTTGTAGCAGAAATGGATGCAATGTGCTATTCATTTGGAAATGGTTTGCTTTGAAATGGCCTTCCCCTCTGCCCCTGCAGCAAAACTGACTAGCAGCTGGTCAGATTTTCTGAGAGGCTTATTCCTGTCCAAGCAGAATCCAAGCTGTCTGTGCACGTCCAGGGAATGCAGTATTCCTTTGCCCTTTATTCTGGGGATTAGGGAAAAAAAGTAGGCAAATGAATGGACTGGTTCAGAGCCACACTAGACACCACCTTGGGCATAAAAACGGGATTAGTCCTGAGGGAAACCCTGTCCGCATGGAAGATAATGAAGGGTTCCACTGCCATAAGGGCCAGCAGTTCAGACACTCTTCCCGTAGAAATGATGGCTAGAAGTAAAGCTGTTTTCCAAGAAAGGAATTTCAACTGTGTTGTAGCAGCTGGTTCAAAGGGGGGGAAGAGTAAGTTTTTCCAACACAAAGTTAAGATCCCAGACTGGAGCAGGGGGCTCTCCTGGGGGGTCTTAAATATTTGGCCCCTCAAAGGAATTCTTTTAGCAGTGGATGACAGAAGAGGGGTGGGCTCAGTATTATAATGAGCTGATATGGCTGAGGTATGAATTTTAATTGAAGAAAAAGATAGGCCCTTGTGGAGCATTTATGTTAAGTACTCCAGAATATGAGGTAAGCTGGGCACTGTTGTGCCCATCCCCTGAGACTGGCTCCAGGAACAGTATCTTTTCCACTTTTCTGAATAGGATTTTCTAGTACTAGGCCTCCTTGCCTGAAGAATGACATCCAGCACCTGCTTACTGAGGGTTGCTAGAGGTAAGCTCAGGGAATTAGTCAGGCTGCAAGGTTCAGGGTTTGAAGTTGAGGGTGCAGAATCTGGCCCACCTGCTGGGACAGCAGGGAAGGGGTCTGAGGAAGGTGCCATGGTTGAAGCATTGTCAGACTGTGCAAAAAGGGGTACCAGTGCTGGCGTGGCCAGTCCGGTGCAATCACTATAGTTCTTGGCTTGTCCTGTTTGATCTTTAGAAGGACCTTCGAGAGGAGAGGTAGAGGGGTTGAGGCATAAACTGAGAGGCCTTCCCAGGTAAAGGACAGGGCATCCACTTTCCAAGCTTGCCACAGGCAAGACAATTATTAATTTTTTCTGACATTGGTTAGAGCAAGAAAAAAGGATCCCCAATGGGGTACTTATCTTTTTGAAGACTTCAGGTCTGAAACTCAAAAACAAAAATTTCAGGAGTCGGCCGACCGGTACTTGCAAACTGCTTCTGCTTCAGGAACCACACGGCAAGAAAGCCTGATGTAATGGCGTCGGCTGCATGCTTTATACTCCTGACGACCTGACATAATATGGAAGAAGCAACAGCATCCCAAGACTCTGGTATTCAGGCCTGCTGAGGGTTACCTGCAGGCAGATAACCCAAATGTGATTACTGCAACAGTGAAACACGAAAAACATCCACAACTGTTTAAAACTTGCTCAGATGATACAAGAATGTCCCTTAGTCTTGATAAATGTGCAAAAGAAACTTTTAAAACAGGACAGCTGCAGCACCAAGAAAAAATACTAATTTGGGATTGGAATGCGACATAAAAGAATTTCTGCAGGAGGGAGTGTATAAATATTTGGGAACAGATGAAGGATCTGCAATAAAACATGAACAAATGGGAATAAGTCTCAGTAAAGAATATTTCAGAAGACTAAAAACAAAAGTTAATTACTCACCATAATGACAAATTTGTGTCATCTGTTTCCATCCTTCCACAACGTATGGGTTTCGGCTCCAACTTCTGACACTTCTAAGCTTTGGAGATGGTGCTCAGGCTCGTCCCTTTATCATAATCCCTGTGAAAGAAGTGAGCTACCTCAGGTTGAGTTTGCCTGACAAAAACAAAAATTTAGGAAAATAAAGACGGTAATAGCAAAAAAAACTATCTGACTTAAGAGAACCTCCAGGAGCCAAGGCATGAGCAGCTAGAGTCATGTAGCTCTAGATATGACAATGTTTAAGTTTTTTTAATCAGATGTCTTTTCCACCCGTTCCTCAATATATGGCACAGAGTACCCAACTACGTCATCAATTAGGTGGTCTTATGGAAGGATAGGGGTCCGAATGGAGAGATGAAAAGTCAGCAAGCAAAGGAGAGTAGTAGTGCTGAAACTGAATTCATCCTCAAGTCTTCGTGAGTACCTTCACGAGGTGGACCCTGTTTTCACAAAATCTCACCAAGGCAACACTGATATATAGACTGTACTTATATATCATGTATCAAGGACAGAAGTAGGTCAAAAACTAACAAAGACAGCAAGGTGCACAAGACCCAGGATAAAAAAAAAAAAAAAAAAGTGCTAAACCCTGGTAGACACACTGGTGCCAGGACTGGAAAAGTTAACCGTGCAGAATCCTCAAAATAAGGAAACATTCCTACAATGAGGCCAGGCCATGACCAGGGGGAGGATGCCCCCCCCCCCCCCCATTGTAGAAGGACGTAGCAGTCCACAGAAATTACAAACACTGATAGGCCAAATAAGAGCCATAAAGATGATAAAGTGGACTAGTGAGGATAAGAAAGAAATTATGTATTGTTACTATTATGCAAAAAGCTCAGAATTTCCAGACACAAGATATACAAAATGATTAAGAGAGAAACTAGAGGAAAGAAAAGTACTTCTGCGCGAAAAACTGTCAGAAGCTTCAAATGAAAATTTGTTTTCATTAATACAAGAGATTTGTGAAAAACAATATACAAATTAAGAAACCTTGAAAAAAGCAATTGAGGAAGTGTGAAAATATAAACAACAAAAGCAAGTGCTATTTGAAAAGTATAAAAAAGAAATATGGACATGGGAAAGAAAAAGAGATTTGATATGGTGCAATATTTATGCAAAGGAAAAAGTCAAATTAATCAATGTAAAGAAGGCAACCCCAAAGATATTTGAAGAGAAATACAGGCAAAGGCATCAAAATATGGAAAATTTCACAATAAAAAATAATATTACAAAGATAGAAAGCAGAAAAGAAGATTAGTAAAGTTGAAGTTATGGAGTACCTGCAAAGTGAAGGATTTGGCGTAGAAGGTGTAACACAGGTTACATCACAGCAGAATGGAGCGAGTCCCCAAAGCAGGGAGAAACATGACGATCAGGAAACAGACAGATATATCAAGATCAATAAAAGAAATAGACTGAAGAAGGTTAATAAAACCCAAAGTCAGAAGTCTGATAAAACAAATGAACACAGTAATTAGGACTGTTCACAGAGATCAATGCGCTATAACAGAAGTAAACAGGATATATTACTGTGCAGCTAAATTAATAACTGATAAAGTTCTACCTCAAGAACACAGGGTAGTGAGGGAAAGGGAGAAACGAATACCATCAAGAAAGTATCGAATAGAGAAAACTATAAAGCAATTAAGATAAGTGTCACTGTTAGAAGACTATAGAAGAGGGAATAGATCAACATAAATACTAAGAAAGACAGCTGTGATAAAAGCAATGCACAATATTAGAGCAGACTAGGATCTATCATGCACTATCACAAATAAACTTAAAATTTCAGCACAGGTGGAAAAACATAGAAGATACGATGATAGATATAAAGGAAAAGTACAAAATAAGCAATTTATTGATGACCCAAAAAGGTCTTATAGAGAACTGGGAAATATGGTAAGAGAAATTGAAAGACTGCCAAAAAAAAGAAGAAATAGATACATTTTGGAGAAATATCGATGAAGATCCTGTGGAACATAACAAAGATGTTAAATGGATAGAAGTAAAAGAAAGAATAAGAAGTTTAAAGGTATAGTACATGAAATGGGATGAAGTAACAGCCAGTGAGATTGAAACAAAGGTAAGAAAAGCCTCTAATTGGAAAACCCCAGGTCCAAATGCAGTACCTAACCTCTGGTTAAAAGTATTAACATATCTGCACAAAGGTTTAGCCATGAAAAAGAACTATTTATAGGTGCACCCAGAACAGACACCAACTTTGCTAACAACAGGAAAAACAATTCTCCTACTTAAGAGTGAACCTACAAGCTACCCTAAAATTTATAGACCAGTAACTTGCCTTCCGATGACGTATAAACTATACATGGGAATTGATGCTGAGTTTATAGTCATTTAGAAAAAAACTCAATTATGGCAGTAGAACAAAGGGGCAATAAAAGAAAGTCATATGGAAAAAATAAGAAGTTATGTACCTACCATAACGTTCCATGTTAGTTGTCTTCTCTCGCCTTCTTTCTTGCTTGATGGGTTCGGAGCCGATCCTCGGCTCCGACTCGGCACTTGCTAAGCTCGAGAGTCACTTTTACCAGCTCGAGGCAGCCCCATATCCCATGATGCAAGGCGGTAAGTACCCAGATCTCGTTTGATGACAAAGGGCAATAGCACCAAGCATAAATACTTCCCAAAGGAAGAAAGAAAGAAAGCCTACAGGATGAAAGAAGGACCAGTTCTGAATGGTCTTCAGCATAACAATCTCTTGTAGAAAGGTCTGTCCAGGCCTGGGGAAGGAGGGAGGTCATAAGAAAGAAGGCGAGAAGACAACTAACATGGAACGTTATGGTAGGTACATAACTTCTTAATGTTAAGTTGTCAATCTCGCCTTCATTCTTGCTTGATGGGACGCGTCCCTAGCACCTCTATCCTGGGTGGCTCAACGGAACAGACTCTTGAGGACTGTAGAGCCAAAACTGGCTCTGTCCCTGGAGGCCAAGTCCAATTTGTAATGAGAAACAAAAGTATGAGGAGTGGCCCAAGTGGCCGCTGCACAAATAGTGTCTAAAGGAAGTCTAGCTTGAAAGGCTGTAGACGTAGCTAAGCTCCTAGTTGAATGTGCTTTAGGTTTTGAGCACAGCTGTTTTCCCCTGAGCAGATAAATTTCAGAGATGACAGAAGAAAGCCATCTAGATAAAGTCACTTTAGAGACAGGAAGGCCTTTCCTGTTGTCCGCATAGGAAACAAAGAGTTGATCGGATTTCCTAAATTGTTTAGTTCTGTCCAAATAATATCTGAGTTGGCGGTGGACATCAAGATAATGTAATTTTTGTTCCAATCTGTTAGAATAGTTTGGAAAAAATACAGGGAGTTCAATGGATTGATTCAAATTAGCCTTTGAGGCGACCTGAGGCAAAAAGGTCGGATTAGTTCTCAATGATACTCTGTCCTTGTGAAAGACCAAATAGGGGGGTCGAACCGAAAGAGCTTGAAGTTCAGACACCCTCCTGGCCGATGTAATAGCTACTAGGAATAATGTTTTCCAAGAAAGAAATTTTAGGGAGCAAGAAACAGCTGGCTCGAAGGGGGAAAGAATTAAGGATGTCAGCACTAAATTTAGATCCCATTGAGGAGGAGGATTCCTGATTGGAGGCTTTAGCAGGAAAATTCCTTTCAAGAAGGCTTTACAAAGCCTATGGGACATGATATTGTGATCTGCGATCCCGACATGAAAGTTTGAGATAGCAGCCAGTTGAACTCTATAATTTAAGGTTTTTTTGAAAAAAGGGGCTAAAATAGTAAAGTAATAATTCACTTACCAGGAGCTGGTAAAAGGAAGACCTCATCAGCGAAGCGGCAAACGAGATCTGGGTACTTACCGCCTTGCATCATGGGATATGGGGCTGCCTCGAGCTGGTAAAAGTGACTCTTGAGCTTAGCAAGTGCCGAGTCGGAGCCGAGGATCGGCTCCGAACCCATCAAGCAAGAATGAAGGCGAGATTGACAACTTAACATGGATCATTTGTTGTTAAAGTCATAGTGGAAAACTGTAAAAAGGGGAAAAATCTAAGTATGGCATGGATTGACTACAAAAAAGCTTTTGATAGTATCTCTCATTCATGGATAAAAGTGAGCTTAAAAATGTATAAGATACACCCCTACACTGATAGACTACATTACAGTGACCATGAAACATTGGCAGACCACTTTGCAATTAAGCCATGATAACAGACAAATTATTATCCCAGGGATAAAAATTCAAAGGGGGATATTCCAGGGTGACTGTCACCGTTTCTACTTTGCCTTGCCCTTAATCCATTAACTTGTTTACTCAACAGCTTAGGCCATGGCTATAATTTGGCTCCTAGAAAACAACAAAGTGTAAAGACTTTTCACCTTCTCTTTGTCAATGATGTGAAACTGTATAGCTCATTAGATGAGGTAGTGAATGCACAACTGCAGGTTGTCAAAGCTTTTTCAGATGATATAAGAATCTCATTTGGTGTTGATAAATGTGCAAAAAAAAAGAAGTTATGTACTCATCATAATGTTCCATGTGAGTTGTTCCATCTCACCTTCATTCTTCGCTGATGGGTCCAGAGCCGATCCTCGGCTCCGACACGGCCGTTTAGCAAAGCTCAAAGATTACCAGTAGCTTGAGACCAAGCCCCTTATCCCATGATGCATTGCTGGAATTACCTCAGATCTTGTTTGCTGCGTGTACCATATCCTAGTAAGAAGACTAATCTCCCCAGACAGGAAGAAACAAGGATGAAGTCAGTCTCCAGGTCAACCGTCAGCCAGGAGGGGGAAAGGAGGGAGGGACGCGAAAATGAAGGCAAGATGGAACAACTCTCACATGGAACGTTATGGTGAATACATAACGTCTTTATGTGAAGTTGTTCAATCTCGCCTTTCATTCTTCACTGATGGGTAGCATCCCTATCACCCTAAATCCTGGGTGGCTCACGGGAGTACATTTTTAGGACCGTAGAACCAAAGGATGCCCTGTCCCTGGAGGCCTTGTCCACTTTGTAATGAGTGATAAAAGTGTGAGGCTTAGACCAAGTGGCTGCAGCACAAATATTGTCAAGAGGTAACTTGGCTTGAAAGGCCGAAGAAGTAGAGACTGCTCTGGTTGAATGCGACTTCACTTTATGCAACAAAGACCTATTAGCAGATGAGCAAGTGTAGATGATACAATCTGAAAACCAGTTAGAAAGGGTTGTTTTAGCCACTGGTCTACCTTTTCTGGCTTCAGAAAATGAAACAAAAAGCTGGTCTGAATTTCTAAAGTCTTTTGTTCTGTCCAGATATTATCTAAGCTGTCTGTGAACATCAAGTTTGTGCATGTATTCTAATTTGTTGGTATGGTTGGGAAAAAAACAGGCAACTCAATAACTTGATTGATGTTTGTCTCAGAACATACTTTAGGCAAAAAAAGACAGGTTAGTCCTAAGGGATACTCTGTCAGGATGAAAAATCATATAGGGAGGCTTGATAGACAATGCCTGAAGCTCTGACACTCTGCGGGCAGAAGTAATGGCCACTAGAAAAATGGTATTCCAAGACAGAAACTTCAGCTCATAAGATGATGCTGGTTCGAAGGGAGAAAGAATAATACAGGAAAGCATGAAATTCAAGCTCCAGAGAGAATAAGGAGTCTTCACTGGAGGTCTCATGTGAAAAGTACCTTTGAGGAAGGCCTTGGTGTTGCATAATATTCAGTCCATCAATACGTATATGGAAATTAGATATAGCTGCTAACTGGATCCTAACGGTAGCAGCTGCAGCTCCTTCGTGAAAAATCTTGGTCAAGAATTCTAGAATGGATGACAATGGAGCTTGGTAAGGATCAAGGTTTTTGTTAGAAGCCCAAATGGAAAATCTTTTCCACTTACTACGATACCATTTTCTGGTGGAAGGTTTGTGGGAAGCCAACAAAATTTAACTTGTGCTATCTGAAAGATTATGAAGTCTGACTATACAGGGAACTGGAGCAGCCAAGAAGTTAGATTCAGTGAGTGCAAGGAAGGATGGAGGTCCTCTGATGGGTGTCAGAAGGTCTGGAACTGGGTCCAGGGTCCATGGATCCTCCAAGAGATGATGGTAAAGAAATGGAAATCAAATCTGTCGAGGCCAATGAGGGACTATAAGAATGACAGTCCTTCCCAGCGACTTGCTTTCTGTAAGAATCTGTGCATCAGCGGAATTGGGGGAAATGCATAGAGGAAACCCAGGGGCCAATTGTGTACAACTGCATCCCTCGGGGGTGCTCCTGGAGGGGGGATGAGGGCAAAGTAGCTTCTGCATTTGGTGTTGATGCGGCTGGCAAAAAGATTGCAGCAAGGCTGGCCCCATTTGCGGAAAATCCTGTCTGCAATCTCCTGTTTGAGGGACCAATCATGTGGCAACAATATTGCCCTGCTCAGCTTGTCCGCTATCACGTTGGATCTCCCCAGGATGTGCGTTGCCAACAGAAAGTGCTGGGATGATACAGCCCACTGCCAAACTCTGAAGGCTTCTCGGCAAAGGTATAAGACTTGGTCCCGCCCTGTTTGTTCACATACCATACCACGGACATGTTGTCTGTCTGTATGGCAATTGCCCCTACAGGGAGAGAGTCCTGAAAGTACTGCAACGCCAGAAGTACCGCTCTCATCTCTAGGACATTGATATACAAATGTGACTCTTGATCCGTCCATGAGCCTTGGGCAGTCTTCCTGAAAATGTCTTCCCACCGTATCAGGGAAGCGTCCGTGGTCACAGTGGCTACTGGAGGGGGAAGTACAAAGGGGCGTCCTATTGTGATATGTAGAGACATCAACCACCACTGAAGAGTTTGTAATCAGAATCATATGATTCACTGGCAACTCCTGGAAAGGCCACTGAAGAATCCGCATATGCATCCTGGCCAATGGAATGGCTAAAATTGCTGCTATCAAACCTAGTACTTTCAAGACCTCTGCAGCTGGATCTCTGTTCTTTGAAACCAGTGAAATGATGTGATGGCGAAGAAGTGATACCCTTTCGACTGGAACACAGAGTGGTGGTTGACATGTCTAACTCTGCCCATATAAAGACGATATACTGCGATGGCGACAAGGCAGACTTTTCGAAATTGACCGTAATGCCTAAGTGGTTGGAGAGAGTCAGAGTGGATTCTGTTGCCTGAATCAGTTGATGCCTGGTGGTTTAGGTAAGGAGCCAATCATCTAGGTACGGAAACACCTGGAATTCTAGACGCCTCAGGTGAGCCGTGACCACTGCCATACATTTGGTAAACACTCTGGAGGCTGTAATGAGACCAAAGGGCAGGGTATGAAACTGGTAGTGACTGGCTCCCAGCTGGAAACACAAATGATCTCTGGATAGTCTGGCCATTTTTATGTGGTAGTACGCATCCTTGAGATCATTCGAGCACATCCAACTGTCTTTCCCCAAAAAGGGGAATATGGACTGAAGCGTGACCATCTGAAACTTCTCTTTTTTTACAAATTGGTTCAGTCTACTGAGGTCCAGAAATGGGTCTCCAGTCCCCTGTTTTCTTTGGAACCAAAAAGAATCTTGAGTAAGTTCCGAATCCTATTTGGTCTGCTGGGACTGATTGGCTGACTTTTGTTCTAGCAAATTGCGGACCACTATGGTTGCTTGTTTCCTGTAACTGGGTGGAACATCCGGGAGTCTTTTGACGGGAATGGGTGGAGTGGAGAACAGTATGAAATAGCCTCTGGAAATGATGCTTTGTACCCATCTGTCATTTGTGATATCTAACCAGGCTTCTGGGTACAAAGATAAGCGACCCCCGACCGCCTCCAGGGCAGGGCGGTCGGGCTTCCTCTCAGGAGCACTGGTAGGGTTGGCCAAAGAAATGATCTCGGTCACCCTGGTGTTGCAGACCCCTCTGCTGCGAGGGTGGCGTCTTCCATTACTACCCCCCTCCTCTGCCCCTGGAGGGGGGTTCTCCACGCGTGTCCGGAAAGGTTCCTTGGGCTTCTTGGAACCACATCTTCCCTCCCCTTTGGCCTTTGGGAAAAGGCCGAGTAGGGGTGGAAAAACGGACTCCGACGGCAGACAGAGTCTTTCCCTCCTGTTCACACTTGGTCAATGTTTCCTTTACCTTTGGCGCAAACAAGGATGAGTCGTCAAACGGGGTGTTTATAAATGAAGACTTGAAAGGATCCACAAAGGAAAAGAGGCGCATCCAGGCATGCCTGTGAAGAGCACTCCCTGTACCTTCAGCCCTACTCGAACCATCAGCCGCATATATGAGGCGCATGGACGAGTTCACAATGGAATTAAGGGTAGCAAGCTGGGCCGAAACTTTGTCAGAGACGCCTGCAGCTACAGTACCCTAAAGAAAATTCTCCCAGCTCCTTAAGGAGATCTCTTTGCAGTCTGGTGAAATGGGTCAGATAGTTCAGTGATCGCAGAGTGAAAGTCGCTGAACTGAACATGCGTTTCCCATATCTATCCATGATCCTGGACTCTCTGTTAGGAGGATGGATAGATGCAGAAGTTTCTCACAATTCCTTCTTTGTGGCCGCCGCCTCCACCATGGCATCAACAGGTACTCCTTTGGACAGAAAGGATTTATCGACAGGAGCAGAAATAAATTTATTGGGCCTCTGGGGGACAGGGTCCATAGACGCCTGCGACTCCCACGCCCTATGAGAGGCCAACTGCATAAGCTCATCATAGGGTGGAGACACCCAGGAGGTGGAAGGTTGAGACCCGAAAGCCTTCAGAAGAACTGACTCATCCTGAGTAGGGCTTTTGGACTGCAAATCACCCCTCTGCCTAATATCTCAAGCATCTCCGCAAAGGAGATGTCCTCAGAGGGGGATCGAGAGGACCCTTCTGACTCCTCCAAGTTAGTGTCAGATATCAGTGACTCCTGTGGGGAGTCCAAGTGCCTCCTCTTGTACAGTCTCTGGTTACTTCCTAAGTGGGGACTTCTGGGGAAGTCTTAGGGGAGCAGGGAGTGCCCAGCAGGGCTACCTGAGGCTCTGGGTCTCTACCCTTAGGATGATCGATGGTAGCGGAAACGGACACGAGCACTTTAAGGGAAGCAGAAGCCAAACCTGATGAGGAAGTCTTTGGAGACAACACACGCCTCGTGGCTTTGAAGGCATCACGGCTCCAATGAGAAGGAGTCGACGGACCCGAAGGGACCGCGATCCCCTCCCACACCGATGTTGTGGGCTCCGAGCCCGAGGTAGTAGCCAAGCTCACCTGAGCCAAAGCCCCGCAAGGAAGAGTCGGCACCAAGTCAGTGCGACTATCCTCCCCGGATCCGACAGGGGAGCATCAGTTCCTAGAGTCCCCGGCCAGCACAGAGGACGTCCGAGCAGATGGAGCAGACGGTACTGGAACTGCCGTCAGCTCCAAGGGTTCTACAGTCATCAAGTCGGCCTCCTCCAGCTCTGAAGGACTGGTACAGCTTGGAGGAGAAGTAATCAAGTCAGGAAGTGTAGTCATCGGTTCCGATGCCTGGGTCGGAGCCGACAATAATTTAGCTAGGCCTGGTGCCGTTAAAAGCTTCTGTACCAGTCAACCCATGTCCGAATCAGAAAGGCTAACCGATGACCTGGAAGAAATCACCGATGGTGCCGACTGGAGAAGTGGTGAAGAGGGAGTCTTGGAGACCGGTACTAAGCCAGAGTACCGGCTCAGAAAAGAACAGACTGTCTGCTCCTAAGGCTGTGGAGCCGAAGTCACAGAATACTCCAATTTTTTTGATTTTGATGATTTGCTGGCCCCATCCTGGTCAGACAAAGCTTCTACAAAAGGGTGCTTAAGGATACCTGGATCTGAGTTTCCTCTTCCTCTCAGCCAGCATCCTAGTAGAAAAGGAGTGGCAGATACTGCAGGACTCCTGAAGGTGCACCTTACCCAAACAATAAACGCACTGAACATGTGCATTTGTCGCCGACATTTACTGTCTGCAGTCTGGACATTTTTTGAAGCCAGACCTCGGATGTTTCTCCTCATCTTCAGACATAATATCGAATTTGAAAAATAACCACTATAAGACTATCAACAACTTTGACAACAAACGCCCAAAGGGCCACTCTAAATAATACAATAGAGAATAAATATATTCTCCTAACTGTTCTAAACTATTCTAAAACTACTGAGGCCGAGGCCAAGAAGCAACAAGTCACACAAAATGTAGCAAGTTATAAAAGGGAAAGGGGAACACTTAACAGTCTAACTCTATCTAAGCAATAGATATATAAACATATACAAGAGAAATATGTAGAAAATCCCACAAAAAGTCTCTAGCAATGCTGGAAACCAAGAGATCAGTGCCGCGGCTAACTAGATCTGAGGTAATTCCAGCAATGCATCATGGGAAGGATAAGGGGGCTTGGTCTCGAGCTACTGGTAATCTTTGAGCTTTGCTAAATGGCCATGTCAGAGCTGAGGATCGGCTCCAGATCCATCAGTGAAGAATGAACAACTTCACATCAACCTTTAAACAGGAAAACTGCAGCACCAGGAAAACATCTGCTTGGGACAAAGAATGTGAAATAAAAGAACTTGAGCAAGAGGGAGTGTGTATAAATATTTGTGAATTGATGGAGGATCAACAATAAAACATTACTTTAGAAGACATAAATTAATTCTGAAAACAGCGTTGACATCTAGGAACAAAATTCAAGCTATAAACCAATTTGCTCTTTCTGTCCTAACTTATAGTTTTGGAATGATTGATTGGCCTCAAAACATGTTGGATAGATTAGATAGAAAAACAAGAAGAATGCTTCATGCTCACCAAATGATTTATAAACATCAGTGTATACACCAAGATTATATATTCCCCGTTCCGAAGGAGGTATGAGCCTCCTTGAACTTGATTACATGTATAGATCTGCAAACGTAGGACTCCAGACATGTCTGCTGACCTCACAAGACACAAACACAGGTGAAAGTTTTGAAACATGAGGAGACTAAATCTAAGATGATGTCCCTGCTTAATCTAGCAGAAGCATACTGGCGTCAAGTAGGAATGGAAATCAAACCAGAAGTAGATAAAAATCAGGCAGTAAGTGAATGTGCCAAAAAAACAACAGAAAAAAACACAAGGTGAGGGACCAGATGAGAAGGCAAGAAATGTGGAAAACTCATAAATATAGTAGCAAGTGTAGAAACTTCTGTAAGAACCTCATGTTGATCAGGAAAAATGCAGGAATGGTTAAGGAGAGGTGAACTCAAACCAAGAGATGAAAGATTAATATTGGCAGCCCAAGCAGTGGGCTGCGTGCATGCTGGTTTACAAACTCCATTGAACATGTGGGAGAAACAGACAAACGTAGGCTTTGTAAAACCGAATTGAAAACAGTAACACACCTTGTTGCTGGTTATGATATACTAATGGCAGAAGGACTGTATACTGAAAGGCATAATAATGTGGCAAAACTGTTGCACTGGGGATTGTGCAAACATTATGGTACTGAAGTGGCTGAAAAACACTGGAAACACGAGTCACAAAGCATCATAGAAAATGAAGTCTACATCACATGGGATCATCCATTACCAACAGTTCAAAAGACAGATGTCTCAAAAGAAGACAAAAGTAGCATTGATCATTGAAATTGCCACACCCAGTGACTACAGTGTCTTGCATACAGAGAGGCACAAAGTTATAAAATATCAGGATTTGCAGGCAGAAACAAGAGCAATGTGGAAGAAAGATATCCATACAGTTCCAATAGTAGTAGGAGCAACAAGTCTTATAAAGAAGAGTCTACAATCGTATTTAGATATGTTACCAATACACGTAATTCCATACGAATTGCAGGAGTCATTACTGAGCACATTGCAGGTGCTGTGAAGAGCACTACTGGCTAACATCAAACAGTGAAACTATACTAATTTCATGAACTTTAACTGTACTTTGACTTAGAATGGGGTCCATTCCTGTCATGGTATTAGAAACCCAAATGATTTGGAAAAATTAAAAAAGATATTCCAAAGCACAGCTGAACTAAAATAAGTTCTTGACCTAGAATGTATATCCAGTTTGTAGTGCAAGATGAAAGTATGAACCTTGGACAAGATACCTGCCTTACAAATGCAGTCAACTGGTACACTGGAAAAGAAAGCTGTGGATGAAGCCAAAGGTCTAGTG
Organism: Protopterus annectens; assembly: GCF_019279795.1. Taxonomy (NCBI): domain Eukaryota; kingdom Metazoa; phylum Chordata; order Ceratodontiformes; family Protopteridae; genus Protopterus; species Protopterus annectens. The sequence goes on from NC_056748.1 coordinate 473,235,844, forward strand.
GAATGGGCTTTTGAGATTGCAGGAAAAGACAGACCTCTGTCTTAATAGACATAAGATATGGACTGAGACAACTACCACGAAAGGATGACTTTGGTTTTCCTTTTCCCAACTTAGCAGTAGAAAAAGGATATAAATAATTGGTCAGATTTTTCTGAAAGGTTTTGTAAGCAAAAAATGTAACAGAAATGAACATCTAGCAAATGTAAAAAAAAGTTATGTACCTACCATAACGTTCCATGTTAGTTGTCTCCTCTCGCCTTTTTTCTTGCTGGTCGGGTTCGGAGCCAATCCTCGGCTCCGACTCGGCCATCTTCTAAAGCTCGAGAGCTGTTTTCTGGCTCGAGGCCTCCCCATATCTCATGATGCCTGGCGCTAGATACCCAGATCAAGTTTGGTAAGATTAACAGCAGACAAAAATAATGAAGGAATCCTATCCTATAATACATAAACCCTACTATAGAGACTACCAGGTAGAGTGGAATAGCCAGAGAAGACTCAGCCAGTGCAAATCCATAGAGAACTCTTCTTGGTCTACTAGGATAGGGGGATGGAGGGTGGGACGCAAGAAAGAAGGTGAGAAGAAGACAACTAACATGGAACGTTATGGTAGGTGCATAACTTCTTTATGTTAAGTTGTCTATCCCGCCTTCATTCTTGCTGGTTGGGACAGCGTCCCTAGCACCTAATATCCTGGGTGGCTCAATGGAACAAACTCCTCAGAACAGTGGAACCAAAATCAGCTCTGCTCCTGGAAACCACGACTACTTATAATGCGAGCTGAAAGTATGAGGGTTGGCCCACGTGGCCGCTGCACAAATAGATTCCATGGGCAACCTAGCCTGAAAAGCCACAGAAGTGGCTAATGCTCTGGTGGAGTGACCTTTTGGTTTAACAGGCAGTTGTTTATTCCTTAGCTGATAGATAAAAGTGATGATAGAAGTCAACCACCCGGATAAAGTTACTCTTGATACTGGTAGACCTTGTTTGCTGTCTGCATAAGAAAGGAAAAGCTGGTCCGATTTTCTGAAGTCCTTTGTCCTATGCAAATAAAAGCGCAGTTGCCTGTGAACATCTAACAGATGCAACTTGTATTCTGCCCTGTTGGAATGGTTGGGAAAAAGCACAGAAAGGTCAATGGGCTGATTCAAGTTAATCTCAGAAGAGACCTTAGGAAGGAAGGAAGGAAGGAAGGAAGGAAGGAAGGATTAGTCCTGAGAGCAACCCTGTCATTATGGAACACTAGGTATGGGAGATGGATACAAAGCCTGAAGCTCCGAAACTCTTCTGGCTGAAGTAATTGCTACCAGAAAAAGTGTTTTCCAAGATAAAAACTTCAAGGAACAAGAAGCTGCAGGTTCGAAGGGGGGCAAAATTAGAGAAGCGAGAATCAAATTCAGATCCCATGGGGGTGGAGGATCTCTCATTGGGGGCCTGAGTGGTCCCTTTGAAGAAGGCCTTACAAAGCTTTTGAGACATTATATTCCTTTCTGATAGGCCAATGTGAAAATCTGAAATTGCAGCTAACTACACCTTAATTGCAGCGGAAGTGGACCCGGCCTGAAAGAGCTCCGCAAGAAATTCCAAGATGTGGTGTGCAGGGGCTGAAAAGGGGTCTATACTCTTAACCTCTGCCCAGGAAGAAAAATGTTTCCACTTACTAGCGTAAGTTTTTCTAGTGGTAAACTTGTGCGATGATAAAATTATTTCATGCACCGATTGGGAGATATCAGCAAGCCTGGCTAGGGTTGGAAGTGGAGCAACCAAGCCGTGAGCTGGAGCGATTGTAGGGAATGATGCAGCCCGCCCGATTGATGGATCAGGAGATCTGGAACTGGGTCCAGAGTCCAAGGCTGCTTGAGAAGATGATGAGGCAGGAAAGTACAGTTTTGTACCTACCATAAATGTAGATGTTCGAAGATCCACATTGCTGCAGTCCTTACACTTGGGTAGTCCGCTGTCCTCGGTCGGCCCGAATATCAAAGTATAAAGGCTGACGTCGGTCAGGGCGCATTTGACTGACGTCAGAACGTCAGGGTACAAATGCGCATGACCGACGTCATATCCTCAGTCTTTTCTTGCCCAAGATGTCAGAAGACCCTAAAAATAAAGGTCAAAACCAAAAGACAGCAAACAACCAACCAACCACCCTTGCACTAACTATATGTACAATATATACAATATACACAATATGTACAACCCAACCCACACAACCACCTCAAACTACAGAGGGGAAGGAGGGAGGGTAAATTGGACTGCAGCAATGTGGATCTTCGAACATCTACATTTATGGTAGGTACAAAACTGCACTATGTTCTTCATCTCACATTGCTGCAGTCCTTACACTTGGGTAGAATCCCAAAGCAGAGGTAAGGGAGGATGGCTAACTACAAGGAAGCAGGAGCCGCCAAAATGCCCTGCAAAACAGCAGTGGCAAAACCAGCCCTGGACTTAGAGTAAAGTGGCAGGTGATAATGCCTAGAGAAAGTATGCACAGAACTCCAAGTAGCTGCCTCCAAAATATCCTTGGTTGCCACTCCCCTCAAAAAAGCTGTTGAAGTGGCAGTAGCCCTAGTGGAATGAGGCCTAAACCCAGCTGGAATCTCCTTGCCATGATGGGAATAACAGAAAGCAATGCAAAACCCAATCCACTTAGAAATAGTTTGTTTTGACACAGGCTTGCCCTGAGAACTCAAAGCAAAAGAAACAAACAACTGCTGAGACTGCCTGAACCCTTTAGTTCTGTCCAAATAATAATGCAACTGCCTGTGAACATCTAAAGTGTGCAAAATCTTTTCCCCTTTATTTTGGGGATTTGCATAAAAAGTAGGCAAATGAATAGTTTGGTTTAAAGCCACACTAGAAACCACCTTAGGCATAAAGGAAGGATTAGTACGTAATGATACCCTATCCTTATGGAAAATCAAGAAAGGCTCAACCGCCATAAGGGCCTGCAATTCAGACACCCTTCTTGCAGAGGTAATGGCCAATAAAAAAGCAGTCTTCCATGATAAATATTTCAACTCAGCAGTAGCTGCAGGCTCAAAAGGTTGTAGAGTGAGTTTCTCCAACACAAAATTGAGATCCCAAGCAGGAGTAGGAGCTTTTCGTGGGGGTCTTATATTTTTTGCCCCTCTGAGAAATTGCTTGAACAAAGGATGAGAAAACAATGGTGGGTCACAATCATAGTGAGCCGAAATTGCTGCAGCATGAACCTTAATAGAAGAGAAAGACAAACCTTTGTCCAGTAACTCAGTAAGATATTGAAGAGCCACACTTAAATTAGGCTCAGAAACATCAAAATCTTTTGCTGCACTCCAAAATAAAAATCTCTTCCATTTATCCGCGTACACTTTCCTTGTACTAGGCCTTCTAGCTTCCAAAATAACATTCAAAACTTGCTGAGGAAGTGGAGGCCCACTATGGTTCAAAACAGAATATGCCAGGCTGTTAGGTGCAGAGAGTGAAGCTTGACATTGAGCAAATGGCTGTCCTCCTGTGACAACAGGTGTGGAATCGAAGGCAAAGGCCATGGAGGCTTCCGTACTAGACTTCTTAGTAATGGGTACCAGTGCTGTCGAGGCCAATCTGGAGCTATTAAAATCATCCTTGGCTTGTCCTGTCTGACCTTCAGAAGTACCTTTGGGAGGAGAGGCAGAGGTGGAAAGGCATATACATGAAGATTGCTCCAATTGAAAGAAAGAGCATCCACTCTCCAAGCTGTGGGATGAAACCTCTTTGTGCAAAACTTTGGCAGCTGATGGTTTAGTGGAGAAGCGAACAGATCTATGTCTGGAGTTCCCCATGACACTGTCAATTTCTGAAATACATGAGGATCCAATTTCCACTCATGGGGATCCATAATTCGTCTGCTCAACACATCTGCTAAGGAGTTCTGTGCTCCTGGCAGAAACCTTGCCTGAAGATTGAGCTGTAAACTGAGAGCAGTCTCCCACAAAATCATTGCTTGCCTGCATAGAGGATAAGAATCGTTCCCCTTGCTTGTTGATGTACCACATGACAGTTGTGTTGTCTGTTAGAATCAACACCTGTCCTGGAAGAAGGAATTCCTTGAAAGCTATTAATGCAAACTGGACTGCTAACATCTCCTTCATGTTGATATGTAGATGTTGTAGTCTGACAGGCCACTTGTTTTGTATCCACTTTCCATTTAGATGAGCTCCCCAAGCTTTGTCTGAGGCATCTGTCGTTAAAATCTGACTCGCCTCTGGCCGGGTCACAGAGAGTCCCTTGTTTAGGTGACATTCCTGAGCCCACCACAAAATTCCTTCTGAATGCAAGGTATTATTTGAATGACAGTGTCCAGATCCTGGCAGTGCTGTGTCCATACATTTTTGAGATACCATTGTAGCTTCCTCATATGCAGTTTGGCATTGGGAAGCACCAGAATACAAGATGCCATGAACCCTAAGGCTTGAAGGACTGTCCTTGCAGTCAGCCCGGACTGATGAGATAGTTGATGGAAGTAAAGGAATAGACTCTTTTGTTTGTCCGGGGTTAAAAAGGCCATCTGGGATGCTGTATTCAGTCTCACACCCAGAAAGCACATGTCTTGAGAGGGTACTAGACTGGACTTTATTTCGTTCACAGAATACCCTAGGCATCTTAGCACTGCTATCACATACTCCAAATGATGAAGAAGCACTTCCCTTCCTTGAGCCAGAATTAGGCAGTCGTCCAAATAAGGATAGATCTGTATTCCTTTTAGTCTGAAGAAAGCTATCACTGGAGCCAGAACTTTCGTGAACACTCTGGGCAGTAGATAAGCCAAAGGGCAATGCAGAGAACTGATAGTGAGAAGTCCCAGCTCGAAGCAGATACTTTCTGCAACTGAGTCTGATAGGAACATGAAGGTAAGCCTCCTTGAGATCCAAAGTTACCATCCAATGATCTTTGCCCAGCAGAGGTAAAAGCTGCTGCAACGTCAACATTTTGAACTTGGGAATGTCCAGATAAGTGTTGAGGATAGATAAATCCAAAATTGGTCTCCACGTGTTCCCCTTCTTTGGTACTAGGAACAGGCGAGAATAAAATCCTAGGCCCACTTCTGGCAGAGGGACCGGCTGTATGGCCCCTAGTTAGAGCAACAGAGAAACCTGTTTGTGAGCCTCTATCCTTTGTTGAGGAGGAACGTCTGGCATGCCTTTGAAAGGAGGCAAGGTATGGAAATAAAACCTGTAGCCGTGGTGTATGATATCCAATACCCATCTGTCCTGGGTAATTAAACTCCAATTTTCTTTGAAAAGTGCCAACCTTCCTCCCAAAGGTGCTGCCAGACGAGCAGGCTCTGGCAGCTGAAAAGGTAGGTCATTGGGTCTGTTTACGAAAGGACTGACCCCTGCCCTCACCCGAAGCCTGTGCAGGAGAACTCCCTGTTCTAGGCCTGAAAGAGCCCTGAGCTCTGCCCTTACCATGTCTAGATCTACCCCTAGACTGGGAATCATAAGAAGAATACGTCCACCCCTTAGTAGGCCAATTCCTACTAAACTTTGGAGGCTGGACCTGCAAAAAATCTTTAACAGTCTGCATAGACTTAGCCTTGTCTTCCATTTTCTTTAAAACTGACTCAACAGGAGGACCAAACAACACGTCAGATTGTAAAGGAGCATCTAAAATCCTTGTTTTAACATGTTCAGACAAATTCTGATCCCTCAGCCAGGCGTGCCTGCGAAGAACTGACCCAGTGGCAGCCACCCTAGACGAGGCCTGTACAGCATCAAAACCACATTGCAAAGAATGCTTACCCACCTGTTCAGAAACATGCACTAAATCTTGTAACTCTTTACAATCAATACCTACTGCCAGAGCATCAACCTTAGACTTCAATAGTGAAAGGAGATAGTTTTGGTATTTCAACATGTGAAACTGGCAATTCAGAGCCCTCATAGCAAGAGTAGAAGAAGTATAGACTTTCTTTCCCCATCTATCCAAGGCCCTAGCCTCCTTGTCTGCAGGAACCGGATTTTTAACAGAAGCCTTAACCCCTTTAGGCCCCTGGCTAATAGTTTCTGGGTCTGCCCTAGGACTCTTAAAAAGATACTTATGAGCTTCAGGCACCCTGTAATACCTATCCGGCTTAACAGGAGCAGGAGGCAAAGAATCAGGATTAAGAGATCCTCTGTAAAAACATCTTCCACTACATGCAAAACAGGAGGTATAGCCAAAGGCCTATGCTGGGGTAAAAACAGAAATTCCCTAAGCCTTTTTCTGGAATCAGAGAAGTCCTGACCTTCCCACTTAAAATGCTCCCTCATGGAATGAAGAGTGTCTGAAAAAGAAAAATCCTCAGGAGGAGTAGCAGAAGGAGTAGAATCATCCACATCAGAATCAGAATAAGGAGAGTACTCCTGCAAGTCTTCAGCCGAAGACTCTGAAACATCTGAAGCCTGCTCAAAACCCCCCAGCTCAGGCTCCAACCTAGGTCTCTTATCAGGTGGGGGCATAGAACCCCTAATCAAAGTAATCAAATCTTCTGCCATTTTAAGCATATGCTTCTTGGGCACAGTACCTGAAGAGCTAGGGGTAACACCAACTGAAGCTAAACCTGGCCTGCCCCTGGGAGAAGCCTTTGAAACAGAAGTAGAGGGCCTAGCCACCTTAGGAAGGGAGGGGAGTATAGTAACCTGAGAAGCCCCCTCAGCCTGACTTGTCTCCTGAGAGGCCACATCTTGCAATAATAAAGTCTCACCCTGGGAAGACAAAGAAACCTCCGGTGGAGCCACCGGCTCCACCGATACCTCTAAAGAACCGGCGTCTGGTACAGACGGCTCTTCTAGCCTAGGCTTAACTGCCTAGTCCTTGCGCTTCTTTGAAGAAGCGGGCGTCGGAGCATCCGACGGCATTTTATAGTTGCACCGCTTCCCAAAGACTAACCTTGCACAATCCAACCTTCTCTTTATAGTGCGTTTATTAAATCTAGCACAAGAGCGACAGCCAACAACGTCGTGCTCAGGCCCTAAGCAAGGAATACACAAAGTATGAATCTCTATGCGGTATCTGTTTCCCACAAGAAATGCAATTATTGACTTTTTCTGACATCCGGTAAATGACTGAGGCAAGAAAAAACTAAAATATTCCCCACTTAGCCAACTTTGAACTCGGTCTGAAACTTCTAAATCGAAAAATCTCAGAACGCCAACCGGCACTTGCAATGCTGCTTCTGCATCGGACCATGCGGCAAAAAAGACTGAGGATATGACGTCGGTCATGCGCATTTGTACCCTGACGTTCTGACGTCTGTCAAATGCGCCCTGACCGACGTCAGCCTTATGCTTTGATATTCGGGCCGACCGAGGACAGCGGACTACCCAAGTGTAAGGACTGCAGCAATGTGAGATGAAGAACATCGGGAACCATATTTGTCGAGGCCAGTAAGGAGCAATGAGGATCATTTTGCAGCCCAATATGGTAGCTTTCTGTATCAGCTTGGGAATTAGGGGAAAAGTAGGGAATGCATACAGAAGTCCCTGAGGCCAATCGTGGACTAGAGCGTCTCTGGGGGAATGTCCCGGAAGTGGAAGGAGAGAGAAGAAGTTGCTGCACTTGCTGTTGCAGGGGGTGGCAAAGAGGTCGCAGCAAGGTTGTCCCAATTTGCTGAAAATTTGGTCCACCACTACCTGATTCAGAGACCACTCATGAGGCATGAGAATAGTTCTGCTGAATCTGTCTGCTATCTCCCAGGGATATGCGTTGCGGTCAGAAACAGTTGGGAAGAGATCGCCCTCTGCCAGAGTCTGAGTGCTTCTCGACATAGGGGGTAGGACCTGGTTCCGCCCTGCTTGTTGATGTCCCACACGACTGACATATTGTCGGTTTGAATTACAATGGTCCCGGTAGGAAGAGAGTCCTGAAGAGCTTGCAACGCTAAAAGCACGGCCCTCATTTCCAAGACATTTATGTGCAGATGGTACTCGAGGCTGCCAGGTGCCCAGGACTGTTCTGCCCTGATAACGCCCCCCACCCCCACCCGATCAGGGAGGTGTCCGTGGTCACTGTAGCAACTGGAGGGGGAAGTACAAATGGTCTGCCCAGGGGCACTGATGAGGAGACCATCCACCACGCAAGGTGCTTTTTGCATGCTCCTGTGATGATAATCATGTGAGACATGGGAAGCTGCTAGAAGGACCATTGGGTGAAAAGAAGCCACTGGAGGATCCTCATGTGAAAACGAGCCAGAGGGACGAGTATGATCGCTGCTGCCATGAGACCCAGGGTTTGGAGGACGAACCTGGCTTGAATTCTCTTGCATTCTAACAAGACCTGAACATGCCGCCGAATGACTAACACCCTGTCTGGTGGAAGGCTGGCTGACCTGTCTTTTGTGTTTATGTTTTCGCCTATAAAGGTGATAGACTGACAGGGCGACAATGCAGATTTTTCAAAATTTATTGCGATACCTAGTCTGGACCACGTCTGGATAGTGTAGTCTCTGGCTCGCAGAAGGTGATGCCTGGTAGTAGCAGTGAGGAGCCAGTCGTCTAGATATGGAAACACCTGGAATCCTAGCCATCTCAGGTGAGCGGTAACCACTGCCATACATTTGGTGAACACCCTGGGGGCTGTGGTGAGACCAAAGGGCAGAGCTCTGAAATGATAATGGCTGGCTCCCAGCCGGAAGTGAAGGAATCTTCTGGAGCGCCTGTCCATTTTGATGTGGTAGTACGCGTCCTGAAGATCTATGGAGCACATCCAATTGTCCTGACCCAAGGACTGTAGCGTGACCATCCAAAACTTCGTTCTTTATACAGACTTGTTTAGTCTGCCGAGATCCAAAATGGGTCTCCAGTCCCCTGTCTTTTTTGGTACTAAAAAGAACCTTGAGTAAATTCCGGATCCTTGCTGGTCTGCTGGGACTTGCTTGATGGCCCTTTTTCTTAGCAGTTTTGAAACTTCCTGTACTGCTTGATCCCTTAGATTGGGTGGAACATCTGGAAGGGACTTGTTTGACAAGGGAGCATGAACAAAGGGAATTCTGTAGCCTCCGGATATAACAGACTGTACCCATCTGTCTTGTGTTATGTCTCGCCAGGCTCTTGGGTACAGCAATAATCTTCCCCTGACTGCCTCCAGAGGTGGGCAGCCGGGCAACCCTTCAGGGATGCTGGAAGGGCTTGTCAGCGAAATATTCTCTGCTGCACTGGTTTGCAGACCCCCTCTGCCACGAGGGCGGTGTCTATTATTGTTCCCTCCTCTGCCCCTGGAGGGAAACTCACCATGTGTGTCCGGCAAGGCTCCCTGGGATTTCCGGAACCACATCTTTCCATTCTTCTGACCCTTGGGATATGGTCTGGAAGGAGTGGAAAAACGGACTCCTACAGCAGAGAGTCTTGCCTTCCTGCTCACACCTGGTAAGGGTGTCCTTCACCTGTGATCCAAAGAGAGAGGAACCATCAAAGGGGGTGTTGGTGAAAGACACTCTGAAAAGTTCCGCAAAGTTACAAACCCGCATCCAAGCGTGTCTCCTTAGGGCGACGCCTGTGCCTGCAGCTCTACTCGCACCATCGGCTGCATAAGAAATGAGCCTCATGGAGGAGTTCACCACTGAATTAAGAGTCGCCAGCTGGGAGGCAACCTTAGCCTGGGCCCCCTCAGCTGATGGATCTTGGAGGGTATCTCCAAGCTCTTTGAGGAGATCCCTCTGAAGACGGGTAAAGTGGCACAAATAATTCAGAGACTTGATAGAGAAAGTCACTGAAGAGAATATCCGCTTCCCATATCTGTCCATCGTCCTAGACTCCTTGTTAGGGGGATGGACAGATGAAGTTTCAGCCAACTCCTTCTTTGTGGCCGCCGCTACCACCATGGCATCAACGGGAACACCTTTGGTCAAAAACTGTTTGTCTTGTGGTGCAGTAATGAATTTGGCAGGTCTTCTAGGGGTCGGTTCCACTGTGTCTGGAGCTGACCACGCCTTCCGAGCCACCACAGACATTAGTGGGTCAAAAGGCGGGGACACCCAGCAGGTGGAGGGTTGGGATCCAAACGCATCCAGGAATACCAACTCATCCTCGGAAGTGCTAAGGGTAGACCAATTCCCCCTCTGCCTAAGTATTTCAAGGATGTCTGAGAATGAGAAATCTTCAGAGGGGGATCTCAGGGACCCTTCCGATTCCTCCAAGTTGGTATCTGATGTGACAGACTCAGGGGAGTCAACATGCTTCCTCTTGCATTTCCTTTTACGAGGTGGCTCCTCTGAATGATCAGGGGAGGCCTCGGAAGAGTAAGATACACCCAATGGGGTGCCTTGGAGCATTGGGTCTCCACGCTTGGGGTCTGGAGGAGGGGCAGAGGCAGGCGCAGGCACCATAGGGAGAGGAGCTGAAGGGGAAGATCATGGAGCTGACTCAGGGGCCAGCACACTCCTCATGACCTCGAAGGCACCCCTGCTCGGATGCTGAGAAGGCTCCAGTTCCGAGAATATCGGAATCCCTCTCCGCACCAAGGGGGATGGCTCCGAAGCCGATGTAGGAGCCGAGCTCAACTGTGCCGAAGCTCCGAGGGGGGAGAACGGTGTCGGTCAAGGGTCCGATGCCACTCACCCCCTCGGAGCAGACGAGGGAGTCTCGGTGCCCTGATCCCTCCAAGGACGGTACCAAGGAAGTGATCAGAGCAGACGATGGAACCGAAGGAGAAGGAATCGGTGCCGAAGGTTCCACAATTCGAACCCCAACGAACTCCGGCTCCGAACTCAAGGGAGGAGTCGGAGGAGGAATGACTGCAGACAAGGACGGAGCCGGAACCTGTTGAGGGGGGCTGGACATTTTTGCTAGGGCCTGTGATTTTAAGAGCCTGCTGACCACTCTCTCCAAGTCGTGATCAGATAATCTCGATGACCGAGAAGAGTGGGAGGACCGATGACTATGCTCCGACTGGAGCAGAGGAGACCTAGGAGCCGAGCGTATCGACTCCAGGGAGGGAGACCTGGATCTTTTTCGACTCCCAGACGGTTCCGAAGTACGCATTGGAACCGACTGAGAGACAGTATCATCGATTCCAGCCGGAACCGAGGCAGAAGCAGTAGCTTCACCTAACGATGGCTCCGAGCTGGGAGCTGAAGGTTTAGGTGGTTTGGAGGACTTCATGGGATGAGCCTTTGCCGGTGACTCCTCGGGTTTAAGCAAACCCCGTAGGATCAATTTATTCCTACGCTCCTGCAGGACTCTTGGACTGAAAGCATGGCAGACCGAACAAGAGTCCTGCAGGTGCACGGCACCGAGACAATAGACACAAGAAGTGTGACCATCTGCCAGAGACATCTTCTGACAGCATGAATCACACTTCTTGAATCGGGACACCTTGGTATCCTTAAACATAACTAAAGAAAGGAATACCAAAACAATACACAAAACTAAACAATTTAGCTATGAAAAACTGTCAGACACACGCACGCAAATACCACACCCAAACAACCGACACAAAGCCTAACAATAACAATTAGATATATATATATATTTTTTTTTTTTTTTAAGAGGAAGAAGATTAGCCTCTAACTTAAACGGCTAATACAGAGAAGAGATGGGGGGGGCTCTCTAACTTAAACGAGTTTTCTGAAGGGACGGGAATACAGGTAAAGAGAAAAATATACACCAAACAAAGTTAGCCCTAAATAACGGAATACTAAAGTTTACAACCTATACTAAAAACTACTAGTTTTTTTATCAAAAACAGAGAAGAATAATAAAAATATACGACCTGAGCCAGTAAGACAACCTCGCAGCAGAAGTGGCAAACGAGATCTGGATATCTAGCGCTAGGCATCATGGGATATGGGGAGGCCTCGAGCCAGTAAACAGCTCTTGAGCTTTAGAAGATGGCAGAGTCGGAGCCGAGGATCGGCTCCAAACCCAACCAGCAAGAATAAAGGTGAGATAGACAACTTAACATTATATATTCACCCTTATTTGGAAAGAACGCTGGAAGATTTATGGACTGGTTGATAGATGATTTAGAAGCCACCTTAGGAAGAAAAGAAGGGTTGGTTTTCAGGTATACTCTCTCTTTGTGAAATATTAGGTAAGGGGGTTTTAAGGACAAGGTCTGATGCTCAGAAATTCTGCTGGTAGAGGTGATGGCAACCAAAAATAAGATCTTCCATAATAAAAAAAACTTTAGATCAACCCTAGCAGCAGGTTAAAACAGAGGACCAGTCAATGGTTACAGTAAAACAGTAATGTCCCAGGGAGGAATTGGAACTCTAAAGCAACAGACAAAGTAAATGTCTCTCTAAGGAAAGCCTTATACAATCTAAAAGATGCTATAAGCATGTGATTTTCACACATGTGTGGAAGAAGGATATGCAGGCAAACTTTACTTTTGATAGTGGAGTAGCTGGTACCACAATGAAACAGATGGGTAAGGAAGTCCAGAATTGTTGGCAGAGGAGTCAAGAAGAGAAAGATTTTCAACTGCCAAGCAGAAAACCTTTTCATTTGCTTTTGCAAACTCTCCAAATAGAAAGTTTTTGGAAACAGGACAAAACTTGAACTGAAGATGAAAAACTGGACTGTAAAACCATCATTGGAATTGGGGAAACCATGTAGTCAACTTTAGGGACTGAATGTTTGGGTGAGGCCGTCCCGAGTGAAAAAGTAGATCTGGGTCTGAACCCAGCACCCACAGAGGGTGGACTAGAGGAGGTCAGATGAAGGAAAACAACACTTGTCAAGGCCAATTAGGGGTTATGAGGATGACCGTGACCTTTATCGTGGATGCTTTCTATAGAAACTCTGGAAACAGAAGCATTGGAGGAAAGGCATAAAGGAGTCACAGGAGCTAAAAATGCATTAGAGCTTCCCTGGGTGATGCCCCCTCTCAGAGAATTAGAGCAAAGAACTTGCTGCATTTGGTGTTGGGGGAGAAGCGATGAAATTGCAGCAAGGTTGATCCCAATGGCTAAAAATCTGCTGCATTACTAAAGGATTGAAGGACCACTCATGACGGAGTAGAATTGATCTGCTCAACATGTCCGCAAGGATATTGGATTTCCCTGGATGTGGATTGCTAATGGGAAGCAGCAAGAATAAATCATCCACTGCCACACTCTCATTACCTCTTGAAACAACGGATAAGATTTGGATCCTCCCTGCTTTTTAATGTATCAAACAACTGCCATGTTGTCTTTATAGACAGAAATCACACCCGAAGGAAAAGAGTCCTGAAAATTCTGCAAAGCTAAGAGAACTGCTCTCATCTCCAATAAACTGATGTGGAGACTGGCCTCTGTTTGGGATCATGTGCCTTGGACCGTCTTTCCCACATAATACCATCCACCCCCACCCCATTTGGGAAGGGAGAGTGATTACCATGGCATGCGGAGGAAGGAAGAATGAAAGGATGTTCCTGTAGAACATGTGAAGACGCCATACATCACTGTAAGAGTGTACTACAAATCTTTGTTAGTGACATTTGAAAGGACATGGATTGATTTCTGATTAACCACAGAACCAACAGAGTCCATTGAAGTACCCACATATAGAATCTGGCAAGGGAATCAAATGCAACAGAGGCTGCCATGGAGCCTAAAAGGTGAGGAATTAGTTTTGCTGGTGGCTTCTGATGGGATAAAATGTCCTGGGCTTTTTGGTGAAGTGATGCAACTCTTGTCTGAGGGAGCCTTGCTATCTTACGTTTTGTGTCCAGAAGTGTTCCAATAAACTCTAGTGACTGAACTGGTTGTGGTATGGATTTTATTAGATTTACTTTAATTCCAGGTCTGTACACAGTTGGATCAAGGGGTCTCTGGCTTGAATGAGTGAATTCCTGATAGGGGAGGTGATGAGACAAGTCATCCAAATATGGGAACACTCAAACCCTGCAGTCATAGAGAAGCTGCCACTACTACTATGTACTTGGCAAACACCTGAGCTGTTTTGAGAACAAAGGGCAGAGCTCTGAACTGGAAATAACCAGAATATGCTTTCTGGAGCATCTGTCCATTTTTACACATTAGGAAGATTTATAAAACACATAGAGTCATTCTTCCTCAGTAGGGGAAAAATGGGCTAAACCATGACCATACAGAATTTTGTCTGCTTGACAAACTTTTTCAAGTAGCTTAGGTCCAAAATTGGCCTTAGGTGCCCCTGTTTCTTTGGCACAAAAATAACCTTGAGTAAATTCTGGATACTCTCTAGTATGGGGGGACCCCACTGGCTGGCTTGATTTCTTAAAAGCTTCATTATTTCTGAAACAGCTTCTTCCCTTGGTGAGGGTGGAACACTGGGAAATCTTTTTGGGAGATGGCGAATGGCTAAGGAAGGGAATGAAATACCCTCTGGTAATGATCCTTTGCACCCATTTGTCTTAAGTGATGGACATCCAGATTGTTGGGTGCAGGGATAAGCTCCTCCCAACTGCCTCCAGAGTGCGACAGTTGGGCAACCATTCAGGAGCAATGGAAAGACTTATTTGAGAAAGGATCTCTGAAGCCTTGGTTTTTACAGGTCACCTCTGCCCCTTGGGTGTTGTCCATTATAAGAGTATCCCCCTCTGACTCGGGGGGGGGGGGGGGCTCTTTACCCAGAAATATTAGATGCAAATCCCTGAGATTTGCAAAACAAAATGTTCTTGCCTCCTGATTTCTGGAGAAGGTCCTCTGAAGGGAGGAGAACTTGAACCCTATGGCAGATAGAGATTTACCAACTTTCTCTCTTCTTAACGTCATCTCTTTAACACTGGGACAAAACGAGTTGATCCATCATTGGCATGTGGACAAAGGACGTCTTGAAATGCTCCACAAAGTCACATAGCCGCATCCTGGCATGCCTCCTTACAGAAATGCCTGTGCCAGCTGCTCTGGATACATCTTCTGTGGCACTGGAGATAAGGTGTACTAGAGGCATTGGAAAAGAATTGTAGGGTAGCCAATTATGAATCAATAGATTTTCTTTGATCAGCTGACAAGGTCTCTGGGAAAAATTTGGTTATCCCCTTGGTCAAATACATCTGGAGATGAGTAACATGTGTCAAGTAATTAAGCGATCTCACCAAAAAAGTAGATGAGGCATAAAAACGCTTCCTAAATTTGTCCAAAGCATGCAATTCCCTGTTTGGTTGATGTACAGAGGAACTCTTTTATAAGTTCCTTCTTAGTGGCTGTAGACACTACCATGAAACTTGCAGAAGGTCCCTTACTCCAATGGGGATGGTCTTTGAAAGCAACAATGAATTTGTCAGTTTTTTGGGGGGAACAGGCTCAGCTGTGTCCAGTTCCTTCCACCCTTGTGTAGAGACCAAGTTTATCAACTTGGGGGGGGGGGTAATGAAGAAGTAGATGCGTCAGTACCACAATCCTCAAGGAAAACTGACTCTTCTGGAAAAGGCATTAGGAAAGACCAACCATCTTTCTGTCTGAGAAGTTAGAGCATCTCTCCAAATGAAATGTCCTTAAGGAGAGATCTGGAAGAATGCTCTCCCTCATCAAAGTCAGTGTCACTGATAGGGGATTCCCCTGGGGAATCAAAGTATCTTCTTTTGCACTTGTGCTTTCTCTGTACCTCTTCCGTGGGTTGTTCAGGAGCTGACAGCCTCTCCAATGGGGACTGAATCAAGACTTCTGGAAACTGGCTATCCCAATGAGACAACAGTAGGCTGCGGACAATGGGGAATCCTATGGGAGAGGGTTGGATCCAATTCCATGGGGACAGTCTTTTCTCTAGGTTGAGAGAGTACTCTCTTGAAAGCCTCAAGTATCGAGCTCGCCATGGATCCTAGGAGCCTCTCTGTAAGAGCAGAAACTCCTGAAGGTGGCTGAAGCCAGGATGCCATTAGGCTAGGCTCTGAGGCTGATGCCACAGCAGACTATCAAGCACCGAGGCTCCTAAAGGGAGGAACAGGTCCAAAGATGTTGGGTCCAGTCCTACCCTGCTGGAGTCAATGCTACTGATTCAGCTCCGATATTCATGCGGATCTGACAAGGTTGAAGCCAACTTCATCAGAGAACTCAGAGTCAAGAATGTATGGACTCTGTTGCAATGCAGATCTGCACTGGGTTAAAGTTTGATCCAAGGGCTCCTATCTGAGAGGTTGGTTCAGAGAAAGAGCCATTAAGGAATGAGAGAAAGAATACATTCCTCTGGTTCTGACAGCAGCTGGAGCTAGGAGGTCCCTTAATTAGATCTAGGTCCAAAGAAATCTCCACATCATCATGTCCATGTTAACTTCAGTGAGACTCCTGGCAGACCTAGCTGACATAACAGAACATGTCGAGAAGGGTGGCCTGGAATGCTAATGTAGTCTATCCTGCAAAAATGGAGATTGAAACCTGGGTAAGATAAAATGCAAAGAGAACCAAGAAGGTGTATATGATTTTATGGTTACAGGATCCAAAAAGAGCACTGGCTCTGAAGGTCTGGAAATTTTAGGTGCTGAAGCAGACAAGGGTGTCTGGCTCAGGGACGTTTTCTTTGACATTAAAGATTTTTCTTTGTCCTTTACAGAGTCTTTTTGTTTCTCTTTTTTGGCTGAATAAGGAGATGAGAAAGAAGCAGCAGCAGACTTCCCTGACCCAGAACGAGGGTTTCTCCCACTGAAGGTTGAAAGAGTCCTTTTAAAATAAGTTTACTTCTCCTTTCAGTAATGGCCCATTGGCCAAAAGCCTCGCAATTGGAAGAGGAGATGTCCAAGTGCGATGGTCTTAAACAGTAAATGCACTTACCATATACATCCAAGTTTGGAAGCTTGTACAAGCAAGATATGCATTTCTTAAACCCAGATGGCTTTTCTGCCATCCTAAAGAAAGAAAAGGTGAAATCATCGACAAATATACCACATACATCCTTTTTAAAATTTAAACAATTAAGATATCCATTTATATTTTTATTTATTTATTCATTTATTTTTTAAATGCAGAGTCCTGCTCCAAGGATGAGAGACAATAAAAAGTGAAACAGAGGGGCTGGAGAGCGATATGTACAAACTGCCAGAAGAAGAGGGTAATATCTATGACAGAAAAAAAGTCAACCTAACTTGAAGTATTACTTCTCTTTCAAAAGTTGTTCAAAAATATTTTTCATGAGCAACCAAAAATCTGACAAATGCCTATGGCAGCAAACAAGATCCGAGATAGCTCACTCTTTACACATGGATGGGTAAGGAGAGAAGCCTGAGCACCAGATCCAAAGCTTAGAAGTGGCCAAAGTTAGATACAAGACCCATACATTCAAGAAGAGAGAAGACATTTAATACTGAAAACTATCTTGACATCTAGGAATTAAGTCTAAGCTATAAACCAGTTTGTTCTTCCTGTTCTAACTTATAGTTTTGGGGTGACTGACTGGCTCAAAAAGTATTTGATCAGTTGGACAAAGTTGCTCATCTTGTCTCGATATAATAGACAAGTCATCATGGGTTCTGTTCAAGCAGCTTTATTATGTACAAACAAATTACAGTTATAACTATCAACGTTAATTTTGGGTAACTTATATACAAACTAATTATATTCATTCTCACATGCTTACTCTCTGGCTGCACTTTCAAAACGGCACTAGGTACAACACGTGCCCACTATTTATGCATGCACATTCATCACTTGTTAGGTTTCTTAAAGACACATACACATTGTGCTCTACATCCTCCCTCTTTTTAGAAAATGCAATACAGAGGATATCAATTAACATGCAAGTGGTACACATAGCTTGTTTTGTCACGCATTATGCAAAACTCTGTATATATACAGTTATGCCCAAGTCACCATGTATCTCACACCTGATCTGGAAGCGCCACCAAATCATGTGATGTAACACTGGGAATTATGCTTAGCAAATGGACTTATTTCTTTAGAGTGTTCGACCTTCGAAGTGTCGGTAACATTCTTGAGACTGGAAATCAGATGGTACGACATGTTCTGGAACAGGAACAATGTCTGAGTGACTCAGAGACTTAGACTCTATACGCTGAGATAACAATTCTGGTAAAGGAAAAAGATGCTTGCGACTCCTTCTGTACTCCACACCCTCGAATTCTACAAAATAGGATCTTGGCTCAGTGCATACACCTGTTACCTGACCAATCCGGTTGAAACCTTTCCCCATTTGTAGCCTCACTGTCTCTCCTTCTTGCAATGATGAAGAAATCTCGATTTGTCATAACTGGACTTCTGGACAGAATGCTTCTTGAACAATTAGGCTCTGATGGTGCTGTTGTTTTTAGGTTTAGGTCTCAATAAACTGTAAGTAATAGGTAATGTTGTTCTGGTTTGCCTAGATAGAGGTCTCTGAGCAGGCAAGAAAAGTACGCTGTCACAGGGTATGTTTCAGAGATTAAGTAGATTCAAAAAGATATCAGTATTGTCATACTTTGACTATTCAAGTAATTGCGTTGCATTGCACATTCAGCTAGTCCATTTGATTGTGGATATTCCGGACTACTAGTAACATGTACAAAGTCCCACTCTCTTGCAAATTTCTGAAATAACTGACTAGTAAATTGAGTACCATTGTCAGAAATAACTTTGTGTGGACTACCATGGACTGAGAAATAACATTTCAACTTGGCAATAACAGTAGTGGAGGTTAGATTAGGTGGCAAGTCAATTTCAAACCAGTTCGAATAAGGGTCTACCAATACTAAAAAATGCTGATTGTTCCACTTGAATATATGTCAGTGGCAACCGTTGACCAAGGTAGTTCAGGAACTTGACTTGGATGAAGTGGTTCTCTTTGCAAATGTGGGTTAGTACTATCGCATACTGAACAAGAAGAAAGTACTCTATCAATGTCTCTCACTAGTGAAGAAGAAACTAATAGTTCTCTCGCCCTTCTTTTGGTAGAGTCATAACCTGGGTGACCACAATGCAAAATCTGGATATATTCATGTTGTAAAGAAGCAGGAACAACAAATTTTAGGACCTTTGAAAATAATGCCATCTTCCCTAAACATCTCAACTCTGAAAGGAAAACAGGTTTGCACTTCATGTGGTACACTAGATTGTTCTGACAGCCATCCAACATTAATGTAATGCTTGAGCTTTTGCAAAATTGGATCAGCCTTTGTATGATCTCTCAGCTCAAGTCTCGTGGTAGAAAAAGTACGCACTGACATTGCATCAAAGTCAAAATTCTCTGTGTCAAGCTGTTCTGTTGCATTTCTGGGTGATCTGGAGAAGGTAATAATGAAGTCTGCCTTTTATACAGACCATTTTGAAGTTGTACTTTTACAATATGAGCATCATTCTTTGTAATCTTGCTGGAGCAGTATGCATAGGCTTCTTTACAAGGGTAACTAGAGGTTGGTGATAAGTTTCAATCTGAATAGCTCGACCATAGATATAATCACGAAACTTTGAATATGCAAATACTATTGCCAAAAATTCTCTCTCAATTTGAGCATACTGCATTCAAGTTTGGGTAAGTGTTCTAGATGCATAGGCTACTGGTCTGCCTTCCTGAAGAATAACTGTGCCAAGACCAAATTTTGAAGCATCACAGGAAAGAGTGACTGGTTTATTAACATCACAGTATCTTAATGTAGGTAGGGTGGCAATTTTCTGCTTAAGGTTCTCAAATGCCTTCTGGTGCTGTTCCAACCAAGACCATGTAACATTTTTGTACATAAGCTCTCTTAAGGGTGCTGTCAGCACTTGCCTAAATAGTTGACCATGCCAAGAAAATGTTGCAGAGCCTGAATATTACCTGGTGCTGACATCTCAAGAATAGCTGCTTGCTTAGATGGGTCTTGGTCTTAAGCCAGTGCTAGTAAATAAATGACCTACATAGTTAACTTCTGGTAGCCTGAATTTGCACTTTAGAGGTGGAAGAATATGCCCAACAAGGTATTAAGGTTGAAAGTAATTCTGTTACAAATATGCAAAATAAATAAGGAATAAAATTAAGCTTGCTTAAATGTAGAAAGCGTTTAGCAATATGTGATTAGCATCTGTACTAAATGACTGTGGCTTGAAAAGTAAGGAATTTGCTTAATGGACATGTTTCCTACAGAATCAGCAAGGATGTATGCATTTCACACTGTCAGCAAGAAAGCGGACCTCTTACAGACTTAGCATGTATGCATTTCACATGGTCAGTAAGAGCAAAAATGTGAAAAAACAGGATGCATACATTTCACATGGTCAGTAAAAGCAAAAATGTAAAAAAAACAGGATGTATGCTTTTCACATTGTCAGTAAGAGCAAAAATGTAAAAAAGTAGGATCTATGTAGCATCTTTAAAGAATGGACAACAGGAAAACAAACAATCTGTACATGTTTCTATTATATAATTACCAGTATTATTACTCTACAGGATGAAAACATATTTTTCTGCAAACAAGAAGTTATATACTCACCATAACGTTCGATGTATGTAGTCCAACTCGCTTCACATTCTTACCCATGGGTTCGGAGCCAAACCTCGGCTCCGATTCGGCCATACTCTAGCTCGAAGTCTTTCAAATGGCTGGGCTAAGAGGTATCCCATGCTGCAATGCTCCCTTTCCCCAGATCTTGTTTGCTGCAAGCTCAATTACTCACCCTCCATACACAACACATAGAGAAGGAAAAAACATTCCAATAATAAAAGGAGTACTGAAACCAGAACTAACCTCTAGGTCCTCCAAGATGGGGGAAGGCAGGAGGGTAAGTAAGAATGTGAGGCGAGATGGACTACATACTTCCAACGTTATGGTGAGTACATAACTTCTTGATGTTATGTAGTCCAATCTCACCTACATTCTTACCAGTGGGACAGTGTCCCCAGCACTTGAACCCTGGGAGGCTCAGTGGAAAATACTCCTGAGCACTGTGGAACCAAAGGAAGATCTGCCTCTGGATACCAAATCCAAATCCAATTTGTAGTGAGTAATAAAGGTGTGTGAGGAGATGCCCATGTAGCCGCAGCACAAATATCATCCATGGAATCCTGGTCTGAAATGCTGTAGAGGTAGACATTGATTGGGTAGAATGAGCCTTCACTCTAAATGGTAAATCCTTACCACCTGAGGCATAAATGAAGGAAATATGACCAGAGATCCATCTAGACAAGGTCACTTTGGAAACAGGAGACCAAATCTTATTTTCTGAAAATGAGACAAATAGCTCATCCGATTTTCTAAGATCCTTTGTTCTATGCAAATAAAAATGCAGCTGCCTGTGAACATCCAGTTGGTGAAATTTAAATTCTACCCTATTAGAAAACTCTGGAAAAAATACGGGCAGTTCAATGGATTGGTTGAGATTACTAACCAAAGCCACTTTTGGCATAAAGGAAGGGTTTGGTCTGAGGGAAACCCTGTCCTTGTGAAAAATCAAGTAAGGCGGCCTGATTGACAAAGCTTGGAGCTCCGAGACACGTCTAGCTGAAGTGATGGCTACCAAAAAGATAGCTTTCCAAGTCAAACATTTCAGTTCACAAGTAGCTGCAGGCTCAAAGGGGGAAGAGGTGAGACACTGTAGCACAAAATTTAGGTCCCAAGGCATGACTGGGTCAAAGACTGGAGGGCGAAGCAGCATAGTGCCTTTCAAGAATGCCTTACAAAGTCTATGTGCCATTAGACTGGGTTCATTAGCGACGTGAAAAATGGAAATAGCGGCCAACTGTACTTTAATGGTCGTGGCTGCTGACCCCTGATTGAAAAGCATGGAGAGAAATTCCAGAACTGAAGAAATTGGAGCTGTATAAGGATCAATTTGTCTTGCCTGAGCCCAGATGGAGAATCTTTTCCATTTACTGGAATAAATCTTTCTGGTCGAAGGCTTATAAGAAGACAGAATATGAATCACTTCCGGAGGAAAATGATGAAGCCTGACTAGTGATGGAAGTGGAGTAGCCAGGCTGTCAACTGGAGGGTCTGAAGAGATGAATGGAACTGCCCTGACATACGAGTCAGTAGATCTGGCTGTGGGTCCAGAATCCAGGGGGCGTCCATGAGATAGGGATGGAGAAAGGGGAACCAAATTTGACGAGGCCAGCATGGAACAATCAGAATCATTCTGCTTCCCAAGGACTGCGCTTTCTGAATAACCTTTGCCAGCAGAGGAACAGGCGGGAAGGCATAAAGTAGACCGGAGGGCCAATCGTGAACTAGAGCGTCCCTGGGTGACTCCCCCTGAGGGGATAAGGGTGAAGTAGCTGCTGCACTTGTTATTGAGGGGAATGGCAAATAGATCACAGCAAGGCTGACCCCATCTGCGGAAAATCTGCTCCGCAGCTTGACTGTTCAGGGACCACTTGTGAGGCCATCAGAATAGCTCTGCTCAACCTGTCGGCGATCATGTTGGACTTCCCCAGAATGTGCGTTGCTACAAGAAAACGTTGGGAAGACACTGCCCACTGCCACACTCAAATGGCCTCTCTGCAAAGGGGATACGACTTGGTTCCTCACCGTTTGTTCAGATACCATACCACCAACATATTGTCTGAGTGGATCGCAATTGTCCAGAGAGGAAGAAAGCTCTGAAGTGCTTGCAACGCTAGTAGCACTGCTGTCATCTCCAAGATATTGATATGCAGATGTATCTTGTGTTCCTGCCACATGCCTTGGACAGTCCTGCCAAGATAATGCCCCCCCACCCCATCTGGGAGGCATCCGTGGTCACTGTGGCAACAGGAGGGGATGGGACGAAGGGTTTTCCTGCATTGAGGTTGATGTAGTGAAGCCACCAGCGTAGATCTTGCTTGCACCTGTCTGTGATCATTATGAGATGAGAAGGCGGAAGATGCTGTAGAGACCACTGGGCGAAGAGCAGCCACTGAAGGAGCCTCATGTGAGTATACTTGTTGTTGCAAAACTTGAATCATTTCTTGTGGTAAAAACGCCCTCATGAGCATGGTGTCTAACTCGGCGCCTATAAAGGTGACATGCTGCGAGGGCAACAAGGCAGACTTTTCCCAGTTTAGAGTGATACCCAACTGTTGACACAGCTTGATTAGTGGCGTCTCTGGTCTGTAGTAGTAGATGCCTGGTGGTGGTAGAAAGGAGCCAGTCGTCCATGTACGGAAACACTTGGAATCCCTGACGTCTCAAGTGAGCAGTCACCACTGCCATACATTTGGTGAACACCCTGGGGGCTGTGGTGAGACCAAAAGGCAGGGTACAAAATTGAAAATGACTGGCTCCCAGCCGGAAGCGTAGATGACTTCTGGATGACCTGTCCATCTTTATATGATAGTAAGCATCCTTGAGGTCGATGGAGCACATCCACATTTCTTTTCCCAACAATGGGAGAATAGATTGCAACGTGACCATTCGGAACTTGGACTTCTTCACGTGGAGGTTCAAGCAGCTGAGATCCAAGATGGGTCTCAGGTCCCCTGTTCTTTTCGGCACCAAAAAGAATCTGGAGTAAGTCCCTAATCTGATCTGGACTGAGGGGACTTGCTGGATGGCTCCTCTTTCTAGCAGCTTTATAACCTCTGAAGCTGCGGAATCCCTTTGATTGGGTGGAACATCTGGGAATCTTTTGATTGGTGGGGGAGGAAAAGAGAAAGAAATGTGATATCCTCCAGAAACTATTTGTAATATCCACTGGTCCTGGGTGATGTCTTGCCAGGCTTCTGGGTATAGTGAAATGTGACCCCCGACTGGCTCTGGGAACACAAAGTCGGGCCTCCCATCAGGAGCTCTGGTAAGGAGAACCACGAAAGGAATCACGGTCTCCCTGGTTACGTGGGCCTCCTCTGCCTCTAGGGTGGCATCTACCTGAGTTACCACCCCGTCCCCTGCCTCTGGCAGGGGAATCACTTTGTGCGCTATGAAAAAACCTCTGCGATTTCTTGAACCACATTTTCCTACTCTTCTGGACCTTGGGATAAGGTCTAGAAGGCATGGAAAAATGGACTCCCACGGCAGACAGAGTTTTTCCCTCTTGCTCGCACCTAGTGAGAGTGTCTTTCATCTTGGTTCCGAACAAGGAACCATCAAACGGGGCATTGGTGAATGTAGACTTGAAGGCCTCCGCGAAATTACAGAGGCGCATCCAGGAGTGCCTCCTGAGAGAAACTCCAGAACTCGCTGTCCTACTCGCTCCTTCAGCTGTGTAAGAGATAAGCCTCATGGAGGAGTTAGCAATAGAATTTAGGGTAGACATCTGAGCGTTGACTTTGAGCCACTGTGTCAGAAATGTTACCCTGCAGAGCATCTCCAAGCTCTTTCAAAAGATCTCTTTGGAGCAGTGTAAAATGTGACAAGTAATTCAGCGACGGCAGTGTAAAGGCCGCTGAAGAAAAAGTACAGTTTTGTACCTACCATAAATGTAGATGTTCGAAGATCCACATTGCTGCAGTCCTAACACTTGGGTAGTCCGCTGTCCCTCGGTCGGCCCGAATATCAGAGTATAAGGCTGACGTCGGTCAGGGCGCATTTGACTGACATCAGAACGTCAGGGTACAAATGCGCATGACCGACTTCATATCCTCAGTCTTTTCTTGCCCCAGATGTCAGAAGACCCTAAAGAAAAAAGGTCCAAACCCATAGGCAACAGCTAAACAAGCAACCAGCCTAACACCAAGAATATGTACAATATACACAATATACCTCAGATGTATAACCCAACCCACACAACCGCCTCAAACTACAGAGGGGAAGGAGGGAGGGTAAATTGGACTGCAGCAATGTGGATCTTCGAACATCTACATTTATGGTAGGTACAAAACTGTACTATGTTCTTCATCTCACATTGCTGCAGTCCTAACACTTGGGTAGAATCCCAAAGCAGAGGTAAGGGAGGATGGCTAAACTATAATGAAGCAGGAGCTGCCAGAATGCCCTGCAACACAGCAGTGGCAAACCCAGCCCTGGATTTAGAGTACAATGGAAGGTGGTAATGCCTAGAGAAGGTATGCACTGAACTCCAAGTGGCTGCCTCCAAAATATCCTTAGTTGCCACCCCCCCTCAAAAAAGCTGTTGAAGTGGCAGTAGCCCTAGTGGAATGAGGCCTAATCCCAGCTGGAATCTCCTTGCCATGATGGGAATAACAGAAAGCAATGCAAAATCCAATCCACCTAGAAATAGTTTGTTTTGACACGGGCTTGCCCTGAGAGCACAAAGCAAAAGAAACTAATAACTGCTGAGATTGTCTGAACCCTTTAGTTCTGTCCAAATAATATCGCAACTGCCTGTGAACATCTAAGGTGTGCAAAATCTTTTCCCCTTTAGTTTGGGGATTTGCATAAAAAGTAGGCAAATGAATAGTTTGGTTTAAAGCCACACTAGAAACCACTTTAGGCATAAAGGAGGGATTGGTATGTAAAGATACCCTATCCTTGTGAAAAATTAAGAAAGGTTCAACTGCCATAAGGGCCTGCAATTCAGAAACCCTTCTTGCAGAGGTAATGGCCAACAAAAAAGCAGTCTTCCATGACAAATATTTCAACTCAGCAGTAGCTGCAGGCTCAAAAGGTTGTAGAGTGAGTTCCTCCAACACAAAATTGAGATCCCAAGCAGGAGTAGGAGCTCTTCGTGGGGGTCTTATATTCTTTGCCCCTCTGAGAAATTGCTTGAATAAAGGATGAGAAAACAATGGTGGGTCACAATTGTAGTGAGCTGAAATTGCTGCAGCATGAATCTTAATAGAAGAGAAGGACAAACCTTTGTCCAATAACTCAGTAAGATATTGAAGAGCCACACTTAAATCAGGCTCAGAAACATCCAAATCCTTAGCTGCACTCCAAAATAAAAATCTCTTCCATTTATCTGCGTACACTTTCCTTGTACTAGGCCTTCTAGCCTCCAAAATCACATTCAAAACTTGTTGTGGAAGTTGAGACCCTCTATGGTTTAAAACAGAATATGCCATGCTGTTAGGTGAAGAGAGTGAAGTTTGACATTCAGCAAATGACTGTCCTCCTGGGACAACAGATGTGGAATCAAAGGCAAAGGCCATGGAGGCTTCCGTACTAGGCTTCTCAGTAGTGGGTACCAGTGCTGTCGAGGCCAATCTGGAGCTATCAAAATCATCCTTGGCTTGTCCTGTCTGACCTTCAGAAGTACCTTTGGGAGGAGAGGCAGAGGTGGAAAGGCATACACATGAAGATTTTTCCAACTGAAAGAAAGAGCATCCACTTTCCAAGCTGTGTGATGAAACCGCTTTGTGCAAAACTTTGGCAGCTGGTTGTTTAGTGGAGAAGCGAACAGATCTATGTCTGGAGTTCCCCAGGACACTGTCAGTTTCTGAAATACATGAAGATCCAGTTTCCACTCGTGGGGATCCATGATTTGTCTGCTTAACACATCTGCTAAGGAGTTCTGTGCTCCCGGCAGAAACCTTGCCTGAAGACTTAGTTGTAAACAGAGCAGTCTCCCACAAAATCATTGCTTGCCTGCATAGAGGATAAGAATGTGTTCCCCCTTGCTTGTTGATGTACCACATGACAGTTGTGTTGTCTGTTAGAATCAACACCTGCCCTGGAAGAAGTAAATCCTTGAAAGCTATTAATGCAAACTGGACTGCTAACATCTCCTTCATGTTGATATGTAGATGTTGTAGTCTGGCAGGCCACTTGTCTTGTATCCACTTTCCATTTAGATGAGCTCCCCAAGCTATGTCTGAGGCATCTGTCGTTAAAATCTGACTCGCCTCTGGCTGGGTCACAGAGAGTCCCTTGTTTAGGTGACATTCCTGAGCCCACCACAAAAATTCCTTTTGAATGCAAGGTATTATTTGAATGACAGTGTCCAGATCCTGGCAGTGCTGTGTCAATACATTTTTGAGATACCATTGTAGCTTCCTCATATGCAGTTTGGCATTGGGAAGCACCAGAATACAAGATGCCATGAACCCTAAGGCTTGAAGGACTGTCCTTGCAGTCAGCCCGGACTGATGAGATAGTTGATGGAAGTAAAGGGATAGACTCTTTTGTTTGTCCGGGGTTAAAAAGGCCATCTGGGATGCTGTATTCAGTCTCACACCCAGAAAGCACATGTCCTGAGAGGGTACTAGACTGGACTTTATTTCGTTCACAGAATACCCTAGGCATCTTAGCACTGCTATCACATATTCCAAATGATGAAGAAGCTCTTCCTTTCTTGAGCCAGAATCAGGCAGTCGTCCAAATAAGGATAGATTTGTATTCCTTTTAGCCTGAAGAAAGCTATCACTGGAGCCAAAACTTTCGTGAACACTCTGGGCAGTAGATAAGCCAAAGGGCAATGCAGAGAACTGATAGTGAGAATTCCCAGCTCGAAAACGCAGATACTTTCTGCAACTTAGTCTGATAGGAACATGAAGGTAAGCCTCCTTGAGATCCAAAGTTACCATCCAATGATCTTTGCCCAGCAGAGGTAAAAGCTGCTGCAACGTCAACATTTTGAACTTGGGAATGTCCAGATAAGTGTTGAGGATGGATAAATCCAAAATTGGTCTCCACGTGCTCCCCTTCTTTGGTACTAGGAACAGGCGTGAATAAAATCCTAGGCCCCTTTCTGGCATGGGAACCGGCTGTATGGCCCCTATTTGGAGTAACAGTGTAATTTGTTTGTGAGCCTCCAGTCTTTGTGGAGGAGGAATGTCTGGCATGCCTTTGAAAGGAGGCAATGTATGGAAGTAAAACCTGTAACCGTGATGTATGATATCCAGTACCCATTTGTCTTGGGTAATCAAACTCCAATTTTCTTTGAAAAGTGCCAGCTTTCCTCCCAAAGGTGCCGCCAGGCGAGAAGGCTCTGGCAGCTGAAAAGGTAGGTCATTGGGTCTGTTTACGAAAGGACTGACCCCTGCCCTCACTCGAAGACTGTGCAGGAGAACTCCCTGTTCTAGGCCTAAAAGAGCCCTGACCTCTGCCCCTGCCACGTCTAGATCTACCCCTAGACTGAGAATCATAAGAAGGATACGTCCACCCCTTAGTAGGCCAATTTCTACTAAACTTTGGAGGCTGAACCTGCAAAAAATCTTTAACAGTCTGCATAGACTTAGCCTTGTCTTCCATTTTCTTTAAAACTGCCTCAACAGGAGAACCAAACAAGACATCAGATTGCAAAGGGGCATCCAAAATCCTAGTTTTAACATGGTCAGATAAATTTTGATCCCTCAGCCAGGCGTGCCTGCGAAGAACTGACCCAGTGGCAGCCACCCTAGAGGAGGCCTGTACAGCATCAAAACTACATTGCAAAGAATGCTTACCCACCTGTTCAGAAACATGCACTAAATCCTGTAACTCTTTACAATCAATACCTTCCGCCAGAGCATCAACCTTAGATTTCAACTGTGAAAGCAGATAATTTTGATATTTTAACATATGAAACTGGCAATTCAAAGCTCTCATGGCTAGGGTGGAAGAAGTATAAACTTTCTTTCCCCATCTATCCAAGGCCCTGGCCTCTTTATCTGCAGGAACCGGATTCTTGACAACAGAAGCCTTAACACCCTTGGGCCCCTGGCTAACAGTCTCTGGGTCTGCCCTAGGACTCTTGAAATGATACTTATGAGCTTCAGGTACCCTGTAATACCTATCTACCTATCTGGTTTAACAGGAGCAGGAGGCAAGGAATCAGGATTAAGAGAAGCCTCCGCAAACACATCTTCCACCACAGTCAAAACAGGAGGTATAGCCAAAGGCCTATGCTGGGGTAAAAACAAGAACTCCCTAAGCCTTTTCCTGGAGTCAGAGAAGTCCTGACCTTCCCATTTAAAATGCTCTCTCATGGAGTGAAGGGTCTCTGAAAAAGAAAAATCCTCAGGAGGAGAAGCAGAAGGAGTAGAATCATCCACATCAGAATCAGAATAATGAGAATACTCCTGCAAGTCTTCAGCCGAAGACTCAGACACATCCGAAGCCTGCTCATAATCCCCAACACTGGCTCCATCCTAGGCCTCTTATCAGGAGGGGGCATAGAGCCTCTAATTAAAGTAATTAAATCTTCTGCCATTTTAAGCATGTGCTTCTTGGGCACAGAACCTGAAGAACTAGGAGTGACACCCACAGCAGCCAAACTAGACCTGCCTCTAGGAGAAGCCTTGGAAGCAGAAAGAGAGGGCCTAGACACCTTAGGAAGAGAGGGGAGTAAAGTAACCTGAGAAGCCCCTGTAGCCTGACTTGCCTCCTGGGAGGCCACATCCTGTAAAAGCAGAGTTTCTCCCTGGGACTCCAGAGAGGCCTCCGGCGGAACCACCGGTTCCACTGACGCCTCTAAAGAACCGGCGTCCGGTTCGGACGACTCCTCTAACCTAGGTTTAACAGCCTTGTCCTTGCGCTTCTTTGAGGAAGCCGGCGTCGGAGCATCCGACGGCATTTTGTAATTGCACCGCTTCCCAAAGACCAACCTGGCACAATCCAACCTCCGCTTTATGGTGCGTTTATTGAACCTAGCACAAAAGCGGCACCCAACAACGTCGTGCTCAGGTCCCAAACAAGGTATACACAAATTATGGTAATCCCTATGCGGTATCTGTTTCCCACAAGAAATACAGTTATTCACTTTTTCTGACATCCGGTAAACCACTGAGGCAAGAAAAACAAAATATTCCCCAACGGGTACTTAACCAACTCTGACTTCGGTCTGAAACTCCGAATTCGAAAAATTTCAGAATGCCGAACGGCACTTGCAACACTGCTTCTGCATCGGACCATGCGGCAAAAAAGACTGAGGATATGACGTCGGTCATGCGCATTTGTACCCTGACGTTCTGATGTCAGTCAAATGCGCCCTGACCGACGTCAGCCTTATACTCTGATATTCGGGCCGACCGAGGGACAGCGGACTACCCAAGTGTTAGGACTGCAGCAATGTGAGATGAAGAACATCATATGCTTCCCATACCGGTCCATGGTCCTAGACTCCTTGTTAGGGGGATGGCCTGTAGATGAAGTCTCAGTCAGTTCCTTCTTGGTGGCCGTTGCCACCACCATGGCATCTACTGGAACGCCCTTCATGAGAAACACTTTGTCAGAGGGGGCGGACAGAAATTTGTTGGGTCTCCTGGGGACTGGTTCCACAGTGTCAGGGGTTTCCCACACCTTCAACAAATTAGATCCAGGAGTTCGTTGAAAGGTGGAGAGACCCAGGAGGCGGAAGGCTGAGCCCCAAAGGCCTTCAGGAACACTAACTCCTCCTTGTAGGGGGGTTCAGAGGGCCAGTCGCCTCTCTGCTTCAAGATCTCTAGGATATCAGAGAAAGAGATATCCTCTGAGGATGACTTGGGGGACCTCTCTGATTCCTCAAGGTCAGTGTCCGACGTGAGAGACTCTTCCTGGGAGTCGATGTGCTTCCTCTTGCACATTCTTTTTCTGGGTGGCCCCTCAGGCAAAAACTCTGAGGGGCCCTCAGAAATTTGAGGACCACTCATGGAGGTATCCTGAGGCTTTGGGTCTCCACTGTCCAAAGACAGGGAGTGATCAGAGACTGAGTTGGAGGGGGTAGAGTGTCAGTGCTATATGACGCAGTTGAGGACCTGGCCAGCAAGCTCTGCATGACCTCGAAAGCTGGTCCTCCTGGCTCTGAAGATTGACCAACCGTGGAAGACCTTGAAACAGAAGGGGCAAGGTCCAAAGCAAGGGTCAGGCTCACCTGAGCCGAAGCACAGAGAGGGAGGCTAGGAGCCAAAGAGCATCTCAAGACCTCCCCCTCAGGTCCGACTGAGGAACCATGAGTCCTGGACCCCATGGACGGAGCCGACGGGGTTGGAGCTGAGATCGGAGCCGATAAGCCAGGATGGGCTATCAGAGCCGACCTAGAAGCATCAGACGACGCCGAACACTCTGGCTCCAAAGGTTGAGATTTGCTCGGAGGATCTATCGATGATGGACAACTGGCCTGGAGCCGAAAGCAATTTAGCCAGCACTGGTGATTGGAGCAGTCTCTGCAACAATCTATCCACATCAGAGAGTGTCCTGGAGGACCTAGACCAGTTCCAATATGTTGTCACCTCTGGTGGGGGTGTTAACCAGTTGATCAAGGGCGTTTGAGTTTACAAATTCTAGGAAATGTTGGGCCAGGGAGTTCGTACTTGAGTAGTTCTCCCAGTTAATGTTTGGATAATTGAAATCACCCAATATCAGGGTGCTTGGTAGGACCTTTATGTTTCCCAGTGTTTCCAGGAATGCGGAGTGGGGGTCCTGGGACATGGTGGCTGATCTGTAGCAAGCTATAATTTGAATAGCAGTCTTGCCCGTTGTTAGTTGCATGTGGATGATCTCTGAAGCATCGTGCTGTGCCACTAACCTGGAGGTGTGGGTATCCTTGATGAATATGGATACTCCCCCGCCTTTTGTATTTTGGTCTGGGTTTTGTGGCCGAAATGTATGGTATGAATTGTAGCCTGGTAGTGCTGGGGTGCTCTCTGGAGCCTTAAACCAGGTTTCTGTTACTGCACATATATTGATTTTCTCCATACTGAGGAGTGCCTCGAGTACGTGCATTTTGAGGTTTAGACTTCTGGCATTGAACAGCATTACCCTCAGTTTTTTATTACTTGTGCTGTTTACAGCGGTGGGTTTGTCTTTTGAGCCTTGCCTAAAAAAGGCACTATGGGGGTGGCAAGAGCCTTGGCCAGTATTCGAAAGCCGTCTCTAGCAAAGCAGCGTGGCTGGTCGAGCATGTCATCTCAAGCTGACAGACACTGGGATCCCCTTTGAATGACACCAGAAGCTTAGCCAGTTGTTGAAATTGATAATTTCTTCTCTATACCGTGGTATCATTCTTGGTGAGGGCAGGATGCTGGTCAGGGTCATACCAGCCTGGGCTACGTCATCAGAGAGCTCCTTCCATGTCTCTTTTCATGTAATCCTGGGAGGTACGGCTCAGGTCATTCACACCAA
Source organism: Protopterus annectens (assembly GCF_019279795.1). Lineage (NCBI taxonomy): Eukaryota > Metazoa > Chordata > Ceratodontiformes > Protopteridae > Protopterus > Protopterus annectens. The sequence goes on from NC_056748.1 coordinate 473,267,545, forward strand.
CATGGACAATGACAGAGTCATATTTGTACTTATTCTGGAGTGACCTGAGTGCTTGTGTTATGTGTCGGATCCTGGCACCAAACAGGCAACTAACAGTAACCTTCTCCTTGTTCAGCCTAGTGAGTGGGACATCAGTGTGCCTGACTATAGAGTCACCTATTACTAGTGTGTTGGGTATGTTATTTTGCCTTAAGGGCTGTGATTGTGTGGCACACTGGTTTTATGAAGTATGTGTTTCATGGTTTGTGTTGGGGAGTGGAGGTTGCTTGGAGGTCTCTGTTGCTTTTGCAGATTTTTATTTAGAGCCTCCGAGTATGTTTTTGTGTATTTATGTATGTTTTTTGCCAGTGCTGGTTTCATAGGTCTATGTGAGACTGGTGGTGTGATGCAAGTAATTCCCTTCTCCTCTTGACTTGCTGGTGCAGTCTTGGGTTGAGAGAGCTTAGCCTCCAGTTTGGCTGTATAATTGCATCACTCGCATGTATTAGTGTTTGGTGGAAGGAGGAGAGGGATGTCTGTGTACATGAGGCTACTCATGCCTACCATGGTTGCATGACACTGCAACACTTACTAAACCATGGTAGGCATGAGTAGCGAATTTACATCCCTTACCTGGTAAACGTCCGTGATTTGCGATGTCGGTTATTTGACTTGTCGGTGAAGTCACTGTCTATGTTTTAAGTTGTCGATCATTTCATATGTACCTATATATATATATATATATATATATATATATATATATATATATATATATATATACACACACACACACACACACACACACACACACACACACACACACACACACACTTTTCCTGTCACTAGTGTAGTCCAGATTCAGATGTGCTGTATCCAGGACTGTATGTAAGCTTCTGAGCCCCCCCCCCAAGCTTTCTGTATTGGAGGGAAGCCTTCTAGCTTATCAGTGGGAGTGATACGGTAACCTATCTACCACACAAGAAGTGGTTCTGGCCCAGAAATTGTAGTTATTGACCGTTTGGGCAGTTTTTCCATCTCTCTCAACTTTCGGATTTAAAAGCCCGCATTTGCACTTGTTTCCCCCTTTCCTGTAACTAGTTTAGTCCAGATACAGATTCTTAGTTTTAGCACTTGAATGTGCTTATTCGTGATCAGCACTTGTTCAGAACTTGAGCACTAAATAACCTACTAATTACTACAGCACTCAACCTTCCTCATTACCTAGAGGAAAACAGTTTTGGTACTTATTTTCCTCACTTGCTTAGAGAAAACAGCTCTTGTACTCACTTTCCTCACTTATCTAGAGGAAAATAGTTTTTTATTCAGGCATGTCCAAGGGTCAGCTCCCTGTGTTATCTCCTGTCTATCTGATGAATCTGGACATCTTGGGGCAATGTAGAAATTGCCTCATGTACACAGACAACCCTCTCCTCCTACCACCCAACACTACAACCTGTGAGAGATGCACTTATCTAGCCAAAAAGAAATGCAAGCAACCTCCACCCCCCCAACACAACTCAAATGACACAGCCCGCAGACTCAGTGTGCCACTCAACCAAAGCCAATAAGGCAAAACAATGTACCCAACACACTAGTCATAGGTGACTCTATAGTCAGGCATACTGATGTACCACTCACTAGGCTAAACAAGGAGAAGGTTACTGTCAGCTGCCTGTCGGGTGCCAGGATGCACCACATAACCCACTCACTCAGGTCACTCCACAATAAGTACAAATATGACTCTGTCATTGTCCATGTTGGTGTGAAAGACCCGAGACATGCCTCCCTGGACTACATGAAGAGAGACATGGAAGAGCTCTCCAATCTTGTAGCCCAGGCAGGTATGACCCTAGCCCTGAGTAGCATTCTGCCATCACCCAGAATGATGCCACAGTACAAGGACAAAATGATTGACTTCAACAACTGGCTAAGCTTCTGGTGCCATTCTAAAGGGATCCAGTATCTGTCTGCCTGGGATGACATGGTCGACAGACCACAATGCTTTGCCAGAGATGGCCTGCACCTGACACCCCTGGGATTCCGGATACTGGCTAAGGTTCTTGCCACCCCTATAGTGCCTTTTTTAGGCAAGGTTCAAATAACAAACTCAGCACTGTAACAGGAACAGGCAAGCAAAAACTGAGGGTGATGCTACTCAATGCTAGAAGTCTAAATCTCAAAATGCACTCACTCAAGGGACTCCTTAAAATGGAGAATATCGATATCTGTGCAGTGACTGAGACCTGGTTCAAGGCTCCAGAGAGCACCCCTGCACTACCAGGCTATAACTCATACCACACTTTTCGGCCATTTAACCTGGACTGGAACACCAAAGGAGGAGGAGGTGTGTCCATATTCATTAAGGATATCCACACCTCCAGGCTAGTTGCTCAGCATAATGCAGCCGAGGTTATCCAAGTGCAACTAACTCTGGGCTAAACTGCAATCCAAATTGTAGCTTGCTACAGATCACCCACCATGCCCCAGGATTCCCACTCCTCTTTTCTTGATGTACTGGAAAATATTAGGGTTCAACCAAACACCCTAATAATGGACGATTTTAACTATCCACCATTAACTGGGAAAACTACTCATGTACCAACTCCTGCGCTCAACGCTTTCTGGAATTCATAAACTCCAATGCTCTGGATCAACTTATCCACACCCCCTCCAGGGGCAACAATATCCTAGATCTAGTCATTACCAACATAAGTGACCGGTGTTCCACACCTGAAGTCAACGCCTCATTGGTCCGATCCAACCATAAGTTAATTGCCCTAGATATCCACACATCCTGCCTCCACCCCCCATTAAGGAAACCATGGTAAAAAAATTCTCCAAAGCCAACTTCATGCTTCTTAAGACAGAAGTGGTGAAAGTACAGTTTTCTACCTACCATAAATGTAGATGTCCGATAGGTATGCATCTGCAGTCCTTACATATGGGTCGTCCTGCCTCAGGCAGCCCTTCGGTCGGCCGGATTCCAAAGTCTGGGTCCGGCGTCGGCTAATGTTGCCCTCTCCCCGACATCAGAGCGCCTGGGGTATAAAAGTGTCAGCCGACGCCATCTTCCTCAGTTTTTCTTGCCCCAGATGCCAGGTGCCCTCTAAGGAAGGCTAAATTTGGAGAGATGCAAAAAATTCCAAACATGCACAGTAATATAAAACAAATACACCATAATAGATAACCCCAGCTAGCTATAAGAGGGATAAGTACCCAGGAAATACCACAGAGGGGAAGGAGGGAGGGTAAACCTGACTGCAGATGCATACCTATCGGACATCTACATTTATGGTAGGTACAAAACTGTACTATGTCCTTCAAGGATGCATCTGCAGTCCTTACATATGGGTAGAATACCATAGCCAAGCTGGGGGTGGTAGGATCTAAGAAAGGGATGGTGTAACTAAAATGCCCTGCAGGACTGCCGTAGCAAAGCCTGCTCTGGATCTGGAATATAAGGGTAAGTTGTAATGCTTGGAAAATGTATGCACGGAGCTCCATGTAGCAGCTTCTAAAATGTCCTTGGTAGCCACCCCACTTAAGAAGGCTGTGGAGGTGGCTGTGGCTCTGGTGGAATGAGGTCTAATGTTAGCTGGCACAGTTTTGCCATGAAAAGAGTAACAGAATCGAATGCAATTCCCTATCCATTTTGAAATTGTCTGTTTTGAAATTGCTTTTCCTTGTACACCAGCAGCATATGCTACAAATAGCTGGTCAGTTTTTCTGCAAGTCTTAGTTCTGTCCAAGTAGTAGCGCAACTGTCTGTGAATGTCCAGGGTATGCAGAAGTTTCTCCCCTTTGTTTTGTGGATTTGGAAAGAAGGTAGGCAGGTGAATAGCTTGGTTCAGTGAGACCCTGGATACCACCTTTGGCATGAATGAAGGATTGGTTCTCAGTGAGACTCTGTCCTGATGAAAAATAAGAAATGGTTGTACTGCCATGAGGACCTGCAACTCAGATACTCTTCTTGCTGAGGTTATGGCCAGAAGGAAGGCAGTCTTCCAAGACAGGAACTGTAGTTCTGAAGATGCTGCTGGTTCAAAGGGAGGTAGAGTTAATTTTTCCAACATGAAGTTAAGGTCACATGTAGGCACTAGTGGTTTCCTTGGAGGATTGATGTTTTTAATTCCCCTTAGAAACTGCCTTAGGAGAGGATGAGAGAAGACAGGTGGATCAGTATTGTATTCTGCTGAAATTGCTGAAGCATGAATTTTTATGGAAGAGTAAGAAAGGCCATTGTGGAGCATTTCTGCCAAGTATTCCAGGATATGTGCCAAGTTCATCACTGTCACATCTAGGCCCTTTGTGGTGCTCCAAGTGCGAAATCTTTTCCATTTTGCTGAATATGCCTTTTTTGTGGAAGGCCGGCGAGCTTCCATGATGATGTCCTTCACTGTCTTGGATAGCTTATCCTGGTGAGGAGTCAAGGTATTATCCAGACTGTCAGCTGCAAGGTTTTCAGTCTGGAGTGCAGAGTTTTGTAGTTGTGTTGTGTCAGAAGAAGTGGCCATTGTGGTAGAGGCCACGGTTTCGTGCATGACATGCTCCTTAACAGTTGGTACCAGTGCTGTCTGGGCCAGTCCGGAGCTATCAGAATCACTTTGGGCTGCTCTGTCCTGATCTTCAGTAAGACCTTGGTCATTAATGGAAGAGGTGGGAATGCATACACTATTAGTGTATTCCAGCTGAAAGAGAGGGCGTCCACTTTCCATGCTTGTGGGTGGTATGTCCTTGAGCAGAATTTCTTCAGCTGATGGTTGTGGTGGGAGGCAAAAAGATCTATGTCCGGCCTCCCCCATGATTGTGTTATCTGAAGGAAGATGTCTGGGTGCAGCATCCATTCGTGTGGATCCATGATATTTCTGCTTAGGCTGTCTGCCAGTATATTGTCTTTTCCTGGCACAAACTGGGATTGCAGCTCTATATTGATTTTTAGGGAAAGTTCCCAAAGATTCATTGCCAGCCTGCAAAGAGGGTAGGAATGGGTACCTCCTTGCTTGTTTATGTACCACATAACTGTGGTATTGTCTGTCCTTATTAGCAGGTGTCCTTGATGCAGAAAATGTTTGAAGGCCTCGATTGCATGTATCGCCGCCAGCATTTCCTTTTGGTTTATGTGCATGCACAATTCTTTCTGTGACCATAGTCCTTGAATGCATGTGCCCTCCATGTGTGCTCCCCATCCATGGTCTGAAGCGTCCGTTGTAATGGTTTGGCTGATTATTGGTTTGCTGAAGGGCAGACCCCTGTTTGACTGGCTTGCTTGAGCCCACCACAGAAATTCCTTTTGAAGGCATGGAATGAGTGATATCAAAGCTTCTAGGCTGTGACTGTGCTGACACCATAAACTCCTTAGGTACCATTGTAGTTTCCTCATATGTAGCCTTGCTTGTGGGATTAGAAGAATGCAAGATGCCATGTAACCCAGGGCCTGCAGGATTTTCCTTGCAGTCAGCTGAGTTTGTCAGATTTTTGAAATAATCCGGTAGTTGTCTTTGTTTTTCTTCCGTGAGAAAAGCCATTTGGGTGGTTGTATCTAGTTTCACACCCAGAAAAATTATCCTTTGGGATGGAACAAGTCTTGATTTGTGAATGTTGACTGTATATCCCAAAGCCTGAAGTAGGCGGATGGCATAATTCAAGTGTTTTACCAAAGTTTGTTGGCTGTCCGCTTGTATAAGGCAGTCGTCCAGATATGGGTATATTTGAATCCCCTGAAGTCTGCAGTGTGCAATTACTGATGCCAGGCATTTCGTGAATACTCTGGGCGCAGTAGATAAGCCAAAGGGCAATGCTGAGAATTGATAATGCTCTGAACCTGCAAGAAATCTGAGGTGTCTTCTGCAACTTTGCCTGATAGGGACATGCAGGTATGCCTCCTTGAGGTCTAGAGTTACCAGCCAAGACCCGTTGCCCAGCATGGGAAGGAGTTGCTGTAGGGTCAGCATTTTGAATTTTGGCACAATGAGATAAGTATTCAGTGCGGATAAGTCGAGAATAGGCCTCCATTGTTTTTCTTTTCTTGGGACAAGGAATAGTCTGGAATAAAATCCTTGGCCTTGTTCTGTGAGAGGAACCTTTTCTATAGCTTTCATTTGCAATAGGTTGGAAATTTGTTTTAAAGCCTCTGCCCTTTGATTCGTGGCAGGTTTGGCATGCCTTTTGTTTTGGTAATGTATGAAAATGGAACCTGTATCCTTTGTCTATTATTTGCAGTGTCCATTTGTCCCTTGTAATACTGTGCCAATTTTTGAGAATAAAGATAGCTTTCCACCCAAAGGTGCTTCCAATTGAGCCCTGGTTGGCGGGGTCAAGGTAAAGTCATTGAGTCTGTCCTTGTGGAGCAGTTGTAGGTCCTGCACTACCTCTCTGGTTAGGAGGCTGCCATTGACGTCCTCTGTAGGAGCCTCTAGCTTGCCCTCTACCTCTGGCACGCCTGTTCTTGCCTCTGAAATCTGTGTCTGGAAAGGACCAATTCTTAGAGGGCCAATTTCTGCTGAATCTTGGTGGTTGGACCTGGAGAAAATCTTTGACTGTTTGTACAGATTTAGCCTCTTCCTCAAATTTCTTTAAGACCTCCTGAGCAGTGGAGCCAAATAACTTTTGCTTTTCCAGTGGCGCATCTAGAAGCTTTGCTTTAACATGATCTGGCAGAGTTTGTTCCTTCAGCCAAGCATGCCTACGTATGACTGCACCTGTCATTGCTGACCTACATGAAGCTTCCAATGCATCATAACCACACTGCAAGAAATGGTTGCTAACCTGTTGGGAGTTATGTACCAGATCCTGAAGTGACTTGCGATCTAGGGGTTCAGGTGAAGACAGTTTTTTATGCAATTCATCTAACAAATACTCTTGGTACTGTATCATACGGAATTGACAATTTAATGCCCTCATAGAAAGAGTGGAAGAAGTATACACTTTTTTACCCCATCTCTCTAAAGCCCTGGACTCCCTTTCAGAGGGGAGTGGATTTTTTGTAGTAGCAGAAGCAACCCCTTTAGGGCTCTGGGAAATAGTTTCAGGGTTAGCAGAGTGGGCCTTGTAAAGGAAATGATGCGAGTCCGGGACCCTGTAGTACCTATCGGGTTTGACAGGAGCCGGAGGAAGGGAGTCGGGGTTAATGCTAGACTCAGAGTACACATCATCAATGACATTCAAAACAGGAGGAATAGCCAAAGGTCTATGCTGAGGTAAATGCAAAAAAGTCCTTAATCTCTTCCTGGAATCAGAGAATTCCTGGCCCTGCCATTTGAAATGCTCTCTCATGGAGGGAAGGGTCTCCCCAAAGGACAGCTCTTCAGGAGGGGAGGCAGAGGGAATAGATTCTTCTGCATCAGAATCCTTGTAGGCCATAAAGGCCTCCTCCTGGTAGTCTGAAAGAGCAGAGCCATCTGAGGCCTCATCAGAGGACTGGGGATCAGTGGGCTCAACCCTGGGCCTTTTGTCTAGAGGAGGTTGAGAGCCCCTGTCCGGATGTGGCTGAGAGCCCCTAATTAAGGAAATAAGGTCCTCAGCTAAACTTAAAATCTGTGGTAGATCCCTGAGGAATAGGCTTGGGAGGCAGAGATTTTGGCTGTTTAGCAGCTTTAGCCCTTGTGAATGCCTTTATGGACATGGATGCAGGAGGCCTGGCTGCTCCACGTGCTGGCATAGTTTTGTCTAGGGAAATGGTGTCGGACGTTTCCGGAACAACGGTTTCTGAGGGAAATTCTATAACAGACTCAGAAGAGGCCTCCGGGGCCGAGGTTGTCGGTTGTGCGGTTTCGACGGTCGGAAGTACCAAGGACTCAGTTTCAGCTGAGACCGAGACACTCGCGGTAGGCCTAGGCTTGGTTTCAGCCGAAACCACGGTCCGCGTGTGTCGGTCCTTGTCCTTCCGTTTTTTGGTTAAATGAGAAGTCGGAATCTCCGACGGCATATTGTAACAGTAACTAGCCCCAAAATATTCCTCTGCAAACTCTGCCCGACGCCTAAGAGTGCGTCGGTTGAAGGAGGCACAGGCAGTACAGGCCGAGACGTCGTGGTCTGGGCCTAGGCAGGGGAGGCAGTAAGAATGGAAATCCTTATGAGGTATTTGTTTCCCACAAGTTAAGCAATTATTAACTTTAAGCGTTTGATCCGACATCGGCTGAGGCAAGAAAGAGTCCCCAACGGGGTACTTAGCTTTTGAAGTCTTCGGTAGCTGAAGTTACAGGAGCTGGCCGACCGGCACTTGCGAACTGCTTCTGCTTCGGGCACCACGCGGCAAGAAAGACTGGGGAAGATGGCGTCGGCTGACGCTTTTATACCCCAGGCACTCTGACGTCGGGGAGAGGGCAACATCAGCCGACGCCAGACCCAGACTTTGGAATCCGGCCGACCGAAGGGCTGCCTGAGGCAGGACAACCCATATGTAAGGACTGCAGATGCATCCTTGAAGGACATCTTCATGACACTCATGCAGATGGACAATACAGTTACGACTACTGAATCCTACACAATTGCACTTTATAAGTACTTACATGAGTGCATGGATTGTGCTATCCCAAACAGAACCAATATGCTATCCTCCAAAAAAAAGGAAGCCAATCTGGTGGTCCCCTGCCATAAACAAACTGTACAACAGAAGGAAGAAACTGTTGCAAAAGAGAGTAAAATCCCATGAGTGGAGGAGCTTCCTGGTCAGCCTCAGTAAAACGCTGCGATCCCTGATAAAATTCTCCAAAGCTAGTTACGAAAACAAAATTGCCACTGATTCTAAAGACAGCCACAAAGCATTCTATAGCTATGTCAAGAATCCAAAAGGCAACACTCAGATCTGCTCCGAGTTACAGCACAATGGCACTAAATATACAGACCCAACTGATATTGCCAACATCCTGGCAGATAGGTTTTGTGCTAACTTTACCCACCTCTCACCCTCTAAAGAGCCCATCTCTATACCGGAAGAATGCAAAGTTCCTGTAATCACGGCTGCACAGGTAAAAAATGCACTCTCCAAAGCCAAGAACACAGCATCCATAGGACCAGACAACATCCCAGGCTGCATTCTACATGAACTACAGAACGAACTGACACCCCACCTAAGTGTGTTCAGTCATAGCCTCACCTCAGGCTTTGTGCCTTCTGAATGGCACACAGAGACGGTTACCCACTCTACAAGGGGGGAGCCACCACGGACCCCAGGAACTACCGCCCCATTAGCCTGACGAGCCTGGTCTGCAAGGCCATGGAACGCATCATAAACAAAGACATTGGTAATCTCCAAACTCTGGCCCCCACCCAGTTCGGGTTAGTAAAAGGCAGATCATGTCTCCTAAACCTGATAGACTTCTTTGAAGCAGTCAACAAAGCCGTAGACAAGGGTAAGGTGGCTCACACAGCCTATCTAGATCTTGCCAAGGCTTTTGACACCATCCCTCACTCTGGAATTATAGATAAACTCACTAAACTAGGTATAAATCCCTATGTCACAAGATGGGTTACCAACTTGCTCACTGACAGAACCCACACTGTGAAAGTAGCAAACTCCAAATCTGACTTCAGACCAGTGACAAGTGGAGTACCACAGGGTTCAGTCCTGGGTCCTCTCATGTTTGGCATCTACTTCTCTGAAGTACAGACTAACATAGAAGGTCTTTGGGCTAACGAAGTTTGCAGATGACTGCAAACTAGGAGCCATAATCGAAACTCCTAACGATGTGGACATCCTACAAAAGGGCCTCACTGAGACGGATGTCTGGTGTCAAATCCATGGCCTCAAGCTCAATGCCAAAAAGTGCATTGTCATCCCCTTTGGTAAAAACTCTGTACCCATGAGCTACAACATAGGCAGTAGTATACTTAACACCAAAAGTGTGATAAGAGACCTTGGGACACAGATGGACAGTAGTCTCTCCTTTGATAATCACATTGCCACAGTAGTCAGGAAATCCTTCTACGTGGCACACCTCATCACAAAAGGTTTCTTATCCAGAAAAAAAGAGGTCATTGTTCCCCTCTACTCATCACTCATTAGACCCATTATAGAGTGCAATGCCCCTTTTGGTATGTACCTCACAGGACATCTACAACAACTGGAAAGGCCACAGAAATACCTCACAAAGAGGATTACTGGCCTCAAACAGATGCCCTATGCAGACAGTCTCAAAAAACTCCAGCTTTACTCCGTCGCATATCGCCTACTCAGAGGTGATCTCTGCCTAACATTCAAAACTATGTCAAACCCAGAGCTGTTGGACATGCTCCACTTAAAGAAATCCCAATCCCTCCGAGCTACTCGCTCTAGGTATCTAAACCTTGTCACCACCATAAACAGAACATGCCAGAGGGATAGATCCCAGAGACTTCCTGTACTCTGGAATAAACTACCTATCTATATCAAACAAAGCTCCTCATTAGCACTCTTCAAGAAAGATATTGGTGACTGGATGGGAAATAGGAAATTCACCCCGGGGATCTCTTCTGTGGCTCTGCTTGACAGTGGCACAGGAAAATAATTTTCTTGGGTGGCAAAAGCCAGGATACCTTTTTGGCTGGGCTTGTATAGGCCCTAGGGCCGATAGCCTAGTACCTACCTATGAACCTATGAAACCTGAATGAATAGGGATGTGATAAACATCTTTTAAATCTGCAATTCCAAAGAAACTTGAACAAGGAAGAAGAGGTAACAGGTTGTAAAATTACAGCATTTTGGACTTGTGCACGATCACAAGCAGGTTTAGGAAAGTACAGTTGTGTACACTTACCATAAATGTAGATGTTAGAGTGCATTCACTGTTGCAGTCATCACCTGTGGGTTATCCTTGCTGTGGTAGCCCTCGGCTGGCCCGAACACCAGAGTCAATGTTTTTCTGCGTTGGCTGCTGTCACTTGCTGCCCGATGTCAGGTCATCAGTGCTATAAAGGAAGGCAGCCAACACCATTACATTAGTTTTTCTTGCCCTAACCAGTCAGAAGCCCAAGTAAATATGGTAAGGTGGTCCTGGTGGCTAAAAGCCACCATTAGAAATGTATGTCTCCCTAAAGAATGAAGATATAAGGGGAATGAAGGGTGGGAAACAGGACTGCAACAGTGTTATAGTCATCACCTGTGGGAGGATTCCCAAAGCTGAGGAGAGGGGTAGTAGGTTTAGTAAGATAATGGGTCAGCATGCCCTGCAAAACTGCAGAGGCAAACCTTGCCCTAGCCTTAGAAAATAGAGGTAGGTGGTAATGCTTGGTAAATGTATGGACAGAAGTCCAGGTGGCAAGCTTCCAGGATGGCCCGGGTGGGAACTCCTCTGAAGAATGCTGTGGAAGTGGAGGCTGCCCTAGTGGAATGGGTTCAAACAGACTTGGGGGGGAGGGGTGTCCCAAGGTGGGTAGATGTATGGCCTGGTTGAGAGTTGCATTAGATACCACTTTGGGCACAAAGTAGGGATTAGTCCTCAGGGAGATGCTTTCTGCATGGAAGATGATGAAGGGCTCAATGGCCATCAGTGCCTGAAGTTCTGAAACCTTTCTGGCTGAGGTGATAGCTAGGAGAAAAGCAGTTTTCCAGGAGAGGTACCTTAGTTCTGTTGAAGCAGCAGGTTCGAAGGGTGGTAAAAAGAAGTTATGTCTTACCATAACGTTCCATGTGCATTGTTCATCTCGCCTTTGTTCTTACACACGGGTTCGGAGCTGATCCTCGGCTCCGAGTCGGCCGCATCACAAGCTCTGCATCTAAGAGAAGCTCGAGACTCAGTATGTATCCCATGATCCTCCCTGCTATACCTCAGATCTAATTTGCAAGAAACTATCTCGCTCTAATGTCAACTGTATCTAACGCCTATGCAATCACACATCAAGCAATGAGACACTGGAACTACCACACATATATGTGTAAGGATAGAATGACACCTAACAATGAGAGGATATTGTAACTCATTCAGGAATAGACCAACCAAACTCTAGTCATACCAGTTCTTCCAGAACGTGGTGGGGGAAGGAGGGAGGGGATGTAAGAACAAAGGCGAGATGAACAATGCACATGGAACATTATGGTAAGACATAACTTCTTTATGTGACATTGTTCAATCTCACCGTTTGCTCTTACACACGGGAAGCGTCCCAAGCTCCGTTACCCTGGGTGACTCACGGAAGAACGTTCCTGAGCACAGTGGAACCAAAGGAAGTCCTGTCTTTAGAGGCCTTGTCCACCTTGTAATGCGTGATAAACGTATGAGGCTTAGCCCACGTAGCTGCTGCACAAATAGTGTCCAACGGTAATCGAGCTGCATGGGCTAAAGAAGTAGAAATGGCCCTAGTAGAATGAGCCTTAGGTTTTAAAGGTAGTGGTTGATTAGCAGCTGAATGAACAAAATTGATGCACTCCGATAGCCACTTGGATAAGGTACCCTTTGATACCACCATGCCTTTCCTACTGTCTGCAAATAACACAAACAGCTGATCAGACTTTCTGTAAACTTTAGTTCTGTCTAGATAAAATCTCAGTTGCCTATGCACATCCAATTTGTGCAACATGTATTCCAGTTTATTTGAATGGTTTTTGAAAAATGTAGGGAGTTCTATAGATTGGTTAATATTTAACACAGAACAGACTTTGGGGAAAAACGATGGGTTTGTGCATAAGGAAACTCTGCCTGGATGGAAAATCATGTAAGGTGGTCTCACTGACAAGGCCTGTAGCTCCGAAATTTTTCGAGCTGAGGTAACAGCAATAAGAAAAAGGGTCTTCCATGACAAAAACTTAAGTGGACACGATGACGCAGGTTTGAAGGGTGCTAGCATAAGCTGGGACAACATCAAGTTTAGGTTCCATGGGAAAATTGGATCTCGAATGGGTGGGCGAAGATGGAAAGTACCCTTCATGAAGGCCTTACAAAGCTTGTGGGATATAATAGTAGAACCACCTTCACCTACATGGAAGTTAGATATGGCCGCTAACTGTACTCTTATGGTAGATGTAGAAGCCCCTCCAAGAAAAAGAATGGATAAGAACTTCAATATTTTGTGTATCGGGGCTACCAGAGGATCAATACCATGATCTGATGCCCAACACACAAAGCGCTTCCATTTGCTCCTGTACAGCTTTCTGGTGGAGGCTTTATGAGAAGAAATTAGAATGTTTTGTACTACAGAGGATAAAAGGTTTGACCTGGCTAAACAGGGAAGCGGAGCAGCCAAGCTGTCAATTTGAGGGATTGAAGGGATGGATGAGGAACTCCCGATGAGCGAGTCAATAGGTCTGGCACTGGGTCCAGAATCCAAGGTTCCTCTATCTGATGGGACCAAAGGAAGGGAAACTAGATCTGTTGAGGCCAAAATGGTGCTATGAGGATGATCGTCCTGTCCAGGTTCCTGGCTTTCTGAAGAAATATGGGTATCAGAGGAACAGGGGGAAATGCGTACAGGAGACCCGGGGCCAATCGTGCACTAGAGCGTCCCTGGGGACTGTCCCCGGAGGGGGAAGTAGGGCAAAGTAGCTTCTGCATTTGGCATTCAAGGGGGATGCAAACAGATTGCAGCAAGGCTGGCCCCATCTGCGGAAAATCTTTTCCGCCACTTGAATTTTCGGGGACCACTCATGTGGTAACAGGATGGCTCTGCTCAACCTGTCCGCAATGACGTTGGATGACCCCGGGATGTGCGTTGCTATCAGAAAGTGACCTGTGGACGCTGCCCATTGCCAAATTCTCAGGGCCTCTCTGCATAATGGGTAAGATCTGGTTCCGCCTTGCTTGTTTATGTACCAGACTACTGACATATTGTCCGTCTGAACTGCTATTGTTCCCAGAGGCAAAGATTTCTGAAAGTGTTGCCACGCCAGAAACACTGCTCTCAACTCCAGGACATTGATGTGCAGATTGTACTCTGTTTTGGACCATTCTCCTTGGACTGTTCTTCCCTGAAAAAGCCCGTCCACCCTATCATGGAAGTGTCCGTGGTTATGGTGGCTGTAGGGCTGGGCAGGACAAAGGGATGACCTATTGTCAGATCTGGACTGTTCATCCACCATCGAAGATCCCGCCTTGCAAGACTCCGTGATCAATATGTTGTGTGTCAAGGGAAGTTCCTGAAACAACCACTGGGCGAAGAGCAGCCACTGTAGGATCCTCATATGCATTCTGCCCAGAGGAACTGCAATAAGAGAAGCCGCCATGAGTCCTAGGACTTTCAACACTTGCGCGGCGGGGACTTTTCTGCTCTGTAGAAGAATAGTGATCTGATCCCTGAGAGTTGATACCCGTATCAGGGATAGTTTCAACACCGTTACTGTTGAATCCAACTCTGCCCCTATAAATGAAATACGCTGTGAGGGCGATAAGGTAGACAGAGGCTGAGTGTGTAGTCCCTGGCTTGTACAAGACGATGCTCGGTGGTAGCAGTAATGAGCCAGACGTCCAGATACGGAAACACCCGGAATCCTAGCAGTCTCAGGTGAGACACTACTACTACCATGCATTTGGTGAACACCCTGGGTGCTGAGGTGAGACCAAAGGGCAGCGCCCAAAATTGGAAATGACTGGCTCCCAGCCGGAAGTGCAGGTAATCTCTGGATGCTCTGGCCATTTTGATGTGGTAGTATGCGTCCTGGAGATCTATTGAGCACATCCAGTCGTCCTTCTGTATAAAGGGAAGGATAGACTGTAGCGTGACCATCCGGAACTTCTCCTTCCTCATGAAGGAGTTGAGTTTGCTGAGATCCAATATTGGTCTCCAGTCCCCTGTCTTTTTTGGAACTAAAAAGAACCTTGAGTAAGTTCCGGATCCTCTCTGGTCTGCCGGGACTGGTTGGATGACTCTTTTTTCGAGCAGCTTTGCAATTTCTACGGCTGCTGGATTTCGCAGATGGGGTGGAACATCTGGAAATCTCTTTTGTGCAGGGGGGGGGGGTGGACATAAAAGGAATGTTGTATCCTCTGTTTACTATGCTTTGCACCCAAGAATCTGAGGTAAGGTTTAGCCAGGCCTCCGGGTACAAAGCCAAGCGACCCCCGACTGCTTCCAGAGTAAGACAGTTGGGCCTCCACTCAGGAGTGCTGGAAGGGCTTGCCAGGGACAGTATCCCTGTCGCCCTGATGCTGCGGACCTCTTCTGCCGCCTGGGCGGTGTCTTCCATTTCTCCCCCCCCCCCTCTGCCTCTGGAGGGGGCATCACTCTGTGCGGCCTGGAAACATCCCCGAGTCTTACGGAACCACATTTTTCTGCCTCGTTGCCCTTTGGGGTATGGTCTAGTCGGAGCGGAAAAATGGACCCCTACGGCAGACAGGGTCTTACCTTCTAGCTCGCACCGAGTAAGAGTCTCCTTTACTTTGGGCCCAAACAAGGTGGCACCATCAAAGGGGGTGTTGGCAAAGGAAGACTTAAAGGCTTCCGCAAAGGAGCACAGCCGCATCCAGGACTGTCTACGTAGAGCAATCGCTGAGGCTGCAGCCCTACTCGAACCTTCGGCTGCATACGAGATGAGCCTCATGGACGAGTTGACTATTGAAGTGAGGGTGTTGAGTTGTGCTATCACTTTGTCCGAGACAGCAGCATCTGTGTTACCCTGGAGGGTATCTCCCAACTCTTTAACGAGATCCCTCTGAAGTCGCGTAAAATGCATCAGGTAGTTCAGCGAATGAATGGAAAAGGTCGCTGAGCTAAATACGTGCTTCCCATACCTGTCCATAGTCCTAGAATCCTTATTAGGAGGATGGACAGAGGAAGATGCTTCGGACATTTCCTTTTTCGTGGCTGCCGCTACCACCATAGCATCGACTGGGACTCCTTTGGTAAGACAAGTCTTGTCCTGGGGGGCAGTAATGTACTTGTTCGGTCTTCGAGGTACTGGTTCCACTGTGTCTGGTGTCTCCCACGCCCTTCGAGTTATCAGGTCCTTTAGCTCGTCGAAGGGCAGGGTCACCCAGGAGGTAGAAGGTTGAGTCCCAAACGCCTTCAGCAACACCGATTCGTCTTCAGTGGGGACAAGTGACTGCCAATCACCCCTCTGTCTTAAGAACTCCAGGATGTCAGCAAACAACACATCCTCAGAGGGGGAATGTGGGGACTCCTCTGCCTCATCCAAATCGGTGTCAGATGTTAGAGATTCCTGTGGGGAATCAATATGCCTCCTCTTGCACAATCTTTTCCTCGGAACCTCATCAGAGGGGGCATCTGGCGAAGCCTCCGAGGAACAGGGGACACCCTCTGGGGCTACCTGAGGTGTTGGGACTCTACGCTTGGGAGGGATCGCAGGTACAGAAGTAGAACGTGGCCCTTTAGTTGAAGGAGAAGATGACTCGGATGACATAGATGTCTTCTCAGACAAGACCTTCCTCATAAGAAAGCCCCCGACCCCCAAGCCGAGGAATCCTCCGGATCCAAAGAACCAGGAAGCCTCCCCGACACTGGGACCAGGGGGTCCGACCCAGAAGACGGAGGTGAACTGATCTGCGCCGAGGCCCCGAGGGGGAAAGTCGGGACCGAATACTCAGTACGGCTCTCGACCCCGGAACCAAGGAGAGAGGCTCCGAAGGCATTGAGGTCAGCAGTGCCGATCGCACAGTGGAAGGCTTCGGCACCGAGGGTTCCACTATCAGTTCATCTTCTCCCGGCTCCGAAGACTGGATAGGTCTCGAAGGAGGATCCGTTGGAGACACAGGGAGGGCTTCCAGTTTCGACACCAATTGGGCCGAAACTGCAATTAGCTTGGACAGAGGCGTGTTCTCCATAAGCTTCTGTACCACACGGTCCACGTCAGTTTCGGATAAAGGCCTAGAAGAACGGGTCGAAGGGGCCAAAGACGGCACTGATCGAAGAATCGATGGTGGAGGCAGCTCCGACACCGGTTCCAAGACCTGGGGCTTGATCAAAGGTAGCCGTTTGATACCCGGCCCCGAGGTCTGTGGAGCCAGTGAACGAACTTTGGAAGAGGTGCTTGGAGCCGAGGACCTGGGCTCCGACACCTTGGACGTCTTCGACCCCTTCGAAGACCTAGAAGTTTGGTCAGCCTTCTCCAAGGCTTCCAAAAAGTCTGGCTTAATTAAGCCTCTGTCTATCAGCTTCCTGCGCCTCTCCAGCATGACCCTTCCACTGAAGGAGTGGCAAATAGAACAATCCTCCTGCAGGTGGAGAGGGCCAAGACAGTAGACGCAGGAAGCATGATTGTCGGTGATGGACATCTTTTGTCCACACTGGCACCTTTTAAATCCGGATTTAGCCTTTTCAGACATATCAGCCATAAAACACTTGTCAAGCATGGAAGAATTAGCTAACAACACTAAACCTAGGTTACTAGGAGTAGAATAGTCCTAATAACTATGAAATATATCTAAAGATTATAAGTGAATATGAAAAACAGCACACGATAATATGTCAAATACTATGAAAAAAGTTTACAAAAGTTCTACAAGACAACTAACTGCCAGAGCCCTGACAGGAAATTTTTAGGCCTAAGCCCTAAGAATATCTATAAAAATTCTCTAAAGGTAACAAACCCTATCTAAATATGCACACACACACTAAACCTCGTTAAATATATATAAAGAGAAAAGATTAAAGAACTAAATTATTGAAAAAAATAGAAATTTTTTACTGGCCCGAGCTCTCTCAATGCGATCAGCTGCAGCGGCAAACTAGATCTGAGGTATAGCAGGGAGGATCATGGGATACATACTGAGTCTCGAGCTTCTCTTAGATGCAGAGCTTGTGATGTGGCCGACTCGGAGCCGAGGATCGGCTCCGAACCCGTGTGTAAGAACAAATGGCGAGATTGAACAATGTCACATAGTTAGTTTTTCCAAAACATAATTCAGGTCCCAGGCTGGAGTGGGAGGCCATCTGGGAGGTCTGATATTAGAAGCCCCTCTGAGGAATTGTTTAATCAAAGGATGGGAGAACAGGGGCTGTTCTGTATCAAAATGAGCTGAAATGGCCGAGGCATGGATTTTAACAGAGGAGAAGGAGAGGCCACTATGAAGTAGCCCCGCTAGGTAGTTCAGGATAGGAGGGATGGAAGATAGTGAGGTATTGCGCCCCCCTCTGGACTGGCTCCAGGAGCAGAATCTTTTCACTTTCCTGCATAAGAATTTCTGGTGCTGGGCCTTCTGGCCTCTGTGATAATGTCCAAGACCTGTTTGCTTAACAGGGGGCCCCTTGTTTGCCTTTAGAATATTAGCCATGCTGATAGTTTGAGAGTCTGCAAGTCTGGGTGCAGCATCCCCCCCCCCCCCACCTGAATTAAGAGGTCTGAGATCAGGGGAAGCTGCCTGGGAGGCTGTAAGATCAGGCTGCGTAGTAGGGGGTACCAACATGGTCTGGGCCAATCTGGAGCAATGAGGATGGTCCTTGGTCTCTCCTCCTTTATTTTGATCAGTACCTTGGGAATAAGAGGCAGAGGAGGGAATGCGTACACAAAGAGGGTGTTCCAGGGAAAGGTCAAGGCATCCCACCTTCCACACTAGGTGGTGACACTCACTAGTACAGAATTTTTTCAGCTGATGGTTGAGATGTGAAGCAAAGAGATAGATCTCCGGAATCAACCATGCCTGAGAGATTTGTAAAAAGGGTTTTCTATGGAGCTGCCATTCATGGGGGTCTAGTAAGTTTCTGCTTAAGTGGTCTGCCAAGGTGCTGTTGATCCCTGGTAGGTATTGGGATATCAGATGTAGTCCCATGGAAGCGGCTGTCAGCCAGAGGTTCATGGCTAGCCTGCAGAGAGGGTAAGATTGGGTCCCTCCCTGTTTGTTGATGTACCACATTACTGTGGTGTTGTCTGTTTTGATAAGGAGAACCCCTGGCTTGAGATGGGGTGTGAAATATGTCAGAGCCTTTTGGACTGCCATCATTTCCTTCTGGTTGATGTGCAAGGGGAGGTGCTGGGCATCCCGAAGACCTTGGGTGCACCTGCCTTCTAGGTGAGCTCCCCAAGCTATGTCTGAGGAAACGGTGGTAATAGTCTGCCCGGTTGAGTGGAGGGTGAAGGAAAGACCCTTGTTCTGGGCACAGGTCTCTGCCCACCAGAGAAACTCAGCCCTTATACAGGGGATCAGAGGTAGAGAGGTCTCTAGAGGTTGAGAGTGCTGACACCAGAGGTTCTTTAGGTACCACTGAAGTTTTCTCATGTGAAACCTGGCCAGAGGAATTAGAAGTATGTCAGATGCCATGCACCCCAAGGCTTGCAGGAACTTCCTCACAGTGAGATGGCTTCTGGAAGCCAGCTGTGTAAAGTAGAGAGGCAGGAAGCTCTGCTTTTCTGGGGATAGGAAGGCCATTTGAGATGCTGTGTCCAGCAGTGCTCCCAAGAAAATGATCTTCCTGGAGAGTGTTTGCCTTGACTTCTTCTAATTGATGGGATACCCTAAGGAGGTTAGGAGGGTCTTGACAAAGAGGAGGACCTTGAGGAGCTTTTCTTTGCAATCTGCCTGAATGAGGCAGTCGTCAATTTGTATAGTTTTCGGTCAGCAAAATGCCATGGCTGGGGCTGAGCATTTGGTGAATACCCTGGGAGCAGTAGATCAGCCAAAGGGTAGCAAAGAGAACTGAAAGTGCTGTGAGCCTGCTCTGAAGCAAATTAATTTCCTGCAGGATTCCTTTATGGGGATGTGGAGATAGGCATCGTTTAGATCCAAGGTAACTAACCATGCATTTTTTTGTCAGCATAGGCAGCAGCTGCTGCAAGGTTAGCATTTTGAATTTGGGGACCACCAGGAAGGTGTTCAGAATGGATAAATCCAGGATGGAGTGCCAAGTGCCCTCTTTTCTGGGAACAAGGAATAGTCTGGAATAAAAGCCTTTGTCTGTTTGATCTGAGGAGACTGGTTCTACTGCCTCTTGGGATATTAAGAGTTTGAACTTGTTTCAATGCCTCTGCCCACTGATTTGGAGGCAAGTCTGGGTACCGTCTTGGAATTGTGAGTTGGTAGAAGGAGAATTTGTATCCCTGGAAAATTATCTTTAAGACCCATTGGTCCTTTGTTACAGAAAAACAATTTTCTTTGCAGAGGGAGAGCCTTCCTCCTAGCTTTTGGCGAGTGAAAAAAGGGCAGAGGGGAGAGAGGGAGTCATTGAGAGTTTTTGCCATAGAGGGATGGCTTAGAACTCCGTCTTTGGCGTGGAAATGGTCCACTGTTTGGTTCTCTGCTGACCTTGGAATAGGAGTCTGGGTTGCCTGTCCCTGCGGGGCTTACCTTGCCCCTGTCTGCTAGGTGCAGGAAAGGACCAGTGATTTGAGGGAAAATTCCTGCTGAACCCAGGAGGTTGTACCTGAAGGAAATCTTTTATTGTTTGCATAGATTTTGCTTTGTCTTCCATCTTTATAAGCACCTCTTCTGCTTTTACTCCAAACAAGCGGTCCTTATCCAAGGGTGCATCAAGTAATTTTAGATTTGACATGATCAGGGAGAGGTTATTCCTTCAACCATGCATGTCTCAATGACATATACTGATACTGCTGCCCTGCTTGAGATGTCTAGGGCGTCAGGATCCACAGTGTAATGAGTGTTTAGCCACTTGCCAAGTAGAGTACAGTAAATCTGCTAACTCTTTCGAATTGGCACAATCAAGAAAGGTTGAAATCTTTTGTTTTAATAGTTCCAAAGTGTGTTGTTGATATTTTAACACGTGGAACTGACAGCTGAGTGCTCTGATAGCTAAGGTTGCAGAGGTGTATATTTTTTTTACCCCATCTGTCCACAGCTCTGGAGTCCTTGTCAGAAGGAGGAGGATTCTTTGCAGAACTAGCCTTAGCTTCTTTTGGTCCCTGTGTAATGACCTCCAGGTCTGCAGCAGGATTTCTGTACAGGTATTTGTGAGAAAACGGTACTATGTAATACCTGTCAGGTTTTCTGGGAGCAGGTGGAAGGGTGTCAGGAGTTAAGCTGGATTCATGGAAGACATCATCAACCACCTCTAAGATTGGAGGGATGGCCAAGGGTCTGTGCTGGACAGGTCGAGAAACTTTCTTATTCTTTTTTTAGACTGAGGGAAGTCCTGGGATTTCCGGTGGAAATGTTCCCTGAGGGTGTGAAGGGTTTCCCCAAAGGAAAGATCTTCTGGTGGGGAGGCAGAAGGAATGGATTCCTCTGCATCTGAACCATCATAAGCAGTAAGAGGTTGTTGTTCCTCTTCAAAATCTAAATAATCAGACTCCTCAGCATCCGGTTCTGTCAGTATTTCAGGGAAAGGGTCTCTTTTCCTTTCAGAAGGTGTGGCCTGACTACCCTTGATAAGGGTGATAAGATCCTCTGCCATTTTAAGCATTTGAGCTTGGGGTGGTGGAGCAGGAGTAAAATGGTGGCTAGAGGTAGTTTTCAAAGGAGTGGCCTTGCCTCTAGGCCTATGAGTACCCATCAGTCTGAGAGAAATGGTAGTCGGAGAAGACGTCTTTTTTGTCTAGATTCGGTAGTGTGAAAAACCTCCTCGGAAGCCAGTGCCTGCGTTGCAGCTCTGGACCCAACCAAGGCAGAGACAACCAAAGGCTCAGAAGATGAAGAAGACATCTGCGGCATACCGGACTCTGAAAGGCTCTCAGTAGAGGCCTGCGAAGGTATCGAATTGGCCATCAGGGGCTGCGAAGGTACCTCACTGAATTCCGGAGAACTGATGACCTGCTTAGCGGAAGAGCTGTCGGAAGGCTTAGCCTTGTGTGGTCTGTCTATCTTTATCCTTACTTTTTTTGGAATGTCTACGGATTGCTGGCTGACTGACTGACCCCATTTCGGAATGCAAACACGGAAGACGAAAATACCTGGCTACAAAAAGAGCACTACAATGAATGGTTCTCGTGTTAAAGAGGGCACAGAACCGGCAACGGGGGACGTTATGGTCTGGGCCTAAACAAGTGACGTTGTATGAATGGAAGTCACGGTGTGGTATTTGCTTTCCACAGGTGAGAAAATTATTAACTTTTTCAGACATTGGTTAGTGCAACAAAAAAAAAAAAAAGATCCTCAGAGTACTTAGCTTTAGATGTTTTCAGCTGTAATTCAAACTCCGGTAGCTACCGACTAGCACACTTGCCAACTGCTTCTGCTACGGGCTCCACGGCAAGAAAGACTGATGTAATGGCGTCGGCTGCCTTCCTTTATAGCACTGATGACGTGACGTCAGGCAAGTGACAGCAGCCGACGCAGAAAAATACTGACTCTGGAATTCGGGCCAGTCGAGGGCTACCACAGCAGGGATAACCCACAGGTGATGAATGACTGCAACAGTGAAACATGAAGAACATCAGGTCAACAAGAATTTTCTTTCTTTGGCAATAAAAACATCCTTGGATAAAAACCCATTTCCCCCCTGGGAAGGAAGAATCTGTTCCATCATTTCCTGGGGCAGCATGTGATGAACAACTGAAATAAAACAGTCTGGTCAAGTGGATAAGTGATCAATCCCTAGAAAGGAGGAATATATTCCCACTGCCATCCGTAATCTTGATATATGATCTTCAGAACCTATATGTCTGAAACTCCTTGCTGCCAAACAGAAAAGTGGAGATTAACACATTCGGGAAGGGAAAAGGGACTGCCGGGGGAGGGGGATATAAGGTCCCTTAAGTAGTCTTTCTGACTTGAACTGCTGTTGGTTTTGCGGTGTTCCAGAATTATTTTTTGGAATCCCCTTGCCATTTCTTCTTAAATGTCTGTTTACCTGCATTTTGTTGAGACTATTTTGTTTTTTGCCAAAACTGAATGACGGGTTAGAAAATCCCTTAGAAAATTTGGAAAGGGAAAGGGATTCCCTGTATCAACTTATCCCTCTCACCACACTTTTTGATCAACTCTGCAGCAGAGGGCCCAAAAGCTAAATATCTAGCCAAAGGAGAATTTAAAATCTCATTTTTACATCATCTGGGAGGTTCTGAGAATGCAGTCAGGCAAACCTCCTCAACATAATACCAGTGGACAACGCCCTATCAACTGTTAGCAATGAGTAATGACTTGTACAACAGAAGAAACTAAATAATTTAAAGCAGATTTTTCCTCAGAAGAACAAACTGTGTTCAAAACATTCTCCATACTTTCACAAATTATCAGAATAAACCTTAACATATGAGTCTGACCATTTAAAATTCTAAAATCAGAGTTGAAGCAGCATATATTTTTTCACATACTTCTCAACAGTCTTCCCATCCATATCAAAAAGAGGAGGATTGGAATTCAGTAAATGTTTGACAGCATAAGGATAACAGATGCTGGGTCAAGTTTGGGAATAGTATATCAAAATTTAAAAGACTGAGGAACTTTATGCATCCTATCCACCCTTTCTAGGGACAGCTGGATGACTATCAGGAAAACTGCAGACTTTAACAGACATCCTTCAAAACTGAAAGAACTACAGGAATAGGTGAAAGTTCTGTAAATTACTTCGGTAATAGCCCAAAGCGTTTTTCTGAAGGACCGAGAAACCTCAGTGTTCTCCTGCTGAAAAGACTGGGCCATTCTGGAAATAATTTCAAAGAAAGAGAAAGCCCCCACAGGGAGAATCAGGGAAATGACCTCTTCTCCAACTCTGAATCAGTAATCTGAGAAGAAAATTCTGTGTCTGCCCCTTAATCTTCCTCTCCATATTCAGAATCTTGAATCTCTTTAGGAAAAGAGTTTTTTGTTTTTACCAGAAACTATTTTATAAGAAGGATCAATAGCTGAAATTAAACCCTGTGCCTGACCCATTAAGTTACTGGTGTCTAAGGAAATATGATGAGGAGTACATACATGCTTAGTTTTCTGTTTCTTTTTGACAGGAAAAAATGAAGCTAACAGTGTTATTAACAGCAGTGGCAACTTGCCCAGGGATGGGCTAAACATTCTGAAAAATCAGGGAAGCCTTCCCTTTTCCCTCTCCCAAGAATGATAAGAGTGGCATACCCTTGCCCACTGAAGGGACCCCAACAGCTGCAGAGGATGTGGTTATCCCCTAATCCATAGTGGCTGTAGGTGCTACAGCAGAGGGAACCAAGGTAAAGTGGTCTGATGTGTAACTAATGGCAACAGAAGAGTCACCCACCTGCAGCAGAGGCAAATTGCTAGATTGCTGTGATGGTAAAGGCTGGTTGCTCATTTTATTTTTGGGGCTGGAAGAAGGACCAACCATGGGACTGGCGGCTTGTTTCACTGTGAAGATTTAAACACTGCCTCTTTTCGTAGAGAAAACAAGCAGCAGAAGCCAGTAAAATTTTAAAGTCTTCAAAAGTCCCTTTCACAGATAAACAGAGTAGAATGCACTTTAAAACACTTTTCTAGCCCCAAAAACTAAAACAATTTCTCCACAAAAAAAGTTTTTAAATACCTTGACAAACTTTTAAACTGACCAGAAAAAAAGTGTTCACATTTAAAGTACAATATAGTCTTGAGACAGTCTTTTAAAACACAAACGTCTCGCTTTAAAATAACAATTTCCTGCTCAGAAAAGTATCAAACAAAAACATTTTTTTTTTTAAACAAGATTTTTTTTCTTGAAGGGAACTTATTTACCCAGCAGAGGAACAACACAAGACAACCTTCAATCTCCGAAAGCCTCAAAGGAGTGTGCGCTTTGCTGTGGCAGGAAAACTATGAAGGGCTTGACACCCAAAATCTGTTTTTTAGTCAGCGCAAGCTAACTGTTTTGGTGTGTAGAGGGCGCCCTGAAGCTTTGGAAGCTGGCACCCTATTATATTCTTGCAGGAAATAATCCATGCAGCTTAAGCTACTGCAGCAGTGATCAATATTAAGAACATCTGCAGGAACCAAGATGGGCAAATGTCCTGAGTCTGGAGTGCTGGGCCTTCTTTGCACAGGTTACACATCTTTGGAGGCCTGGGTCAATGGATGGGTGCCCCATATCTCCACCTTCCTGCCATGAACATATCCCCCTTGATACTTGTTAGGGAAGACGTCCAACCTTTTCGACACAAAAATGTGTTAAATTCCATTAGTCATACAGATGCATCTGGCTGACTTCCATGGTCTGAGGTCATGGCAGTCTCCAAATCAAATCCAGATGCCTCAGACATTTCAGGCATATTGCCAGTGTACTGCAAAAGCACCTCATATCTCACTTGAGAAGGCAACCCTCAAGGTTCCTGCATCCTCAAGACAAAAAATGGAACACCATGAGCCAAGGTCAGATTTGTATATTTGTACACTATACTCGTTATCACCTTTTGTTACTTAACCATTACCTCCTTGTTACAATACTACATAAGTAATTCACCCTCCCAGTGTTGCAGCAAAAGTCTTGTTACATGTCTTTTTCCATGTGCCAATTCTCAAAAGTACAGTCTGTGAGTGTGTAATTCAAACGTTTGAATAAAATTCTAACTGCCAGTTTGGTTAAGATCATGGCTGAAAACTGCCACTCTATTGGCTCACCTGCTCAGTCAGCAAAGTGAACAAATAAATAATAGTCCCCAGAGTTTCTTTCCTCCTCCTGCTTTAAACACTTCTTTCTTCTAGAGGAACACCTATAACAAACTACCACATGATATTCCAGCAAAATGGACATGCTCCCTTCTCCTGACCGTCTCGCAACTAAAGTGCTGGTAGCGGTTACAATTGCATACATTGTGATCAGGTTCCCAACAGAACAATCACTGGGTATGACAATCACTGTCGGTGATCTGTCTATAGCATGCACATTCATTACATTTTCCCTTAACAAACACACCCCACAAACAAAATGTTTATATGACTTCAGTTTTATACTGTACAAAGTAATACAATCAAAATTTATAGGAATCCCTGACAACAGGACACTTGTCTGTACTAGTTCTAAAGCAGGACAAAGCCACCAAAATAATGACACTGAACTACTGTTACCTGGCAAGAAGGGAATCACCACAGTGATCTTTGGGGAGTCCTTCTGAATCTTCAGAATGACCCTGCATATTAGCAGAAAAGGTGGAACAGCTTACAGGAACATTTCTGCCCAAGAAAAAGAACATGCACATTTCTTCCTGGCTTTCTTGCATTGAGTACTGGAGGAGAAGTTTGACATCTGATTATTGTGAGTGGAAGCAAAATGATCTACTTGGGATGTTTACAGTGGGATCAAATCTTAGAAGACCTGCTGATTCAGCTTCCATTTCTTGAGGGGTTGTCCTGGTCCTGCTCAGCTTGTCTGCCACAGCATTTTCCTGTCACTACATGCAAGATGTCTGTAGAGTGAAACTTTTGAAAAGCTATAGCCCAGGTTACCATGGCTAGTCTGCAAAAAGTGAGTAAGGTCTGGTTCCTCCTTAATCATTTATGTACCACACCACTGTGGTGCCCGAAAGGCTTGTAGAGATCCTGGGGATGATGGACACTTGAGACAGTTGACAGCATTTATAACAGCCAACATTTCTTTTATGTTTGTGTGTTTTGGTCTGGCTTTTATGTTCCCAAAACCTACAGACAATGCTCCTCAAGCAAAGTCTGAAGCAACTGTTTTTACTCACTCTGCTGGAGCGGGGATGGAGAACAGGAGACCTGGATTGTGAGAAAACTGGCATCTCCACCATAAAATTTCCCTTTTCACAAACCTGAAAACTGGAATCTGAAATGTCAGGGGGATGCTGAGGCTGGGACCATAAAGATTCCAGGTACCATTAAATTTTTCTCATGGGGAGTCTTGTGATCCAAGATTTGATAAATCAGCAAGCAATGGAGAGTAGTATTGCTGGAATTTAATTCATCCTTAAATCTCGGTAAGTACCTTCACAAGGCAGACTCTTGTTCACAAAATCTCAGCAAGATGTCAGTGATACATGGACTGTATTTTATATTGTATACATCATGGACAGACGTAGGTTGGGGATATTGGGGACCTACAGACACTGGATCCAACCCAGTTTGGCTTTGTTAAGGGCAGATCCTGCCTCTTAAACCTGGTTGATTTCTTTGAAACAGTCACCAAGGCCATCAATGAGGGGAAGGTGGTCCACACAGCCTACCTGGATCTCGCAAAAGCCTTCGATACAATACCCCACTCGGGCATTATAGATAAGCTCACCAGCTTAAATATAAACCCCTATGTCACTAGATGGGTTGCAAACTGGCTCAAGGTCAGAACCCACATGGTTAGAATTGCTGGAGCCATGTCAGACTCCAAACCAGTCACAAGTGGCGTCCCACAAGGCTCAGTCCTGGGACCTCTCTTGTTCGGTATATATTTCTCGGAGGTACAGGCCAACATGGAATGACTGTGGCTGACCAAGTTCGCAGATGACTGCAAACTGGGCACCATAATAGACTCTCCAGCCGACACAGGCATCCTCCAAAAGGGCCTCATAGAAACAGACAACTGGTGCCATAGCCATGGCCTCAAGCTAAACGCCAAAAAGTGTATAGTCATCCCCTTTGGCAAAAACAAAGTGCCCACAAATTACCACATAGGTGGTAATCCATTAAGTACAGAAGAAGTAATTAGGGACCTGGGGACCCAAGTTGATAGCAATCTCTCATTTGACAACCACGTGGCCAAAGTGGTTAGAAAAACATTTTATATAGCCCACCTAATCATGAAGGGATTCGGATCTAGATCGCGGAGGTCATCGTGCCTCTTTACTCATCCCTCATCAGGCCCATAAATTGAGTACAATGCTCCTTTTGGGATGTACCTTATCAGACACCTGCAGCAACTGGAAAGACCCCAAACGTACCTCACCAAGAGGATCAAAGGGCTCAAACAGATGCCATATGCTGCCTGGTTAAAGAAACTCCAGCTCTACTCAGTGGCATACCGCCTGCTCAGAGGCGATCTGTGCCTGACGTATAAAGCCATGTCCAACCCGGAATTAATGGACATGCTGCACTTCAGAAAATCCAAATCCCATCGAGCTACACGCTCGAGAGACTTGAACCTCAGCACTGAAAAAAATAGGACATGCTGGAGGGACAGATTTAACCCAGAGGCTCCCTTTACTCTGGAATAAAATCCCAGTCCAGGTTAGGCAGAGTCCCTCACCGACTCTCTTCAAAAGGAATCTTGATGAGTGGATGGGAGATCATAGGTTTACCCCGGGTATCACTTCTGTGTCACTGTTAGACAGAGGCACAGTATACCAACCTCGAAAAAGGGTATAGCAAAATTAATTTAAAATGGGTGGCGAAAGCCAAACACACTCTGGCTAGGCTTATAAATGCTCTAGGACAGATAGCCTAGTATGAACCTATGAACCTATGAGAAGTAAACACTCAAAGAACATCTGCAAAGGAAAAGTAAGTACCCTAATCACATTACCAGATGAGATGAGCATGAGAACCATTAGCAAGCCTCCATCATCAAAGGTTACAGCAAGTGTTTATGTACATTACGAAACAGAAAAGCAAAGCAAGGAGCCAGAAGAAAACTGGTCAGGTTAAGTACAAACACATAAAATGAAAGGGGGAAGAACCCAAAGCCATGAACAATTTTTTTGTGAGATTTCTCACAAGAAGGAAAAATAAGCCTAACCGGATTATGCGGAGGTCAGTGATCATGAGTCCAGTTTTACCAGGTTAGTGGAACTTTTTATTAAAGGTTACAGGTTAACATACCTAATTTGGAAAGACCTTGTTTAAAGAAGAGCTCCAGAATTGTTGGACTATGTGGCCACAAGAGGGAGCTATAATACTAAACATGAACATGGAAACAGAGAATCCAATTAATGATAACAAGCAGGAGAGTCTTGTCAGGTGTTGTGACCAAAGTTTCCTGACTTTTTAAACATAGTTTACAAGACTGTGAAAGCAAAAACAGCACAGGTTATATAATCATGTTATCGGCTACGCTAGCAGAAGTAGACAACTACAAAGCCTATTCTGGTAGGAAATAAAAATTATAATTTTCTGACTGCTCTGAATTTACATAACATGTACACAAGAGATAAAGTACAGTTGTGTACAATTACCATAAATGTAGATGTTCGAGTGTGTTCACTGTTACAGTCATCACACTTGGGTTATCTGCCTGCAGGTAGCCCTCAGTCGGACCGAATACCAGAGTCTTGGGATTTCTGTGTCGGATGCTATCACCTCTTCCATGACGTCAGGGGTAAAAAACATGCAGCCAGCACCATTACATCAGTTTTTCTTGACCCAGATGTCAGGAGTCCCCAAAATAGAAAGCAATTACATGGTGTGGAACACCTCCAGTAAAAAGTAAATACCATAGCCATAAGATAAGGCCAAAAAGAGGATAGGTAGAAAGTCTAGAAGGCAATATTGTAGTTGAGAGCCTCACCAGTTTGTTTCGCGCAGAAGTAGGAGTGTCGCAAATTGAGTGACAACCCGGTCTGCATATTTAATTTGCTCATGCATACATGATATGAAAATATTAAATGTACACAAACGGTTAATACAGTATCGCCCAGGAAAGCTGTTCTTAGTAAAAGGTCCTACCAATGATACTGAGGAAGAGTCGGCTGTGACACCTGCACCAAAAAAGAGAGTCCGTTTGGACATTAATTGAGAAAGTGAACCATCGCATTCAGACTGACACAGAGCGCTATAATGCTACACAGTAAAAAGCCTGATGACGTGTTTTGACGGTTTTGTTTCTTTGCTGATTATAGTATATATTATTAGTGCAATAAAACTTGCCGATTACAGATGTTGGTAACAGTTTACTGTTATATTTACTGTCATATTACAATGTCAGTGCACTTTTTCTTCAGTTGTACATTCAAAGGGAATGCATATTCATGAAAGACATATCACGGGGGTGGGATATGGGCGTGGCTTGCTACTGCGCATCTGGTGAGACCCTCAACTACAATATCGCCGTCTAGAAAAGTCAGGGAGCTGGAGGGAGGGTAACCAGGACTGCAACAGTGAATACACTCGAACATCTACATTTATGTTACGTGTATACAACTGTACTATGTTCTTCATGTTTCACTGTTGCAGTCATCACACTTGGGTTGATTCCCAAAGCTGAGTAAGGGTGGAGGCAGTCAAGAAGTATTAGGGCTGGCTAGCAGGCCTTGTAAGACTGCTGTGGCAAATCCAGTTCTGAATTTAAAAAAAGATAGGCAAGTGGTAATGCTTGGTGAAGGTGTGTACATAACTCCAGGTTGCATCTTCCACAATGTCCCTGGTAGGGACTCCCCTGAGAAATGCTGTAGAAGTTGAGGTAGCCCCAGTGGAATGAGTTCTGATCCCCTGTGGGGTAGGTTTTCCATGGTGTTTCTAGCAAAAATGGATGCAGTGTGCTCTCCATTTGGAAATGGTTTGCTTTGAAATGGCTTTGCCCTCTGCCCCTGTAGCAAAGCTGACTAGCAGCTGGTCAGATTTTCCGAAAGGCTTAGTCCCATCAAGGTAGAACCTGAGCTGTCTGTGCACGTCCAAAGAGTGCAGGATCCTCTCCCCTTTATTCTGAGGATTAGGGAAAAAGGTTGGTAAATGGATGGATTGGTTTAAAGCCACAATGGATACCACTTTGGGCATAAATGATGAGTTAGCCCTGAGGGAGACCCTGTCAGCATGGAAACTAATGAAGGGTTCCACCGCCATTAGTCCCTGTAGCTCAGACACTCTTCTTGCTGAAGTGATGGCTAGAAGTAAGGCTGTTTTCCAAGAGAGGAATTTTAACTCTGCTGTAGCAGCAGGTTCAAAAGGGGGAAGAGTGAGCTTCTCTAGTACAAATATATGGTCCCAGGCAGGGGAGGGGACTCTCCTCGGGGGTCTTAAATTGTTAGCTCCTCTCAGGAACTTTTAATCAGAGGGTGAGAAAAGAGAGGTGGCTCAGTATTGTAATGAGCTGAGATGGCAGAGGCATGAATCAATTTATGAGAAGGCTAGGCCTTTGTGGAGCAGCTCTGCTAAGTAATCTAGGATTTGAGGTACGGAGGGCAGGGCTGCCCCCTTTCCTAGAGACTGGCTCCAAGAACAGTATCTTTTCCACTTTTCTGAATAGGATTTCCTACTACTAAGCCTTTTGGCCTCAAGGATGATGTCCAGCACATGTTTGCTGAGGGTTGCTGGTGGTGTGTTCCGGGAATAAAGCCAGGCTGCAAGGTTCAGTGTTTGCAGCTGAGGATGCAAAATCTGTCCCTCCTGCTGAGACAGCAGGGAGGGTGTCTGATGTAGGTGCTATGGTGGTACTGCTGTCAGATTGCGTAGGAGTGGGTACCAGTGCTGGTGTGGCCAGTCTGGTGCAATAAGGATTGTCCTTGGTCTGTCCTGCTTGATCTTGAGTAGTACTTTTGAAAGGAAGGGCAGAGGGGGGAAAGGCATAAATTGAGAGGTTTTCCCATGTAAAGGATAGAGCATCCACTCGTCATGCTTGGCTGTGGGGATTTCTGGTGCAAAATTTGTTCAACTGATGCTTTTGGGTGGAGGTAAAGAGGTCCACCTCTGGTGTCCCCCACCTGTTGATTAGAAGTTTGAATGAGTTAGGTTCCAGTTTCCACTCGTGTGGGTCCAGTAGATTCCTGGTCAAGTCATCTGCCAGTGAATTTTGTTTGCCTGGCAGGAAGTGAGCTTGCAGGTGCATTCGGTTGTTCAAGGCTGTGTTCCACAGGGCCATGGCTAACCTGCAGAGTGGGTAGGAATGAGTCCCCCCCGGCTTGTTTACGTACCACATAACTATTTTAAGGCTGTCAGAGCATTCTGTACAGCTAACATTTCTTTTTGATCAATACGCAGGTGAATTTGTCCTGTGCTCCATTTGCCTTGAATGCATTTGCCTGCCATGTGTGCCCTCCATGCATAGTCTGATGCGTCTGTTGTCAGGGTTTGGGTGGCGAGGAGTTGAGTGAAAGGAAGTCCCTTGTTGAGGTTGCAAGCCTCTGCCCACCAAAGGAACTCTGTCCTTAGACAAGGAATGACAGGAATCAATGTTTCCAAGTCCTGAAAATGTTGACACCAGAGACTTTTTAAGTACCATTGAAGTTTCCTCATATTCACTCTTGCATATGGAATTAGTAGAATGCATGAGGCCATGAACCCTAGGGCTTGCAGTATTTTTCTTGCAGATAGCTGGGTTTTGGTGGCCATTACTTTGAAGTAGTTTGTCAAATGAACCTGCTTTTCTAGAGTGAGGAATGCCATCTGGGAGGTTGTGTTCAAGCTTGCTCCCAGGAATACAGTCCTTTGGCTGGGCACCAGATGTGATTTATTTTTGCTGATGGTGTACCCCAGAGAAATTAGAAGTCTCTTTATAAATGCCAGGTGCTGAAGTAGCAATTCCTGACTGTCCGCCTGAATCAGGCAATCGTCCAAGGGTAAATTTGAATATTTCTCTGCCTGCAGTATGCAATGGCTGAAGCCAGGCACTTTATGAATACCCTGGGAGCAGTAGATAAGCCAAAGGGAAGTGCAGAGAACTGATAGTGCATAAAGCATGCCCTGAAATGTAGATATTTCCTGCAAGATTCCCTGATGGGGATATGCAGATAAACTTATTTTAAGTCTAGGGTGACTAGCCATGAGTTCTTGGCTAGCACATGAAGCAGCTGCTGTAGTGTAAGCATTTTGAATTCTGGGACCACCAGGAAGGTGTTGAGAATGGACAGATCCAGAATAGAGTGTCATGAGCTATCTTTTCTGGGCAACAGGAACAATTAGGAGTAGAAACCCTGTCCCCTTTGCTCTGGAACAGGCTGAATAACCCTGATACTGAGAAGAGAAAGTACTTGAATTTGTGCCTCTGCCCACTGGTTTCGGGGAAGGTCTGGCAACCCACTTGGGGTTGGCAGTGAGTGGAAGTAGAATCTGTATCCCTGGTACACAATGTTTAGGACCGATTGGTCCTGTGTAATGGACATCCAGATTTTTGCATACAGGACGAGTTTTCCTCCTAGGGGTGCAAGTACTTGGGCATGGCTGGGAAGGATAACAGACAAGTCATTGTGAACCTTTTCTATAAAGGGGAGGCTTACCACTCCCTGTTTTTGAGGTGGGATCACTCCATTGCTTAGATCTCTGCATACCCTGAGACTATAGTCTTGGTGGTCTGTTGCCCCTGGGTTTGGACTGAGAAGGCCTGGGAGGGACTGGAAAGGACCAGCCTTTTGAAGCCCAATGCCTACTGAATCTAGGTGGCAGCACCTGTAAGAAATCTTTAACAATTTGCATAGATTTAGCTTTTTCCTCCACCTTTTTAAGAACGTCTTCTGCTTTTTGTGCCAAACAAACGTTCCTGGTTTAATAGGGCATCTAGTAATTTTGCTTTGACATGGTCTGGCAAGATTTGTTCCTTCAGCCAAGCATGCCTCATCAGTACAGACCCAGTGACAGCAGCCCTGCAAGATGTTTCTAAGGCATCAAAACCACACTGCAAAGTAGGTTTACTAACTTGGTTTGCAGAATGCATTAACTCTTGTAAATCTTTATTTTCTGCACAATCTGGAAGCAACAACATTTTCTGTTTAATTAGCTCAATAATATACTGCTGGTACTTCAACATGTGAAACTGGCAATTTAAAGCTCTTATGACAAGAGTTGCAGACTTATATACCTTCTTACCCTATTTGTCTAGAGCTCTAGAATCCCTGTCCGAAGGGGTAGGGTTTTTGGCTGCAGTAGCCTTAATACCTTTAGTTCCCTGGGAAATAGTCTCTGGATCCGCAGTGGGATTCTTGAAAAGAAATTTCTGCGAGTCAGGTACTCTATAGTACCGGTCAGGCTTTCTAGGAGCTGGTGGTAAAGTATCAGGAGTAAGACTGGATTCCATGAAGACATCATCTACAATACCCAGGACAGGGGGTATAGCTAGAGGCCTGTGCTGAGGCAAGTCTAAAAATTCTACGAGTCTCTTTTTGGACTGTGGGTAGTCCTGGCATTCCCAGCGGAAATGCTCTCTTAAGGTATGCAAGGTTTCACCAAAACAAAAGTCCTCTGGAGGGGAGGCAAAAGGAATGGAATCCTCTGCATCTGAATCCTCATAGGTAGATAAGGGAATGTCCTGGTAAAAGGGATCAGAGTCATCGGACTCATGGTCTGCAGAAATCAATCCTTTGTCTTTTAGAGGGGGGGGGCTGGCTTCCCCTAATTAAAGTTATAAGGTCTTCAGCCATTCTAAGCATTTGTTTCTGTGCATGGGAGCTTGAGCATGCGCTTTGGTCATCAGTTTTCTAGGTGTAGTGTGAACTCTGGGCCTGAGAAACTCGGTAGTTTTAGTCAGAAACAAAGTAGGCTGTTTAATATGAACATCGAAAGGTCGGAATAAACCCTCAGAAGCCGGTGCCTGCACAGCGGCTCCAGACCCATCCAAGGTAGAGACATCCACAGGTTCCATAGTTGAAGAAGCATCTCGCGGCATACCGGACACCAAATGGGTCTCAGCAGATGCCTGCAAATCTCTAGAAGCGGGTATCAGGGGCTGCGAAAGCGCCTCACGAGTACTGGCGACTAGTTTAATGGAAGCGCCTTTGGCAGTTTTGGACCTATGCGGTCTGTCTCTGTCTTTATCCTTACGTTTTTTCAGAAGATCGGCAGTCGGATGACTCAAAGCCATTTTGGAATACGGAGAACAAGAGCGAAAGAATTTAGCAACAAAGACAGCCCGATGACAAATAGTTTGGGCGTTAAGGCACAAAACTGATGGCGAGGAATATTGTGGTCTGGGCCAAAACAGGTGACGCAGTAAGAATGAAAATCTCTGTGTGGTATTTGCTTTCCACAGGCAAGACAATTGTTAACTTTTTCTGACATCTGTTAGAACAAGAAAAAAGGATCCCCAATGGGTTTGAAACTCTAACAAAAATTTCAGGTAGCGGCCGACCGGCACTTGCGAACTGCTTCTGCTATGGGTTCCCGCACAGCAAGAATAACTGATGTAATGGCGTCAGCTGCATGTTTTATACCCCTGACGTCATGGAAGAGGCGACAGCATCCAATGCAGAAATCCCAACACTCTGGTATTCGGGCAGACTGAGGGCTACCTGCAGGCAGATAACCCAAGGGTGAGTGACTGCAACAGTGAAACACAAAGAAAATCAACAGGGTTCAAGGACGTGAAGCCAGAAAAAGTCCAGAAGGTTTAAGGCGTGCCCAGAGGAAGCGGAGGATAATGAACAGGATTATCTCCTACAAGGCAGAATTGTCATTTATACACTGCTTTTAATATATATCATTGGCTTGATACAGCAACAGGATCTGAAGTCTTGAAGCCAAATGAAGTCCAGTATAACCTTAGGAAGCCAAGGGTAATGAAAAAGAGAGTCAACAATCACAACATACCACTGTATGAAAAAAAAAATCAATATATCCCTAAAACAGTTCTTATCTTTTCTTAACATTTTTTATCACATTTTAAGCCACCTACCTGTACTGCTGTTAACACACTCTCTGTATAGTCTGCTTTAGACCTTTTTCAGGGAAAGTGCAGTAAAGGCAAAGCAGATGAGCAGTGTTGTAGCTTGTACATGAGTACAGCACAGTTAGGACTGCAGGCATGAATGAGTTAATGGAGGTGAGTTGGATTTCAAACCACAGGCAATTTCACCTGCTCAGAAAACAAGCTTTCCTCATAGCGCAATACGTCTTTTTTGATTTGGGCAAACAAGGGCTTCCTATCCTCAAACAAAATTCTCACCACCTTGGCAGAAAATTCTCTATGACAGACTAGAAATCTCAGCAATCATACCGTCAAGTGCAGTGAAAGCCAAAATACAGGAACCTTCCTCAGATTTGCAGGAAGAAATCCTCCCTGAAAGGCAGTGTCAAGGATTTCTCTGCATGCTGCACCAAAAATGAGAGCCAAGGGTGATTTAGCTACCCTGGTGCTACCAAGATCATTACATTACCATAGTAGAAGAAAATAAGACCATCAAGCCTGCCCTACAAGAGCATCTGACATTCTAACTCCTATCCAGCTCTCCAATCTTCTTGTTCCAAGCTCTCGTAAATGTATCTACGAGTACTATCCACTTCAGACAAGGGCCCAAATTCCTCTCTTAAAGTAGCTTATCTCTTTACCAGCTGCTGCCTATCACCTCTTTGCACTCAGTATCTTTCCTGTTCAGAATGACCCTTCACGCAGTCATTACATGACTTCATGCACCAATATCATGCACCACTGTTCCCTACAGTTTCTAGACATGCCATCTCCAGCTCCTCTATAGTCATATCCCATCAGCTCTAAACCATGCCCTCTTCTGATGCCTTTCCTCTGGATTTCTTCCGGCAGTCATGTGTCCCTCAAAGTGCACAGCCTACAGAACTGCACAAAGTACTCAATTTGTGGTCTGAAAACAGTCCAACATCAAAATCATCACATGTTTTCTACAATCTAATCCCCTAAAGCAGTTACGCTAGCATTCATGCAGTTGTGCCTTTTACCCTGAAGTTCTGGTCTATTCCCAATGTGATCAACATTTCCAGATCCTTCTCCTGCTCTGCCACAATCAGTTCTACTCCCTGCTGCTAACACTACACACCAGGGTTATGAGGAATGCCCCACTTCACATTTGTCTGCAATAAACCTACCATTACAGTTGCCTTTCTGTCAATTCAGTTAGTCTCTCCAAATCAGTAGTATAGCAAGGGAGGGGTGAAGAGGACAGCTGCCCTGGGCGCAATGTGTTAGGAGGACCAATCAGCCAATCCCCATCACTCTTCAATGCATACTGGCATGTTGAAATAAATCGCTCCATGTATATGTTATATACTACACCAAATGCTTGCTACAACAAGCAGTTGAGTTTAAAACAGGAGAAGAGATTTTTTTTAAGGCAAGCCAAATGGGTTCCTATTACCTGATCAAACGTTTAGGTTAGCGAATACCTAAACGTCGATCTGGTAATAGCGAAAGCAAAAAAAGGGAACAGCCGATTTAATGCAGGGAAAGAATTCCCTTGGCAATTATGCAGATTTTGCCCCTTTCCCCACTGTAGAGCAATCTCGGAGTTGGTATATTTAATGGGGGGGGGGGGGGCAAAGCCCTCCATTTCATTTTGGTTTAAATTTTTTTTTTTTTTTTTTTGCAGCTGAGGGAATTCATTCCCTATATTAAATTGTCCGTTCGCCGTTTTAATTTTTCGATATTCCCAGTTCGATGTTTAGGTATTCGCGAACCTTAACATTCGATCAGGTAATATAGACACAGCCAAATCAGGGGACATCACAGGTGCAAAACTAGCAAGCTACATTTCTGTTCCATATGCTTCTTAAACTTCCCCAGTTCCCTAATGATGCACATATCTTTATGCCATCTGTTAAAAAAGATGATCCAGTTGTCCATTTACTTAGATATGTCTAAAACAAACTAATAACTAGCAAATACAGGAACCTGCTCAGCCTTTCCAAATACTTCTTACAACTTTCCTCCAATCCTCTACTGATGCAACTATTTTTATAAGATAGGAAACTGATCCTATTCTTTAATCTCTCGGATATGTCTGAAGCAAAAACACACTCAGGACTACTGGATGCAGGAATGACCTTCTGTGTTACTACTACAGACATTTTGTTTCTCGCTATCACTCCTCCTCACATCACCACCATCATGCAATATACCCTACTCCTTACGTGATGCAGCAAATCAGCTTCTTATCCTCTGTCCTTACCCCCCCCCCTCCGCTCTCCAGTTTTACCAGCAGATGTGTATGTGTATTAAGTCACAGGCCTTGCTGAAGTTCAGGCAGACAATGCTACTGAGTAAATTCTATCTCAAGACCATCTTGCTGCTGCTGCTGCTAAGCTAAAAGGCTTCAGATTGTCCTGCTCCCCCCCTTTGTAAAGTTGACATACCTGATGTAACTCCAGTCTTTAGGTTCTTGTATAAAAGTCTGCAATCTGCTAAAGTTCTTTTGTCAAGATATCTGTCAGCATGATGACCAACTCCTGAGGATCCTGCAAGGCAGCTTCTCTGGCCTTTGCTGTATCTATCCTATCAGCAACCAGTTCTCACACCACTTCTCAAGGCGTTGGGAGGGTGGCCTAATAGTTAAGGTGTTTGCCTTACAAACACAAGGTGTGGGGTTTGAATCTCACAAAGGATAATTGGCTAGGCTTAAAATGGCTCGCAAGGGCAGTTAGCTTAGTACTAATCTACGAACCTAAGTGCATGAAAACAAGTATATATTTTTTGCACTTGCGTTAACTATCTCAGTGCTGTTCAACAATTCTGTGTTGCATTTATTGATTTGGTTGAATCTATCACTGTTCTTCAGCCTGTACTTGTTAAAGAAACACTATCTGTTTGTTACTGTACTGTCAATCAGGTCATTTTAACAGTATTCTGACATTTCCTAACCTCCTCTGATACTGCAAAAGTTGTTCTGAGTTTGCCAAAGTTCTCCTGAGTTTGCCAAAATATTTCTATGTTTTACAACATTTTTCTGTGTTTGTAGAAGTCTGTGAACGTATTTCCAAGGATTCCTGATACCACAGTTCTGACTTTTGTTGTAAAGCATTTGTTAATGCACTTGAGCTCAAAACCAGTTTGTTTTACAATAAGAACATTTTATTCTGCACTCTGGTGGGAGTAGAGGGCTGATTCAACCCATCAGAGTTGGGAACTGCTAATGGAAAGCTTATTTTGTGTTTATCTGATTTGCCTGAGGGCTTAACTGTGTAAAAGTCTTTCATCCTTCTGGTAGAAAAGCCTCACGTTTGCGAGATGAGCAAATGCAGTTACCCATCCCTTGTATATAATCAAACCTCTCCAGTTTAAAATCATCTATAGGAAATGCTCACCACAGTATCCCACTGTTCATAGCGTCTCGAAGAGCTGTCAGTTTGTGCAGAGAGCAGCACCACCGCAGGTCATCTTACAGTATACTACTAAACACTCTCACTTAGAACTTTAAGTGATTCTTCCCTACTCCGTCCCATTTACTAAGGATCTGGTATAATAGATAGGTGCTTCTCTGTCATCTCTCTTTCCAGTCTGCTGGAT
Organism: Protopterus annectens; assembly: GCF_019279795.1. Classification (NCBI taxonomy): domain Eukaryota; kingdom Metazoa; phylum Chordata; order Ceratodontiformes; family Protopteridae; genus Protopterus; species Protopterus annectens. The sequence continues at coordinate 473,306,260 of NC_056748.1, forward strand.
ATGGGCATCCTGAGGCACTATAGTAACTGCCTCATGTTCACAGACAACTATTTAATTTTAGAACAGATAAAACACACTGTGTGAGAGATGTAAATACACAATGTCATTGGAGGCAAAGCTATCACATACACACATGAAAAATCCAAACAAGGTTGCCAGCGTTGCACCCAAAACACTCACTACCAACAATGAGGAGCAAACACAAAGACCCACAGATGCAGAGGTACTCGCATGAAATTTAACCAAACTTGCAAGACCTCCTAAAAGCATCTCTCCGTGATCCCACACATACTCAAAAAAGAAAGCACCTCACACAACTCGGAAAATCATAGTAGCTCAGCTCTTCCAAAGCCATAAAGCAACAAATCACACAGCCAGACATTCTAGTTATTGGCGACTCCATTGTAAGACATACTGATGTCCCCCTTTCCAGGCTAAACAAGGAGAAGATCACAGTGAGCTGTCAGTCTGGAGCCAGGATCTACCAGATCATGCATGCACTTAGGTCTTTCAACTACAAGTGCTTGTATGACATGGTCATAGTCTGTGTGGGAGTAAACGACCTAAGATGTACCCCACTGAACTATATGAAAAGATATGCTGGAGCTCCTAGTATGTGTCCCAGGTGGGTATGAATCTAGCTTTGAATAGGATCCTACCTTCATCAATTATGATGTCACAGTACCAGCAAAAAATTCAACAACTGACTTAGTTTCTGGTGTCACAACAAGGGGATCCAATACCTGTCAGGCTGGAGAGACGTAATCGACAAACCGGATGCTTTGGCAGAGATGGTTTGTACTTGTCACCACTTGGTTTCCAGATACTGGCAAAAACTCTATTTATCCCCATAGTGCCTTTTTTAGGCTGTGCCAAGTTGTTAAACCCTCCAACATAACAAAAAAACAGTCACAACTACCTAAAAGTTACTGCTACTCAACACTACAAGTTTAAATAAAAAACAGCACTCCCTGGAAGCACTCCTCATCCTGGAGAATGCAGACATATGTGCAGTCACGGAAACATGGTTCAGAACCATGGAAAGCACCCCAGCTATCAAAGGTTACAATGCATTTCATACATTTTGATCCCCCTCAACTCAGGATAAAACGGAAGGAGGTATCTCAGTGTTTATAAAGGACATGTACACTGCAAGACTGGTCTAACAACATGACTCACTTGAGCTGCTCCATGCCCAACTACCCATAGCTGCAACCCCCTATCATATTCTTGCTAGCTACAAATCCCCTAACATAAATCTAGAAAACCACACCTCTTACCTAAACCTACTGGAATCTCTTAATATTCAGCATAACACCATACTTATGGATGACTTCAACTACGCCTCCATAAACTAGTAGACTTATACAACCCATAATTCACTTACTCAGAGGTTTTTGGACTTGGTGCTAACACTCTGGAGCAACTAGTTAGCTCCCCAAATTGAGGTACAAATATCCTAGACTTAGTACTCACAAACATGGGGGAATGCTGCTCCCTCCCATACACCACAAAATTTTATTTTTATTTTTTATTTACATTTGTTAACCGGGAAAGTCCGACTGGACACAAGTCCTTTTTCAGCAGAGGACCGGGGAGAAAAGCTCCCATTATTAAGCAAAGAATACAAATATAAATACTAGTAAAACTATAGAATACAAATACCTTCGGTATTTACAATAATAAAAAATTACAGGATTGGATGGCTTGTAAAACACAGCCATAGATGTTGGGAAACAATGAATAATACACAGTAGACAGTAATGGCAATACAAAAGTAAAAATCTATAGGTTTTGACCACTTTTCAAAATCCAGGGATTCAGATGTTTTTAAGAATGAGCCTTGGATGTTAAATAAAACAATTAAATGGATACATCAGTTAATATTTCTATGATTTGAATCCTTAATATGGTTGACAATATTAGCCTGAGTCAATAAAAGATGAAGACCAAAAGGGAATTAGTATTGTTCATGTTTGCCAAGAGAAGGGAAGAGACTGGAGCTCTGTTACTGAGATTATTAGATTGTGAGTGTAGCTGGGGAAAAGTTGAGTAGATACAATAGTTTTGGTGAATTACCCTGGGCTAGAGCAGGAGCATAGCCATGAGTTTACTAGATAGGCTCTTAGCGTTTGTTTAAACTGGGTTAAGGAGAACTGGGATACTATATTGTTGGGTAGTGTGATCCATATTTTGGCTATGTAGTTAGAGAAGAGAGATTCACCAGCTGTGTTGGTAGCTTTTGTGGTCTGTAATAGTAGTTTATTGCATGAGAGAAGGGGCCTGTTACGTGAGAGTGGGAGTATTAGACTTTGCAGAGCCGGGGTTTTATCAGGTTGGTGCAAGACTGTGTGTGCAAAAGTGAGTTGATTATAGAGGAGGAGGTTGGAAAGTTCAAGCCATTTCAGTTGTTTCAGAGCTAAACAATGATGGGACCTGAAAGGGGCATCAGAGGCAAATTTTGCCATGTTATTATAGCAAGAGTCAAGTTTTGCTACTTCAGACTTTCTGATATTTGTAAGAATTGGGGAGGCATACAGGATGGTGAATGTAAGGTGTGTGTGTGCGCGCGCAATAGTAGACTTAGCCTGGCTAGTGAAGAATTGTTTATTTCTGTAGAGCATTCCCACTTTTTATGTACTTTTTATAGTCTGAGAGATGTGAATGTCAAATTTCATGTTGCAATCAATTTCAACCCCAAGAAGTTTAGTGTGGGTAATAGGGGTGATAGTGGTATTGTTTGTGGAAATGATGTGAAAAGGTGGGTTCAAAGAAGATGATCTAGTTGGGTGGAACAGAAGTTTAGCCTGGTTAGGATTTAAAATTAGCTTGGCATTAGTGAGCCATGCTTCAACTGATAGAAAGGATTACTGTGTAATAGTATGGAGCTCATATGGGGTTGGTGCAGCACAGATTAAAGTGGAGTCGTCTGCGTATTGGATAAATGAGGCACGAAGAGAGGATGTATGGAGATTGTTGGCATAGCGTGAGAATAGTAGGGGCTCAAGTATGGAGCCCTGGGGTACACCTACTGTGACTGAGAGGAGTGGAGAGAGGTCATTCTGCCATTGGACAGCCTGTTGTCGGCCAGATAGGTAGTTTTGAAACCAAGAGATAGAGAACTGACCGAGAATGAACTCAGACAGAGTTTGAATTAGTTTACTATAACAGACTATATCAAAGGCTTTTGAGAGATCCAGAAAGATGACTGATACACATTTCCTGTTGTTTCTGCGGTGATTCACTATATTAGAGAAATACATTAGAGCAGTAGTGGTGCTATATGAGGGTTGAAAGCCTTGCTGGGTGTTAGACAAGCTTGTATGTGTGTAAGTGGTCCATAATTTGCTTGTGAACACATCTTTCTAGGATGTTGGATAGAGGGGATAATATTGCTATAGGTCTCCTTTAGCATTAAAACCAACCAAGAACCCCCACCAAACTTCAAAACTGTTAAGAGCTCTGCCAAGGCCAATTACCTCAAACTATGTGACAGCTTATTAAACTTCCAAGCCCCTCCAAACATCTCCAAACCTACATAACACTGAGCCTTACACTGAGCTGTTCACAAAAGCACTATACAACCCCCATTCATAGCTGCATAGTGGAGGCAGTGTCTGTCTGAGTCAAACCTATTAATACTGGGAAAAACAAACCACTCTAGAGGGTCCTTAATATAAATAGGCTATTCAATAAAAGGAAAAAAATCCTCTCCAAAGTCAAGGAACAGACAAAATATTGCAAAAAGACAGTCACCAATCTAAACAAACAAATTAGACAGCTGGTTAAATCAGTCAAAACAAACTACGAGGCAAAGATAGCCTCCTAGGTGAAATATAACCATAAAGCTCTTTTAGTTATGTTCATAACCTCAGGGGAAATGCTCAGCAATGTGCAGAGTCAATCATAAACAGCAGCACTTACACCCAACCTGAAACTATAGCAAACCAGCTGGCTGACAAGTTCAGTTCAACCCCCCCCCCATTCCACTCCATCACCTCCTACCACACCCCAAGAAATACCTGCAACCATCCCCCTACTGGTCATTACGTGGGAAGAGGTCCTTACTGCACCCGCTAAAGCCAAAAATACTGCCTCCATGGGTCCCGACAACATTCCAAGATGCTTCTTAAACAGCTTAAAACAGAATCTATCAGGGCCATTGCCAGTCATACCTGCAAGGCCATGGAGAGAATTATCATGGACCTGATCCATAATGGCATAGGAAATCTCAAAAAATGGACCAAACCCAATTTGGCTTTGTCAAAGGGAGGTCTTTCCAAGTCAATCAGGTGGACTTCTTCCAGAAAGTCACCAGGGCCATGGATTAGAGTAAAATGGTACACATCGCTTATCAAGTTCTGGCCAAAGCTTTTGACACAATCCCCCACTTAGAGATCATACGTAAACTTACTGAGTTAAGCATGAACACCCTACATCATCAGATGGATAGCTAACTGGCTCACTGACAGCACACATGTTGTCCGGAGAGGTGAATCCACTTCCAGTAAGAAACCTGTTACTAGAGGTGTCCCACAGGGCTCAGTGTTGGGACTCCTCCTGTTTGGTATATACTTCTCTGAAGTGAAGGCTAATGTTGAGGGCTTCTGGCTCCCCAAGTTTGCTGATGACTGGGAATTCAATGACTGCTCCCAGCTTACAAACAATGTTGGCATCCTACAAACAGGCCTAAAAATGACAAATGACTGGTGCCAAACCATGGTCTGAGACTAAATGCTAAAATATGCATAATCATACTCTTCAGTAAATCAGACATCCCTGCAAACTGTAAAACTGACAGCACACCCCTAAAAGTAAGAGCTATTATTGGCAGAAATGGGGGGCAGCCATGGGCACCCCCTGTGCAAACAGCTATGCCAATATAGTTCTAGCTGAATGGGAAAGGCAATGGGAAATGGATGCGGGAAAGGCAGTGGGAAATGGATGCGAAAAATGAATGGAAGGAATGCATCATCTTTTACAATAGGTTTGTGGACGATGTTATATTCCTAGGGAAGGGCAGTATGCAGTGCCTTAATGATTTCATTAACTATTTAACAAAAACGACCAGCTTTTTAAGGTTCGAACTGAGAACGTCAGTAAGTGAGATCGAGTTCTTAGACATGAGAATCTCAAAGAATAACAGCAAAGGAATTGGCACCACTATATTCAGGAAACCACAATGGAGGAACCATATGCTGTATTATAACAGCATACATCCAAGACATGTTTTTCAGACTATTGTTGAAAATCAAGTGACCAGGATATCCTAGCTCTGTACTGACTATGATGATTTTCTGCAGGAACAAGACAAACTTTTACAGAATTTTGCCTCAAGAGGCTATAATAAAAAACAATTGGATATGAGTAAAGGCAAAGCAATGTCCATTCACCATAACAAAGCGCAACCATACTTTCTCGAAGAGGATGCAGAGTGATGTGAAGAAAGGTGAGAACAGCAACAGTCTCAGATGCATGATGACCTCTACAGCACTGACTCCTTTGATGTCCGTGAAACCATCAAGAAATTTTGGCCAGTCCAAACTGCTGACAGCAAAATTAAGAGAATTGTAGGGGAAACACCTAAGTTTGGTTTTAAAAACAAGAAGAAACTAAAGGATTTATTGTGCAACTATGACGGAATACCTAACAAGCAGAGTACAGAAGGAAGAAATAGTTTAGGAACTTGGAAATGTGGTTTTTGCAAAGCTTGCAGCCACATTAAATGTTCCAACAGTTTTATTCACCCGGTAACCAACAAATGCTATAAGTTCTCTGGTTTTGCCAACTGTAACAGCAAAAATGTTATATACGTTGGCGCATGCAAACTGTGCCAAGCTTACTACGTAGGAAAGACCAATAGAAAATTCAAGGAACGGATACTTCGCCACCTGTTAGACATCAAAAATAAAGTGGTAACTAATACCCTGTATGGACATGTGTCTGAAAATCCAGGGCATTCGTTTAGTTTTATGGTTATCTCAAATGTGACTACTAACCTTCGTGGAGGAGACATTGTCAACAAAACTAAAAAGGAAGAAACCAGATGGATCATGAACCTAATAGCTAAGCTGTTTCCAGGGCTTAACAGAGTAGTTCCTATTAAGCCCATTTTGAAAGACAGAAGTCTGATTAAGAAATGAAATGGAGGCTTAAGAAATGTGTGTACTTGGTTGCTGTATGTGATTGGCTGAGCAATTAAGGATCTCTATTTTCACAGTAGTAAGTCAGGTCTACACATTAGGATCTGAAGAAGGTTTTTTAATTGAAAGCACTTATCCTGTTTGACCTGCAATCTGAACAGCACAATTTGAGCTTTTTATTTCTTCGTTTTATTAAAGCTTGCATCCTAACACAATTTTTCAGTGTACCTCTCGTTGTGATGGAAGCCTTTTTTCATTTTACTATTTTTGCCTATAAAGGCTTTCTTTGGAGGTGGTTTTGGGTTTGGTTGTTTATGCTAAAAGTAGACTCCGTGGTGAGGGACACAGGAACACAGATTGACAGTAACCTAAATTTTGACCACCAGGTAGCAACAGTAGTGAGGAAATCCTTCTGTTTGGCTCAACTTACAAGTAAAGACATGGCATTAAGTTCAAAGGAAGTCAGTGCCACTGTACTTGGCCCTCATCAGGCCCACAGTGGAGTACAATGCTCCCTTCTGCAAGTACCTAATCAGGCACTTACTCCAAAAGGAGCAGCCCCAGAGGTTTCTCACAAAAAAAAAAAAACTACAAAGCATAAGATGCATGTCTTATGCAGACCGACTAAAGGCCCCATCTCTTTACTCCAACCCATAATGAATGGGGGACTTATGGCTGACCTACAAGGCATTCTTTGACCCAATCCTGATGAATATGTTACATATTTGCAGGAAAAATTATATGAGAGTTGCACATTCCATGGACCTGAACCTTATTTGTGACTTTAACCGAACTTGCTGGAGAGACAGATTTGTATCCCAAAAGCTACTTCGTCTATAGAATAAACTTCCCCATCTTCGCAAAACAAAGCCTGTCCCCTCACTCTCTTCAAAAAGAACTTGGATTAATGTATGGGAAACCATAACTTCACTCCCTGGGTACTGTCAATGTCCCTTATGGACAGAGGCAGTCTGTAAAATGACTCACGGCTCCAACACCCAAGGACCCACTACCCTGACAATACCACACCCCATATCTGGGGACTTAAGACAGAATATTGGCATATCCTGGGTATTACTGTCTAGGCTTGTTAAGGCTCTTGTGCTATTAGCCTAGTAATCACCTATGAACCTACGAATCTAAGTTCTTTATTTAAACTACTCTGCTCTACCTCCATACCAGTGTAGCACACTTCATTTGCTTTCCTTCATGAAGGGATAAAACGTGTTCATTCAGTATCTCTGCCTTTCCCAGTCTACCATGCTCTCTTTCTCATCTTTGTTCAGCATGGTCATATCTGCCCCTTGCTTTCTTTCTTCCATTTTTCTGTATACATAAAAAGCCTTTGCTTCAGTTACTGACCCTCATGCCAACTCCATTTCAACTTGCACCTTACTACCCTCCCAATAATTTTTGCTCTTAAGCTTGCCTAGTGTACAGCACCTCCTCCACTTCTTCTATGACCCATCCTTCACTGTAACAGAGGTTTCAGGTTCCCATGTAGTCATTTGAACATCTCCCTTATTTGTGTCTTCTTTAAATATTTTCCATAACACTATTCTGCCCATGACTCACTCCCACAACTTTAATCTCTAAATTTGCCCCAAAACCTCAATGCAATTCTGACCATCTTAACTGCTCAGCATGATCCACTTCCCTAAATCCCATATCATCTTTATCCTCCTATTCTTCCCTATTTCCCACCATCAAACTGAACAGTCACATGATCATTTATGGCTAATGGCACTTTCTCCTGGATCCAATCTCCTCTTCCTCCTATCTGGTATGGCTGGATGTCAACACACTTCATCACTCCACCCATCCTCTTCCTTAACTATTACAATACTTAGCACTGGCTCTCAGTCTGCTTGTTCTCTTGCCCTCTTAACAGGTCAGCACCCCACCCCCGACTTCACATTAGATACTCTGCTTGCATCTCACACTTTCTCCCTTCACCTTACTGTATGCCACCACACTTGCTTCTACTTCACTGCCAACCTCTGCGCATGTTTTCATATAAGTTGCCTTTCTTCCTCCCCCAACCTTCCCCGTGACCTTTGTCCATGTCCTCCTCTTCTCTGCCTTTTCCCTCTACCTGCCCCATCCTGGCAACTAGTCTGCTACCTCTTTTTCTGATCCAGTCCCATTCTATTCTTTCTTGCATGACCTGCCAATTCACTACCATCTATAACTCCTATATTTTCCTAATGAACCTCTCCCATTTCTTGAAGATTCCACATTCACTGCCACCCAAAGCTCCCTATACCAAAAATCTGATCCACATTTTAAGCACCTCAAAAATTCATCTCACACTGTTCAATTCCAGTCTGTCCTGCTTTTTCTCATGCTAGTTTTCTTAAATCAACCATACACTTTAATTCCTTCACTTAACATCTCCTACGATATCACAAGGAAGTGGGAAAGGAGTTCAACAAACCTTCCCTACCAACAAATTGTTGGAAAATTGTAAATTCCATCCAAAACCATGAATTTTCTTTTGATGTAAGCACATCTTACAAAAGGATCCCAAAAGTTGACTTCAGTAAGCTGAAGATTTTCGGCTCTCATTCATGATCTTCTCCATCAGGTGGCATGACCTGTCTGCCCTCATTGCAGATAATGAAATTACAAGTAGAAGGCTATTTTCAGTTTTGTAGACCATAAAGGATAGACACATCAGGCTAGTTATGAGGAGTCTACCTCATCAAGTGACCCAACCCAACCAGCCGGATATCGTAGACGATGAAATCACAACTAGAGGGCTATGCTCAAATTTGCAAACCTGAAAAGAAAACAAAGGCTTGTTCTGAGAGAATATGGAAAACAGACAAAAATATAGCATATATTCAAAGAAGCAAATCAAAAACTGCTTGTATATATAAGTAAAAAACATAAATACATAAATAAATAAACCGCTTATTTTACATTTGTTAACCCTAAAATCCATCAGCAAGGTTCTTTTTTCATTGGAATCCAAAGAAAAGACATTTCTAGACAGTAAGAATGAATAATGCGATTGCCAATGAAAAGATCATGCAATCTGCATAACATGCTGAGAGTTTCATTGCATTTTATTTATTACAAAAGTTTCTTTCCCTGCTACTACTTTGGGGGGAAAGGGATTAAACTTGCTATTTAAGAAAATGCACCAGCAAGCAGCCAAAGCTGCAAGTTTCACTGTATTTTATCCATTACGAAGTTTCTTTCCTTGCTGCTACTTTGCAGCACAGAGATTAGACTTGCTAGTTAAGCTAATGTAGAAGCTGAGCAGTCACTTGTCACACACGTGGCACCAAGATGCAAAGACGTGTCTTGCTTTGAAGCGCGACATGCACAAGAGCAGGAGTGTAGCAGAGCTTCAGGAGTTTTTTAGGTACTTGTAAAGTTCAGTTTTAAAATGGACAGATAAACTAATTTGTGGTTGCAATCAATGACTGATAAAAGACACTTTTCCAGTGCATTCACTGTCTCATGTATAGCACCATCCCAAAGAATTTAGCAGAATCAGACACAAATACATGTGTTAAATGTGTAGCGTTAACAATGACAGCTATGGAACTGGAGGGTTTAAGGAAAAAGATTTAATCACAAGTGGTTGATTGTGAATTTTTAATAAGTAATAAGTTGGATTTAAGGTACAAAGCTCGCTCCAAACAAAGCAAGGCTAATGCAGCGGTTCTTACAAATTCTGAGGGTTCTCAAATGGATTATTAATTCCTTTACGGAGAATAATTCCAGTTATAAAACAGGTACGTTGTTGAATCATTCATTTTATTCAGAAAACCACTGACAGCGGACACAGGGGGCTCAGACTGACTCTACTAAACAGAATAACCTTGTCGAAAAATCATTACTGTGGACTGAATTCGATTTTCAGGAAAAGGCAGATAACATTAACATAAAGAAGAGAAGAGACAACAGTGATTATGACGACACCAGCCAGTCTGAGTCAGCCTTAAATAAACGAAGGTAGAAGAGAGCAGTTGGAGGTAACTTAAGAATTAATAAGATAAATATGTGGGATAAGGTGAACCATTCTGCTGATCTGTTAGTTATAGGCTACTCAATGATTAGGAAAAGTATTAGACCATTTGTTAGCACTGAGAGAGAGAATGTGACAGTTTCTAGTTTAGGGAATGTAAACTCCAAAATATTTACGAAGGCCCTGTCAGATTGATAAAGAAAAGATCTATATATAGCTCAACAATTATACACATAGGTGTAAATGCTCTATCAATGACCCCTCTCTTTCACGTGTATATGCTGGTTGAGAGTATTTCAAAGGCTTGTTTAAAGAACAAAATCAGTGTTTACTTTTCAGAAATTTTGCCCTCACAGATTACCAACTCACAAAAGGAATGCTGTTCAACAAATGGTTATATAACTTGTTTATTCAACAGGACACAGATTTTATTAATTCCTTGGATGTTGTTGGTTAATAAAATAAGTTTATTTGGGCAAGGTAGGTATCATTTGAATTATTTATTTAAGTGGTAAATTTTGAAGTTCGAAATTGGTTGATATTGTGAAATATTTTTTTTAATTTTACCCAGGAATTAAGGTTATTTGCAGCTATGCTAGACACCCCAAGTAACTATAAGTGTATAATGCTAATGCTTGAAGTCTGACTAATAAAATAAATGCACTAAATACAGTCTTTTCAGTAAATAATTACAACCTGGTTGTACTTATTGAATAGTGGAATACTGAAGAAATACGGCTTCCTGGATATTAATCATTTAGCTGCTTGACAGACAACGGTATAGGAGCAGAAGTGGTTACTTTTGTGACAAACTATTACGGTATTGGAAGCAGATTATAACTTAGAATAGATTTTTCTGGAAGTATTAGTTGCTGACTCTGCTTTCCACTACACTTGTAAGCTTGTTATAAAAGTCCTGTACTATAAGGCACTAATCATATCTGGTATACTGCTGGCTTAGTCAAGTTTATAACTTATGACAGCCTGATAATATTAGGCAACATTAACTTTCCAGGTAACAGATGGTCTGATGGCACTATATCTAGAATGCTGGAGGACAAATTTTACAATTTATGTATGTTACACAATTTGACTCAGATGACCGATTTTCCTACCAGATCAAATAATCCTGGGGATTCAATAAACTCAGTGCAAGCTTAGAGTGAAGCCTACACTGAGTTTATGTGTTTGCACAGTGAGCAGTGACAGTAGTTACATATTCATGCTGTGCAACATGTTTAAATGTAAACAAGTGCAGTTTTGTGTCTAGCAACAGTGTGGCCAGTCAGGAAACCATGTAAAGCAAAACGGATAGCAGCAAACATGTAGACCTGTTTACCTACGGGCAAACTAGGTGTGTGGGATTGCACAGAAAGCCACAATGATTACCAGTTAATAAAACAGCAATGTATATGGTCCAAACACATTACAGGACAATGTATACAATGCAGAGTATTGTGGAATCCCATTTCAGGCATCCTGTACAAAAGCTGTGTAAATGATCAGTAATGATACATGGGGTGTCATTTAAAATAAACAATCAGTGGAAGTGTGTGTACTGAATAAGGAAACACAGATGAATTGTAGGAATGAGCAAAGGAAAAGTGGACAGAGGAAACATCTCTTAATGTACAGCAGAAGAGGACATTTAAATGAAGACAGTTTTCCCAGGAACACTAATCATATATCGACATGATACAATACAGACTGCACAGTGTAAATGTGTATAATGTGACTGTTACACAAGATGACAAGACTGGAGAAGACGTCTTTCCTATATGAGCATCCTGTCATGTACAATGGAGAGGACATCAGGGATGTTATATACAAGTTAGCTGCATATTGTGAAGCTGTGGAAAAATGAGTTGTCTGAATATGACTAATGTCAGCAAAGGTCTCCACCAAGAGGGACACAGTTACAGGCTCATGGACAAAAGTAAACTGAAGCACACACAATCATGGACAACATCAGAATAATACCATCAGTAATCCAATGTCTCTGACATAATTTATGGGATTGTGAGTGATCACAGATGTTTCTGCACTCGCACACTTGTACAACTATTATGAAATGTCAGCAATTTATGAGGGTAATCAAGCACACCGTCCTGACACCGTCTGCTGAAGGTGTTAGAAGGGACACTACTATACTTGTATGTGACATTATGACACACAGTCACAAATATAACCCATACAGTCAATGTTGTCAAACATCTATGTATGTACTGTATGCATCACTTACTAAGGAATGTACGACAGGACCTAGCGGACCAAATTACCACCATCTATCACTGTAGCCTGAGAACTGATTTGGTTACATTAGATTAGAAAACAGTAATCTCCTTGCACAAAGGTGGGCCAATCCACCAACCCTGGGAAATATGGACCTACAAGTCTAATCAGTTTCATATGCAAGGCCATGGAAACAATCCTCATTGACCTTATCAACAAGGACATAGGTGACCTTCAAACTCTAGACTAAACCCAGGTTGGTTTTGTTAGGGGTAGATCATGATTACTAAACATAGTAGACTTCTTCAACAAAGTCACCAAAGGGCTGGATAAAGGTAAGACAGTGCATACTGCCTATGCTGAACTGGCCAAGGGTTTTGACACAATCCTCCACTCAGGTATCATTAAGAAACTCTCCCAGCTGGGGATTAACCCTTACATCGGTAGATGATTAGCCAACTGACTCACTGATAGAACACATACTGTGAAAGTTAGTGAATCAACCTCTACCACTAGAGTAGTCACCAGTGGCATATCACAAGGACCTATGTTGGGCCCTTTAATGTTTGGAATCCATTTCCTGGAAGTCCAGGCTAAAGTATACTGCCTTTGGTTTACAAAATTTGCTGATTTCATACTGGATTCAATCTTGGGAGTCCACCAACAATGTTTACATATTACAGGAGGGGCTGGCACAGACAAATGATTGGTGCAAAAGTCACACAGTCTACAAAGAAATGCAAAAATGTGCCTTTACATTTGCCTTATGCAAAGTGGAATTCACCGCTAATTACAGCTTTGACAACACTCCCCAAGCTCAAATCCAGTGGTGCAAGACCTGGGAACACAGGCAGATAGCAACCTTGACTTCCACCACCAAGTTTCCACAGTTGTAAGGAAAGCCTTCTACATTGTGCACCTCATAAGGTCATCATATACAGGTGTGAGGATATTAGAACACCACTGGACTCTAACTTTAACAGAACACTAATAGAGTACAGTGCTCCCTTTTGCATATACCTCACCACACACCAGCAGCAGCTAGAGAGACCACAGTATTTTCTCAAGAACATACAGGGCCTACAAACCATGCCATGATGTACGCAGATGGACTGAAAGCCCCATCACTGTACTCGACATCTTATAGGATGAGCTGACTTTGTGCCTGGCCTACAGGCCAATTTCTGACCATGCCCTGATGGAAATGCTTCACATCTGCAAATCTAATGGCAACAAGAGCCACTTGCTCTAGGAATCTTAACCTAGCCTTTGACATTAACAGAACAAGCTTGAGAGACAACTACAGCGGATTACATCAGCAGAGTCTGTCAAAAGGAACATGGTAATAGCAGTGTCCAACATGCTGCTGTAAAATGTTCTCTCTAATGTCAAGCAAGTGCAGAAACACAAACATAGACTGCACTGAGAACAGAACCCCTACCTAAGTACACCAAATAGAGAAGTCAGTACTTTACCAAGTGCCACAGCATAAGTCTGACTTTTACAAGGCTGTAGGACAACTTAAAGTGGATGATATCAGCACTGGATGTTGGAAAGAAGATGTTAGAAGGACTGCATGAAATGGATAGCTAGCCACATCCAACTGTCAAGATACTAAGGTTTTGCATGTTACCAGATTGAGGAGTGTGCAATGTGTAGTATTTGCTGTTGTGTTTCCAAAGTGCCAGGTATACTTTAAGAGACAGCTTTACAAACTACAAGCAACCAGGTATCCACATTACTACAAGTACAAATCTGAATGTGTACTGTCATTACAAAGATGTGCACTATATACAAGAAAGCATTTGTTATTTATTTCTGTAGTGTAGTTGATATAATTGTGAACACGTACTAAGAGGCCAATGTTGCAGTGCATAGGGGGAGGTAATAGAAGGCTGCATTGTAAACATGTGTTATTTTCTTAGAAAGTGCCCTCCTTTGGTTTGTTTTTTCACATGTAGTTTAATGGCATGAAGACTAAATGGACAGTAAACAAAAGTAATACATGCGGTTGTCCACTTTGCATAGCACACCACTGAGCAGCAGGTTTGAGCGATGGATGGCAGTGTGTTTGAACATGCGCGATACACATTTATACTGCTTTCCCTGCTTGTGCGTAATTAAGCGGCAAACAAACATGAGCCTTACTGATAAAATTATGAGAGTTGTGAGTATAGACGGTATGAAACACATTTGCTGCTTAGCTGACTCTGTGGCAGCAGGTATATATGCATTAATACATTTCTTTGCGAGTCCAGATGATATAGGATTCGAATAAAAGTGTATGTAATAGTTTTAAACAAGTAATGATAATGCTATAAAATAATTATTTATACTACATTCACTGTGTTAACTTAGTGCCAGCATGTTTAATCGCCATTGCACGGAGATTACTGCACCACAGAAGAGCCATTCACAGTTGCTTTGCATTGGTGCAAGATGCTAAACTCCGTGTAGACAGGCCAAAAGTGAAGGGCTCCATTGCTTTTTTGTCACTTGTGTGTGTTGTGTATGATTCTATTTTCTGACCAGATTAAAGGTGTTAAAACTGAGATGATAGAATGGGGGGTAAGCAGGGGGAAGAACAAAGGGAAAGCGATATAGGAATGTGCAGGAGGGAGGTAGGATAGAACCATAACTATCCACTTCAGCACTGTACCGTAACGTGAAAATATGGTACAGAACATTAGTTGAATTTGGACTGTCACCTCAAAAAAAAAGGGATAAGAACAACGCAATCATGCTGTATAGCCAATTGAACCAAATCAAGTGTCTCAAGAAGACATATATGCAAAGTGGAGAGCTATGTATAGGATGATTTTTTTTTTTTTTTGAGACAGGTGCCCTTTTTTAATTTTAAACTTCAGTAAGAGAGGTTGGGGGTGAGAGGAAAAAAAAAAGAGATAAAATTAGTACCATCATATGTGACATACAACGCATTATTACAATAATAACAATTTTATCTGAAAGTGTACTCTAATTATGGATTGCAATGTACAGATATTGCACATATGCTTGGCCCGATCATACAGATTAAAGTTAACAGGCCATTTATGGAACTTGTGTGGAATTTAATTTATGCAATATTTTTAAAGGATTGCATTATTTTACACTCTTTACTTGTGGTATTTGAACCCACAACATCTGACTACAGTCTTACACTTGACTCCTAAAGTTGGTTTGTGCTACAGACGGAAACATGCATACTTGCTTTAACAGTTAGGGTATGCCTGCTTACTTTGCTACAACTGTACAGAAAAGAAAACAGTATTTTTTAATTTAAAAGCTACAATAATACTTCTCATGTGCTTCATACATATCCCTTGCTTACCTCAGTCTCACTAGAGACATAGCATGGGATTCCCTATTCACAATGATTTCTGCATTAGCTGTGTAAAGAAAAGAAGAGAACAGAACATTATGCACACCAGCCTTAGCTTTCTAGCTTTTACAAGTTCACTTTATTAGTATAGTTACACAACTGCGGGATGTTGCTAGTTCTGAACTCATCCAGCCACTGGTTGAGTGTATCCCTCTTGCACCTTTTTAGATAATTAAAGTGGTACCTACACTGCTCTCCAGTGCATGAAATACCAGTCGTGCTGGATACGGCCTTGGCCAGACTATTCCAAGAATCAAACTTGTACTGGTAACCGGTATAGTCCCCCTGAAAAGCCTTTGTCTGTGGGGCTTTAACAAGGAGTCCAGTGAAGATTCTGGACTCCTGAGCATCCCACCTCTGCTCCCTAAATTGGGCGCCTTCCATTCTAACACCAGACATATCTAACCAGAAAACACAGCAATAGCTCATAGTGATTTCAAGCCAATGCATTTTATCGTGTTTACTGGTAGTGCACAAACCCAAGCAATGACACCAATCATGCTGGCTCGAGATAAGTGGAGAGCAACAGTGCCAGACAGGAAAGGAGTTTTGGAAACTGGAAGGTTAATCGGACACTTGGCATTAGTTTGAAGTTTGTTTGCTTCTGGCACTGTTGGGTGATCTAACCTTTCAGATGTACTGGGGAACATACATTTTATGACCTGACGCATTTTGTGAGGGGTTTCACACTGTTAAAATTATTTTTTTTACAATGTGGAATTCAAACCTATGCATAAGAGGCAAAGCATTTTCTTCCACAGTGGTGATTTTTTATCCTTGCCAGAAAAGAAGTGCTTCTCAGACATACTCATTACTTGCATATAAATACACATTACAGACTGAGAGGTTAACCATGTATGTGTGTGTGTGACCTGAAAAGGTCCTGGTTTATAAATCCCTGCGTTTATGATTATTATTGAAGTCTGAAGACCATCCAAGGCCAGAGAACACAATTATGATTACAGAAACATATCAGTCAGTGCATCCTCAATCATACATCTGAACCTTCAAAACACAGCAAGGGTGTCGTAATCCTCCTATGTATAATTCATATGCACTCCACTGCAATGCAGAGTTACTATTTACAAATATGTTTAAACTGTTATAAGGGATATTTAATATAAAGTGAAAAAGAACAGTAAAAATGCCTGGAATTTCCTGTATTAGAACACAGGACCATGTGTATGGCAGCCCTACACTTACACCTGTTGTCACAGGAACACTGAATTAACACTTGGGTATTTTCTCTTTCATTACTATAAACTGAACTGTAACACCAGTAAAAATATTTTAAACTTCCTGTATTAGAACCCAGGATCATCTGTATTACAGCCCTACACTTACACCTGCTGTCACAGGAATAGTTAAAAAGTTGGATATTTCCCTATTAATTATAAACTTGTGTGTGTTAACCTCCGCACAATCCCACTTAGTGTGTTTGCACAGTGCCAACACACTTGATACAATGTATCTGTTTTCAAATTGTCTACTGTCTGCTTCATCTTTGCAGGTGTACTAGGCCTGCAGGTGTTGGGGAAGCTTGCTAACCACTG
Source organism: Protopterus annectens (assembly GCF_019279795.1). Lineage (NCBI taxonomy): Eukaryota > Metazoa > Chordata > Ceratodontiformes > Protopteridae > Protopterus > Protopterus annectens. Next base: position 473,323,552 of record NC_056748.1, read on the forward strand.
TGCAACGTTGCTAAGCGGTGTTGTGTGATGGAAAGCAAAAAAAAGGAACAGTGCATCCTTTATGAAATTTAGAATGTATGTGTCCTGTGTTCTGTCTGCTTAGTCTGTGGGCGATTAGCCCAGGTTTGTGTGAAAGTAAGCATTGTGCAAATGAGATAAACAAGGCTAAACTTTTTTTAGCCTTGTGATCAGTGTTTATTAGGTGTCATCCTTAAAAGACAAAGGTGGGACTTGAACCCTAATGTACACATAGTATATGCTGTGTGGATCAACGTGTTTAGCAGATGTACTACACACACAGGTGATTCACAGATGAGGTTGATGTACTGATTATCAAAGAAGTATATTACATGATATTTATTGTGCTTATCAGTTTCCCGTATTTGCAGTAAGCTGCATACCGTGCAAATACTGGCATTAAAATTTTTTTTAAAAAGCAATCTATAAAATAAACACTACAAAATATATGTTAGTATACATGAAAGATTTGTATACCATAATGGATATAAACTCTCACACCAATGAACCTTCAAAACACAGTGTATGGGTGTCTTATCCCTCTTTGCCACAGAAACAGATTTGTAGCAGAGAATAAAAATCATTGTGGATACAAACAAGTCTAAAATCATCCACAATATCAACAAAACATATGGCACTTGTACACTTATTGTTTATACATGTATTAATTTCAGATGTAGTGCAATAAGTCATCACACAACGACTTCTGACTAGTTTTTAGAGAAATGCAGCTGTCTTATCTCCATATGGTGTTCAATCTTCTGTTATCTGAGCAGTAATCTGAGATGTGCAGTCTTCAAGGCATTTTGTATCATTGTCCTTAAATTGTCAGAGAATATTAAATGGCAATAACGAGAAGTTATGTACTTATCATAATATTCCGTGTTTGTAACCCATCTCTCCTACATTCTTGCTGGATGGGTTTGGAGCCGAACCTCGGCTCCAACTTGACCGATACTAAAGCTCTAGAGCTTTTACTGGCTTGAGGCTATCCCCTACCCCATGGTGCACCACAGCAATTCCCCAGATCATGTTTGCAAGAAATTAACTAAATACATAACAGTGATTATCTATCAATAATTATGTACATATAAACAAAAAGGATTTTGTTTTAATATCCATGGCATATGGACAGACAACTATAACAAGGTCAGACAGCATAATGGATAGTCCACCAGTTCCTCCAGGATACAAGAAGGGGAAGGAAGGTGGGACACATGAATGTAGGCGAGATGGACTACAAACATGGAACGTTATGGTAAATACATAATTTCTCGATGTTATGTAGTCCTATCTCACTGTAATTCTTGCTGGATGGGACAGCATTCCCAGCACCTTTTTCCAGGGTGGCTCAAGCAAAGAGACTCTTTAGCACAGTGGACCCAAAGGATGACCTGTCCCAGGAGGCCAAATCTAATTTATAATGAGTGACAAAAGTATGAGGTCTTGTCCATGTAGCTGCTGCACAAAGTGCATCAACTGGAAGTTTGGATTTGAAGGTATATGAAGCTGATACTGCTCTAGTTGAATGGCCTCTTACCTTAGCAGGTAATTGTTTTCCAACACTTTTGTAAGCAAATGAAATGCAGTCTGAAAGCCATTTAGACAGAGTTACTTTGGAAACGGGCAAGCCTGTTTTTCTCTGAGAAGGAAACAAACAATTGATCCGATTTCCTGAAATCTTTAGTCCTGTGCAGGTAAAAGCGGAGAATTCTATGGACATCTAATTGATGCAGTCTGTATTCTGATTTATTACCATAATTGGGAAAGAATACTGGTAATTCAATAGTTGTGTTTAGATTATGTTCTGAGCATACCTTAGGGAGAAAAGATGGATTAGTTCTTAGGGAAACTCTGTCCTTATGAAAAATAATATATGGAGGTCGAATGGTCAGAGCTTGCAATTCTGAAATCCTCCTAGCAGATGTTATAGCTACTAAGAACAATGTCTTCCAAGATAACAATTTCAAGTCGGATGAAGAAGACAGTTCGAAAGGTGGAGAAATCAAGGAGGTCAGAACTAGAGTAGTCCAAATACAGGCTTTGCTGTATTCTGGACTTTTGGAAAGTTCCTGTGTTGCCCATTTCCTTTCTTGGATAAAGGGAGGCTTCTTTGTTCATCCGTGGCAGTGGGGAGCTTAGAGCAGCCTATCTATCCCTGGAGGAGTGTTCCCAGCACAAGAATCTGGTAGTCTATTGACCGTTTTGGGCCAATTTCTAGCTCTTTCAAGTCCCCCTGTATAAAACCAGCTTTGGCGCAGCTTTGCACGATTTTGCGCATAGCGCAGCATCGGGCAGCTCCGCTTAATTGAGTTTAAACTATTCTCGGCTCCACAAAGTCTGCTCTTCACTTTTTCCCTTAGAACTGATCTAGTTCTCATAATAAACACCCTATTCCTACTCTAAAGCCTGGCACTTGCTCACTAAAGCAATTATAGAAGTCAGCACTAAAAAATTAAAAGCACTACACCCTCACAAACTCCCCTTGAGTACCTTGTTCCCCACTGGCCCTTTTTTTCAATTAAAAAGGAATTCCCAATACTATTCTAGCATGTCCAAAGGTCAGTTGTCAATCTCCTCTCCGGTCCAGCTGGTGAATCTGGGAATCTTGAGGCAATGTTACAACTGCCTCATGTACACAGACAATCCTCTCCTCCTACCAACAAATTCCAACACATGTGAGAGATGCAACCATATAGCCAAACTGGAGGCTAAGCCCTCTCAACTCAGTACTGGTGTAACCAGTCAGGAGGAGAAGGAAACCACACTCACTACAATTCCAGTCTCACATAAACCTACCACGACAGCAAACCAAACACAAACACACAAAAACATACTCGGAGGCTCTAAATAAAAATCTGCCTAAGCAGCAGAGACCTCCAAAGCAGACACCCAAGCAACCGCTACCCCAAAACAAAATATGTGCAACACATAGCTCACAAAGCCAGTGTGCCGAACAGTCACAGCCCTTAAGGCTAAACAACACACCTGATACACTTGCAATAGGTGACTCTATAGTCAGGCACACTGACGTCCCGCTCACCAGGCTGAACAAGAAGGCCACGGTGAGCTGCCTGTCAGGCGCTAGGATCGGCCACATAACACAAGCACTCAGGTCACTCCAAGGCAAGTACAAATATGACTCAGTCATTGTCCATGCTGGTGTGAATGACCCGAGACGTACCTCCCTGGACTACATGAAAAGAGACATAGAGGAGCTCTCTGAGCATGTATCCCAGGCCGGTATGACCCTGACCTTGAGTAGCATCTTACCCTCACCAAGAATGATGCCACAACATGAAGACAAGATGATCAATTTCAAAAATTGGCTTAAGTATTGGTGTCATTCAAAGGGGATCCAATGCCTGTCAGCCTGGGATGACATGCTCAACAAGCCACGATGCTTCGCTAGGGACGGCTTGCACCTGTCACCCCTGGGCTTTCGGATATTGGCAAAGGCTCTTGCCACCCCCATAGTGCCATTTTTAGGCAAGGCTCAAAAGACAAACCCACCTCCATAGGTATCACAAGGGATAAGAAACTAAGAGTAATGCTACTCAACGCCAGAAGTCTAAACCTCAAGATGCACGCACTCAAAACTCTCCTTAGCATGGAGAACATCGATATCTGTGCAGTAACAGAAACCTGGTTCAAGGCTCCTGAGAGCACCCCAGCACTACCAGGTCATACCTCATACCATGCTTTTCGGCCCCAAAACTTGGACCGAACCACAAAAGGAGGGGGGGTATCAATATTCGTCAAAGATACCCACACCTCCAGGTTGGTGGCACAGCACGAAGCATCAGAGACTATGTGCAACTAACAGTGGGTAAAACTGCCTTCCAGTTTATAGCCTGCTACAGACCACCCTCCCAAACCCAGGAACCCCACTCGGCCTTTCTGAGAACACTGGAAAGTATGAAGGTCTCTCCAAACACTATTATAATGGGCGACTTCAACTACCCAAACAGACTGGGAGCATTACTCCAGCTCCAACACCCTAGTCCAAAGGTTCCTAGAATTTATAAACTCAAATGCTATGGAACAACTTGTTACCACTCCCACAAGAGGGGAAAACATACTGGACCTGATCATCACCAACATGGGGGCTCTATGCTCCAGACCAGAAGTGTATCCCTCACTGGTAAGATCAGACCATAAACTAATCTCACTGGATATTCATATCCCGACCCCACCCCCTGCCCAGAAAACCACAGTGAAAAACTTCTCTAAAGCAAATTTCACACTCCTCAAAACCGAGGTAGAATCCTTCAAAGCCCCTGGGGCCTGTGGAAAATACGGCCCAGACCACAGAATCCTTTATAAACGCATTCTATGAACACTTTCAGGAATGCATGGATCATGCAATCCCAAATAAAACCAAGACCCAATCCTCCAAAGGCAGGCATCCTGTCTGGTGGACCCCAGCCATAAACAAACTGTACAATAGAAGGAGGAAGCTACTACATGAGAGAGCAAAATCCCAAAAAGGGAATGCATCTCTGATCAGTATTAGCAAAAAACAACGGGCACTCATAAAATCGTCTAAGGTCAGCTTCGAGAGAAAAATTGCACAGGACACCAAGGATAATCACAAGGCTTTCTTTAGTTATGTTAGGAACCTGGGTGAGAATTCCCAGATATGCTCAGAATTAGTACAAAATGACAAAAAATACACCGAACCCACAGACATTGCCAACATCCTAGCTGACAGGTTTAGCGCAAACTCCCCCCCACCACCACCAAAAGGGCAAATATCTATCCCAGCAGAGTGCTGCCCCCCTGACATCTCAGATGCTCAGGTAAGAGCCGCCCTCTCCAAAGCAAAAAACACAGCATCAATGGGACCAGACGGTGCCCCGGGCTGTGTCCTACATGAACTCCAAGAAGAGCTAAACCCAAACATAAAATTAGAAGTTATGTACCTACCATAACGTTCCATGTTAGTTGTCTTCTTCTCGCCTTCTTTCTTGCTGGATGGGTTCGGAGCCGATCCTCGGCTCCGACTCGGCCACTCTAAAAGCTCGAGAGCTAGTTCCACCGGCTCGAGGCTCCCCTATATCCCACAATGCTAGGCGGTAACTCCTCAGATCTCGTTTGAAAGCTAAGCCCAGCAAGTAAATTCCATAAAAGGAACAAAAGAAAACTCCTCTAGGTCTGTCCTGGCTAGGGGGAAGGAGGGTGGGACGCAAGAAAGAAGGCGAGAAGAAGACAACTAACATGGAACGTTATGGTAGGTACACAACTTCTAAATGTTAAGTTGTCTATCTCGCCTTCATTCTTGCTGGATGGGACCGCGTCCCTAGCACCTTGTCCCGGGTGGCCTATCGGAACAGACTCTTGAGTACAGTGGAACCAAAGTTGGCTCGGTCTCTAGAGGCCAAGTCCAACTTATAATGAGAAATGAAGGTATGGGGAGAAGCCCAAGTAGCTGCAGAACAAATCGAATCAATAGGCAGCCTATCTTGGAAAGCTATAGAAGTGGCTAAAGCTCTAGTTGAATGAGCCCTGGGTTTGGATGGCAACTGTTGATGTCTGATCTCATACACAAGGGTAATCGACGAAGTAAGCCATCTAGAGAGAGATACTCTAGAAACTGGAAGGCCCATTCTACCTTCTGCATAAGAAACAAACAGTTGATCAGACTTCCTGAACTGTTTGGTCCTGTCTAAATAGTACCCAAGTTGGCGATGAACATCTAAACAGTGTAAAGTACAGTTTTGGACCTACCATAAATGTAGATGTTCGAAGATCCACATTGCTGCAGTCCTTACACTTGGGTAGTCCGCTGTCCTCGGTCGGCCCGAATATCAAAGTATTAGGCTGACGTCGGTCAAGGCGCTTAAGACTGACATCAGGACGTCAGGGTACAAATGCGCATGACCGACGTCATATCCTCAGTCTTTTCTTGCCCCAGATGTCAGAAGACCCTAAACAGAAAGGTCAAAACCAAAAGACAGCAAAAAACAACCAACCATCCTTGTACTAACCATATGTACAATATATACAATATTCACAATATGTACAACCCAAACCACACAACCGCCTCTAACTACAGAGGGGAAGGAGGGAGGGTAAATTGGACTGCAGCAATGTGGATCTTCGAACATCTACATTTATGGTAGGTACAAAACTGTACTATGTTCTTCATCTCACATTGCTGCAGTCCTTACACTTGGGTAGAATCCCAAAGCAGAGATAAGGGAGGATGGCAAAACTATAAAGCAGTAGGAGCTGCCAAAATGCCCTGTAAAATTGCAGTGGCAAAACCAGCCCTCGATTTAGAGTAAAGTGGAAGGTGATAATGCTTAGAGAAAGTATGCACTGAACTCCAAGTAGCCGCCTCCAAAATATCTTTAGTTGCCACCCCCCTTAAAAAGCTGTAGAAGTGGCAGTAGCCCTAGTGGAATGAGGCCTAATCCCAGCTGGAATCTCCTTACCATGATGGGAATAACAGAAAGCAATACAAAACCCAATCCACTTAGAAATAGTTTGTTTTGACACAGGCTTGCCCTGAGAACCCAAAGCAAAAGAAACAAATAACTGCTGAGACTGCCTGAACCCTTTAGTTCTGCTCAAATAATATCGCAACTGCCTGTGTATATCTAAAGTGTGCAAAATCTTTTCCCCTTTATTTTGGGGGTTTGCATAAAAAGTAGGCAAATGAATAGTTTGGTTTAAAGCCACACTAGAAACCACTTTAGGCATAAAGGAAGGATTAGTACGCAAAGATACCCTATCCTTATGGAAAATTAAGAAAGGCTCAACTGCCATAAGGGCCTGTAATTCAGAAACCCTTCTCGCAGAGGTAATGGCCAACAAAAAAGCAGTCTTCCATGATAAATATTTAAACTCAGCAGTAGCTGCAGGCTCAAAAGGTTGTAGAGTGAGTTTCTCCAACACAAAATTGAGATCCCAAGCAGGAGTAGGAGCTCTCCGTGGGGGTCTTATATTCTTTGCCCCTCTAAGGAATTGCTTAAACAAAGGATGAGAAAACAATGGTGGGTCACAGTCATAGTGAGCAGAAATTGCTGCAGCATGAACCTTAATAGAAGAGAAGGACAAACCCTTGTCCAGTAACTCAGTAAGATATTGAAGAGCCACACTTAAATTAGGCTTAGAAACATCAAATTCCTTTGCTGTACTCCAAAATAAAAATCTCTTCCATTTATCTGCGTACACTTTCCTTGTACTAGGCCTTCTGGCCTCCAAAATAACATTCAAAACTTGCTGTGGAAGCTGAGACCCTCCAGGGTTTAAAACAGAATATGCCAGGCTGTCAGGTGAAGAGAGTGAAGTTTGACATTGAGTAAATGATTGTTCTCCTGAGACAGCAGGTGTGGAATCGAAGGCAAAGGCCATGGAGGCTCCCGTACCAGGCTTCTCAGTAATGGGTACCAGTGCTGTCGAGGCCAATCTGGAGCTATTAAAATCATCTTTGGCTTGTCCTGTCTGACCTTCAGGAGTACCTTTGGGAGGAGAGGCAGAGGTGGAAAGGCATACACATGAAGATTGTTCCATTTGAATGAAAGAGCATCCACTTTCCAAGCTGTGGGATGAAACCTTTTTGTGCAAAACTTTGGCAGCTGGTAGTTTAGTGGAGAAGCGAACAGATCTATGTCTGGAGTTCCCCATAACACTGTCAATTTCTGAAATACATGAGGATCCAATTTCCACTTGTGGGGATCCATAATTTGCCTGCTCAACACATCTGCTAAGGAGTTCTGTGCTCCCGGCAGAAACCTTGCCTGAAGATTTAGCTGTAAACTGAGAGCAGTCTCCCACAAAATCATTGCTTGTCTGCATAGAGGATAAGAATGTGTTCCCCCTTGCTTGTTGATGTACCACATGACAGTTGTGTTGTCTGTTAGAATCAACACCTGCCCTGGAAGAAGTAAATCCTTGAAAGCTATTAATGCAAATTGGACTGCTAACATCTCCTTCAAGTTGATATGTAGATGTTGAAGTCTGGCAGGCCACGTGTCTTGTACCCACTTTCCATTTAGATGAGCTCCCCAAGCTTTGTCTGAGGCATCTGTCGTTAGAATCTGACTCGCCTCTGGCCGGGTCACAGAGAGTCCCTTGTTTAAGTGACATTCCTGAGCCCACCACAAAAATTCCTTTTGAATGCAAGGTATTATCTGAATGACAGTGTCCACATCTTGGCAGTGCTGTGTCCATACATTTTTGAGATACCACTGTAGCTTCCTCATATGCAGTTTGGCATTGGGAAGCACCAGAATACAAGATGCCATGAACCCCAAGGCTTGAAGGACTGTCCTTGCAGTCAGCCTGGACTGATGAGACAATTGATGGAAGTAAAGAGAAAGATTCTTTTGTTTGTCCGGGGTCAAAAAGGCCATCTGGGATGCTGTATTCAGTCTCACACCCAGAAAGCACATGTCCTGAGAGGGTACTAGACTGGACTTTATTTCGTTCACAGAATACCCCAGGCATCTTAGCACTGCTATCACATATTGCAAATGATGAAGTTGTTCATCCTTTCCTTGGGCCAGAATCAGGCAATCGTCCAAATAAGGATAGATCTGTATTCCTCTTAGCCTGAAGAAAGCTATCACTGGAGCCAGAACCTTCGTGAATACTCTGGGCGCAGTAGATAAGCCAAAGGGCAATGCAGAGAACTGATAATGAGAAGTCCCAGCCCGAAAACGCAGATACTTCCTGCAACTTAGCCTGATAGGAACATGAAGGTAAGCCTCCTTGAGATCCAGAGTCACCATCCAGTGATCTTTGCCCAGCAGAGGTAAAAGCTGTTGTAACGTCAACATTTTGAACTTGGGAATGTCCAGATAAGTGTTGAGGATAGATAAATCCAAAATTGGTCTCCACGTGTTCTCCTTCTTTGGTACTAGGAACAGGCGAGAATAAAATCCTAGGCCCACTTCTGGCAGAGGGACCGGTTGTATGGCCCCTATTTGGAGCAGCAGAGAAATTTGTTTGTGAGCCTCTATTCTTTGCTGAGGAGGAACGTCCGGCATGCCCTTGAAAGGAGGCAAGGTATGGAAATAAAACCTGTAACCTTGGTGTATGATATCCAATACCCATTTGTCTTGGGTAATCAAACTCCAATTTTCCCTGAAGAGTGCCAACCTTCCTCCCAAAGGTGCTGCCAGGCAAGAAGGATCTGGCAGCTGAAAAGGTAGGTCATTGGGCCTGTTTACGAAAGGACTGGCCCCTGCCCTCACATGAAGATTGTGCAGGAGAACTCCCTGTTCTAGGTCTGAAGGAGCTCTGAGCTCTGCCCCTACCACATCTAGATCTACCCCTAGACTGTGAATCATAAGAAGGGTACGTCCACCCCTTAGCAGGCCAATTCCTACTAAACTTCGGAGGCTGGACTTGCAAAAAATCTTTAACAGTCTGCATAGACTTAGCCTTGTCTTCCATTTTCTTTAAGACCGACTCCACAGGTGAACCAAACAACACATTAGACTGTAAAGGAGCATCCAAAATCCTTGTCTTAACATGTTCAGATAAATTCTGATCCCTCAGCCAGGCGTGCCTGCGAAGAACTGACCCAGTGGCAGCCACCCTAGACGAGGCCTGTATAGCATCAAAACCACATTGTAAAGAATGCTTACCCACCTGTTCAGAGACATGTACCAAATCTTGCAATTCCTTACACTCAATGCCTTCCGCCAGAGCATCTACCTTAGACTTCAGTTGAGAAAGAAGATAGTTTTGAAATTTCAACATGTGAAACTGGCAATTCAAAGCCCTCATAGCTAAGGTGGAAGAAGTATAGACTTTCTTTCCCCATCTATCCAAAGCTCTGGCCTCTTTATCTGGAGGAACCGGATTTTTTACAACAGAGGCCTTGACACCCTTAGGTCCCTGACTAACAGTTTCTGGGTCCGCCCTAGGACTCTTATAAAGATATTTATGAGCCTCAGGCACCCTATAATACCTATCCGGTTTAACAGGAGCAGGAGGCAAAGAATCAGGATTAAGTGAAGCCTCCGCAAACACATCTTCCACAACATCTAGAACAGGAGGTATAGCCAAAGGCCTATGCTGGGGTAAAAGCAAAAATTCCCTAAGCCTTTTCCTGGAATCAGAGAAGTCCTGACCTTCCCACTTAAAATGATCCCTCATGGAATGAAGAGTTTCTGAAAAAGAAAAATCCTCTGGAGGAGAAGCAGAAGGAGTGGAATCATCTGCATCAGAATCAGAATAAGGAGAATACTCCTGCAAGTCTTCAGCCGAAGACTCTGAAACATCTGAAGCCTGCTCAAAACTCCCCAACTCTGTTTCCACCCTAGGCCTCTTATCTGGGGGGGGGCAAAGAACCTCTAATCAAAGTAATTAAATCTTCTGCCATTTTAAGCATGTGCTTCTTGGGCACAGATCCTGAAGAACTAGGAGTGACACCAACAGAAGCTAAACCTGGCCTGCCTCTGGGAGAAGCCTTAGAAACAGAAGGAGCGGGCCTAACCAACCTAGGAAGGGAGGGGAGTACAGCAACCTGAGAAGCCCCTTCAGCCTGACCTGCCTCCTGAGAGGCCACATCCTGCAATAACAAAGTCTCCCCCTGGGACTCCAGAGAAGCCTCCGGCGGAACCACCGGTTCCACTGACGCCTCTAAAGAACCGGCGTCCGGTACGGACGACTCTTCTTGCCTGGGCTTAGCTGCCTTGTCTTTGCGCTTCTTCGAAGAAGCGGGCGTCGGAGCATCCGACGGCATGTTATAATTGCACCGCTTCCCAAAGACCAACCTGGCACAATCCAACCTTCGCTTAATAGTGCGCTTATTGAACCTTGCACAAAAGCGACACCCAACAACGTCGTGCTCAGGCCCCAAACAAGGAATACACAAAGTATGATAATCTCTATGCGGTATTTGTTTCCCACAAGAAATACAGTTATTCACTTTTTCTGACATCCGGTAAACCACTGAGGCAAGAAAAAACTAAAATATTCCCCAACGGGGTACTTAGCCAACTTTGACTCGGTCTGAAACTCCGAATTTGAAAAATTTCAGAACGCCGAACGGCACTTGCAACGCTGCTTCTGCATCGGACCATGCGGCAAAAAAGACTGAGGATATGACGTCGGTCATGCGCATTTGTACCCTGACGTCCTGATGTCAGTCTTAAGCGCCTTGACCGACGTCAGCCTAATACTTTGATATTCGGGCCGACCGAGGACAGCGGACTACCCAAGTGTAAGGACTGCAGCAATGTGAGATGAAGAACATCTTTTGTTCTGACCTATTAGAATAATTAGGGAAGAAGACAGGAAGCTCAATGGTTTGATTCAAATTTGCCAGTGAAGCTACCTTGGGCAAAAAGGACGGGTTAGTACGTAAGGACACCCTATCCTTATGAAACACAAGATAAGGGGGTCGACTACACAGAGCATGGAGTTCAGAGACTCTTCTAGCTGAAGTGATAGCTACTAAAAAGAGTGTTTTCCAAGATAGTAACTTTATTGAACATGAAGCCGCAGGTTCAAAGGGGGGGAAGAATTAAGGACGTCAGAACTAAGTTGAGATCCCATTGAGGAGGAGGATCCCTGATTGGTGGTTTGAGGAGAAAAACTCCCTTTAAAAAGGCTTTGCAGAGTTTGTGAGACATAATGGAGGACTCAAACTCCAACATGAAAGTTCGATATTGCTGCCAATTGAACTCTAATGGTAGATGGAGACGAACCTGAGTGGAAAAGTTCGGCTAGAAAGTCTAGAACTGATTGAATGGAAGCAGTGAAAGGATCTATATTCTTTGACTGCGCCCAATAGGAAAAACGTTTCCACTTGTTATGATAAATCTTCCGAGTGGAAGCTTTATGAGAGGCTATCAAAATATCTCTGAGCGAGATATCCGAGGAAGCCTGGCTAGAGTTGGAATTGGAGGAACCACGCTGTGAGGTTCAGAGAAGGAAGGGAGTGGTGCAACTGACCCGACTGATGGGTCAAGGGGTCTGGAACTGGGTCCAGATGCCAAGGTTGCTCCAACAGATAACGGTGGAGAAACGGGAACCAAACCTGTCGAGGCCAGTAAGGGGCAAGAAGGATCAAGGAAGCTTTCTGAGCGATGGCTTTCTGTATTAGCTGAGATATCAGTGGGAAGGGAGGAAAAGCATACAGAAGTCCCCGGGGCCAATCGTGTACTAGAGCGTCTCTGCTGGGGTGGCCCGGTTGGGGAAAGAGGGTGAAAAAATCGTCGCACTTGCTGTTTTGGGGAGTAGCGAAAAGGTCGCAGCAAGGCCGGCCCCACTTTCGAAAAACTTTCTCCAACACTGAATTCTTCAGAGACCACTCGTGAGGCATGAGAATAGCTCTGCTCAATTTGTCTGCAATCACATTGGACTTCCCGGGAATGTGCATTGCTAACAGAAACCGCTGAGAAGAAATCGCCCATTGCCACAGTCTGAGTGCCTCTCGACATAGGGGGTAAGATCTGGTTCCGCCTTGTTTGTTGATGTACCACACTACAGACATATTGTCTGTCTGAATTGCTATAGTTCCCTTGGGAAGAGAGTCTTGTAAGGCTTGCAACGCTAGAAGCACTGCTCTCATCTCTAGGACATTTATGTGCAAGTGGCACTCGAAAGGTTGCCACATGCCTTGGACTGTCCTGCCTGGTAATGCCCCCCCCCCCCACCCGATCAGGGAGGCGTCTGTTGTCACTGTAGCAGCCAGAGGAGAGGGGACGAAAAGTCTCCCTAGGTGGAGCTAGGGAGATGTGATCCACCAAGAGAGATGATTCTTGCACGATTGAGTTATCCGAATAGGATGGGACATTGGAAGTCGTTGGAAAGACCACTGTGTGAAGAGCATCCATTGTAAAATTCTCATATGGAAGCGAGCTAATGGTAGAAGAGGGATGGCCGCCGCCATAATCCCTAAGACTTTCAGGATCAATCTGGCTTTCACTTTGTTGTTCTGCAAGACAAGAGAGACCTGTCTGTGTATGTCTGCTATTCTCTGCTCTGCGAGTCTGGCTGACATGTTGACCGTGTCTAGATTTGCGCCTATAAAGGTAACACAGACTTTTCGTAATTTATTGAAATGCCTAGTGCCTGACATGTGTGAAAGGTGTAGTCTCTGGCGAGAAGCAAGAGATGCTTGGTGGGAGCTGTAAGGAGCCAGTCGTCTAAATAAGGAAACACCTGGAATCCTTGTCATCTCAGATGAGAGGCTACCACTGCCATGCATTTGGTAAACACTTGGGGGGCTGTAGTGAGACCAAAGGGCAGGGCTCTGAATTGGAAATGACTGGTTCCCAGCCTGAAGCGGAGGAACTTCCTGGAGCGTCGACTCATTCTGATGTGATAGTACGCGTCCTGGAGATCTATCGAGCACATCCAGTTGTCCCACCCCAAAAGGGGTAGAATGGACTGCAGCGTGACCATCCGGAACTTTGTTTTCTTGACAAACTTGTTCAAGTTGCTGAGATCCAAAATGGGACTCCAGTCCCCTGTTTTCTTTGGAACCAAAAAGAATTTGGAGTAGATTCCGGATCCTGTTTGGTCTGCTGGAACTGGTTGAATGGCTCTTTTTGCGAGCAGCTTTGAAATTTCTAATGCTGCTTGCTCCCTTTGACTGGGTGGAACATCTGGAAGGGATTTTCTGGATTGCTTCGGAATGAAAAGGAATGGGATTCTGTAGCCTTCGGAAATGATAGACTGTACCCACTTGACTTGAGTTAGGGATAGCCAGGCTTCTGGGTACAGCGATAACCTTCCCCCGACTGCCTCCGAAGGTGGACAGTCGGGCAACACCTCAGGGATGCTGAAAGGGCTTGTTGGAAAAGGATTCTCGACTGCCCTGATTCTGCGGGCCCCCCTCTGCCTCTAGGACGGCGTCTACCATTATTGTTCCCCCCTCTGCCTCTAGAGGGGAATCGACTCTGTGCGTCAGGCAAATCTCCCTGAGATTGTTTGCGGAACCACATCTTTCCCCCCTTCTGGCCTCTGGGGTAAGGCCTAGAAGGAGTAGAAAAACGGACTCCGACAGCAGAGAGAGTTTTGCCATCAGTCTCGCACCTAGTCAGGGTTTCCTTCATTTGAGGACCAAAGACCAAAGGGGGAATTAGTGAAGGACGCCTTGAAAGGGTCCGCAAAGTTACATAGCCGCAACCAGGCGTGCCGACGCAAGGCTACACCTGTACCTGCCGCTCTACTTGCTCCATCTGCCGCATATGAAAGGAGGCGCATGGAGGAGTTAGTTATAGAATTAAGGGTTGCCAGCTGAGAGCTCATTCTATCCTGAAAACCCGCAGCTGTTGGGTCCTTTAACATTTCGCTCGCTTCCTTGAGCAAATCTCTCTGAAGACGAGTGAAATGACACAGGTAATTCAGCGATCACATAGTAAAGGTCGCTGACGAGAACATCCGCTTCCCGTACCTGTCCATAGACCTAGACTCCTTGTTAGGAGGATGAACAGGCACCGAAGGATCGGCTAACTCCTTCTTGTTGGCCGCAGCCACCACCATAGCATCAACAGAGACGCCTTTGGTTAAAAATTCTTTGTCCTTGGGGGCAGTGATGAATTTTGATGGTCTCCTAGGGGTGGGTTCCACTGAATCAGGAGCAGCCCAAGCCTTCTTTGCCACCACTTGCATAAGGGGGTCAAAGGGAGGGGACACCCAGGAGGTGGAAGGGCGAGCCAAACGCCTCAAGATACACTGATTCATCCTCTGAAGGGTTGAGGGCTGGCCAATTCCCCCTCTGTTTTAGGATTTCGAGGATGTCTGCAAAGGAGACATCTTCAGAGGGGGAACGAGGGGAGCCTTCAGAATCCTCTAAATCAGTGTCAGAGGTGACAGACTCAGGGGAGTCAATGTGCTTCCTCTTACACTGCCTCTTCCTAGGGGGCTCTCCTACTGGGTCAGGAGAGGCCTCTGAAGAGGAGGAGATCCCCACTGGGGAAACTTGAGGAGCTGGCTCTCTACGGTCGGGGATGAGAGAGTGAGCAGAAATCACCGGAGGCACCGTGGAGGGAGGGGCAGAAGGAGCCGACTGTGGAGTTGAACCTGGTTCTAACACGCTCCTCATGACCTCGAAGGCACCCCTGTCAGGCAGAACCGGAGGTCTCCGCTCCGAAAAGCTGAAAACCTCCCCCGGCACCGACAGTGATGGCTCCAAGGCCGATGTCGGAGCCGAACTCACCAGCGCCGAAGCACCAACAGGGAGAGCGGGCTCGGACAAGGGTCCGATGACACTCACCCCTTGGAGCAGACGAGGGAAGTCCGGCGCCGAGATTCCTCCAAGGAAGACATCGGAGCAGACGACGGCACCGAAGACAAAGGTATCGGTTCAGACGCCACCACAGTCTCGGGTCCGAGCCGCCCCGGCTCCGAACTCAAAAGAGTCAAAGGAGGAACATTTTGAGTAATGGGAATAGCTCTCGACTGTTGAGTCAGACTTTGAAGCATCTGGGCTAGTGCCTCGGACTTAAGAAGTCGACTCACTACTCTCTGAAGGTCATGATCCAATAGTCTGGAAGACCTAGAGGAGTGAGATCTATGGCTCCGTTCAGACAGCAAAGGTGATGCTGGAGCCAAATGAACGGAGCCAATAGATGGAGATCAGGACCTTTTTCTAGATGTCGGTTCCGACAACTTGATCGGAGCCGACTCAGTTATGTCTTCCTCGGCTCCAGCCGGAGCCGAGGAAATAGTAGGGGCAAGTGTTCGAGATTCATCGGCTCCGGCCGGAGCCGATGTTCGAATAGCCTTAGGACCCCCAGAAGACGGCTCAGAGACCGGAGCCGAAGGTCTGGAAGGCTTAGAGGGTTTCCCCGAGGATTGAGTCGAGTGACCCTCAGGCTTCAATAAGCCCCTTAATATAAGTTTATTTTTTCGCTCCTGCAGGACTCTAGGGCTGAAGCCATGGCAAACAGCACATGAGTCCTGCAGGTGCAAAGGTCCCAGGCAGTACACACAAGAAGTGTGACCGTCTGTCAGAGACATCTTCTGACAGCACGAGTCACACTTCTTAAAGCCTGAGACCTTTGAGTCCTTAGACATGTCTAAGAAGAGAAGTGTAACCACACAAACACACACACACACTGATTACACTTATTAGAAAATAACTTAAACTAAATTAAATTAAGTTAGTAGTAGTTTAGAAGTAATTTAGACAAATAAATCCCTATAAACACAGTCACTCACTACTAGGAAGGGAGGGACTGGGCCTAAGGCCCAAGGGAAATTTTCTAGTGAGTTTTTAGAAAAGGGGGGAAAATTACTGGGAATGGGATGGAACTACTCACTGTATAAAACTATTTAGAAAAACTAACTTAAAAAGGAGAAAAAAGCTAAGAAATAACTAGTTTCTTTTCAAAAACTAACCTGAACCGGTAAGAACGCACCTCGATCGCTGTAGCGGCAAACGAGATCTGAGGAGTTACCGCCTAGCATTGTGGGATATAGGGGAGCCTCAAGCCGGTGGAACTAGCTCTCGAGCTTTTAGAGTGGCCGAGTCGGAGCCGAGGATCGGCTCCAAACCCATCCAGCAAGAATGAAGGCGAGATAGACAACTTAACATCTACTGTTTAATCTCAGCCTTACTACAGGATATGTACCCAAAGAGTGGCGTACAGCAACAGTGGTCCCTCTCCACAAAGGTGGTGCCTCAACGGATCCTGGAAACTATCGCCCCATAAGCCTGACTAGCTTGGTCTGCAAAGCTATGGAAAAGATCATCATGGACCTCATAAATAAAGATATCGGGGACCTACAGAGACTGCATCCTATGCAGTTCGGCTTTGTTAAGGGCAGATCCTGCCTCTTAAACATGGTCAATTTCTTTGAAATAGTCACCAAGGCCATTGACGAGGGGAAGGTGGTCCACACAGCCTACCTGGACCTGGCAAAAGCCTTCGATACAATACCCCACTCGGGCATTATAGATAAGCTCACCAGCTTAAATATAAACCCCTATGTCACTAGATGGGTTGCAAACTGGCTCAAGGACAGAACCCACATGGTTAGAACTGCTGGAGCCATGTCAGACTCCAAACCAGTTACAAGTGGCGTCCCACAAGGCTCAGTCCTGGGACCTCTCGTTCGGTATATATTTCTCGGACGTACAGGGAAACACGGAAGGACTGTGGCTGACCAATTTCGCAGATGACTGCAAACTAGGTGCCATAATCGACTCTCCAGCCGACACAAGCATCCTACAAAAGGGCCTCATAGAAACAGACAACTGGTGCCAGAGCCATGGTCTCAAGCTAAACGCCAAAAAGTATATAGTCATCCCCTTTGGCAAAAACAAAGTGCCCACAAATTACCACATAGGTGGTAATCCATTAAGTACAGAAGTAATTAGGGACCTGGGGACCCAAGTTAATAGCACTCTCTCATTTGAAAACCACGTGGCCAAAGTGGTTAGAAAAACATTTTATATGACCCACCTAATCATGAAGGGATTCACATCTAGATCAGGGGAGGTCATCGTGCCTCTTTACTCATCCCTCATCAGGCCAATAATTGAGTACAATGCCCCTTTTGGGATGTACCTTACCAGACACCTGCAGCAACTGGAAAGACACCAAAAGTACCTCACCAAGAGGATCAAAGGGCTCAAACAGATGCCATATGCTGCCCGGTTAAAGAAACTCCAGCTCTACTCAGTGGCATACCGCCTGTTCAGAGGCAATCTGTGCCTGACGTATAAAGCCATGTCCAACCCGGAATTAATGGACATGCTGCACCTCAGAAAATCCAAATCCCATCGAGCTACACGCTCGAGAGACTTGAACCTCAGCACTGAAATAAATAGGACATGCTGGAGGGACAGATTCATAACCCAGAGGCTCCCTTCACTCTGGAATAAAATCCCAGTCCAGGTTAGGCAGAGTCCCTCATTGACTCTCTTCAAGAGGAATCTTGATGAGTGGATGGGAGATCATTTGTTTACCCTGGGTATCACTTCTGTATCACTGTTAGACAGAGGCACAGTATACTAACCTCGAAAAAGGGCATAGCAAAATTCATTTAAAATGGGTGGCGAAAGCCAAACACACTCTGGCTAGGCTTATAAATGCCCTAGGGCAGATGGCCTAGTATGAACCTAAGTTCAAGTCCCAGGGCTCCGGAGGTTGTCTGATTGGAAGTCTGAGAAGGAGGACTCCTTTTAAAAAGGTTTTACATAAAGAGTGGGACATAAAAGAATTTCCCATGTTCCCAAAATTATAATTTGAGATGGCAGCCAACTGAACTTTAATGGTAGCAGCTGCAGCTCCTTCTTGAAAAATAGATTCGAGGAAGGACAGAATAGACTCTATAAGAGCTGAGTAGGGATATATGCCTTGTTTTGCCACCCAAATGTAAAATCTTTTCCATTTGCCGGAGTACAATTTTCTGGTGGAAGGTTTGTGGGAAGAAATGAGGATGTGTTTTACAGTAGGAGAAAGGGATATACACCTGGCTATTTTTGGAACTGGAGCGGCCATGCTGTCAATTTCACGGTTTGGATGGTAGGATGGAACTGTCCTGATTGGTGAATAAGGAGGTCTGGAGACGTTTCCAGAATGCATGATTCGTCTAAGAGATAAGGCCACAGGAAGGGGAACCAGACTTGGCGAGGCCAGTAAGGAGCAATGAGGATCAGGGTACTCCAACTGTTCTGAGGGGAAAAGGTGGAAAAGCATAAAGGAGTCCAGGGGCCATTTCTGGACCAGAGCGTCCCTGGGTGACATCCCTGGATGGGGAATGAGGGCAAAGTAGTTCCTGCATTTGGCATTCATGTACGTGGTGAACAGATCGCAGCAAGGGTGGCCCCATTTGTGGAAAATCTCTTTTGCAACTTCTGTTTTCAGGGACCACTTGTGAGATATCAGAATTGCTCGACACAGTTTGTCTGCTATCACAGTGGACTTCACCGGGTTGTGTGTTGCTACCAGAAAACGTTGAGAGTCCATCGCCCATTTCTCGACAAAGTGGGTAAGACTTGGTACCCCTTGCTTGTTTAAGTACCACACTAGAGACATGTGGTCTGAATGAATTGCAACTGTCCCGGTGGGAAGATAACTATGAAGTGCTTGCAACGCGTATAGCACTGCTCTCATCTCCAGAACATTTATGTGCAAGTGGTTCTTGTGATCCTGCCAGATACCTTGGATTGTCATTCCCAGATAATGCACTCCCCCCACCCTATCTGGGAAGCGTCCATGGTCAAGACTGCATTTTGTTGAGGGAGAACAAGGGGACGACCTAGATAAAGCTGATCTGTATGTAACCACCATGTTAGAGCCTTCTTGCAGGAGTTTGTAATGAGTATTTGGTGGGACAAGGGGAGATCCTGCATTGACCACTGGGTAAATAGTAGCCACAGAATTACTCTCATGTGCACTCAGGCTAGGGGAACTAAAAAAATGGTGGATGCCATAGTACCTAGAACCAAGAACTATCCTGCCTGCACTTTGCCTTTGGTCAGCAAGAGTCTGACTTGGTTGTTCAATGAGTCTATCCTTTCTGGTGTGAGTTTTGCTGTCATGGTGGTCGAGTCTAGGTCTGAGCCTAAGAAGACAATATGCTGTGATGGAGATGAGGCAAATTGTTTTAGATTTACTGTAATTCGTAATCTGGCGCACAAGGACAGAGTCTCATCCCTGGCTCGGATTAGTTGGTGCTTGGTGGTAGCAGTGAGGAACCAGTCATCTAAGTACGGAAACACCTGGAATCCTTAATGTCTCAGGTGAGCCGTGACCATGGCCATACTTTTGAACACTCTGGGGGCTGTAGTGAGGCCAAAGGGCAGTGCTCAAACTTGAAAATGACTGACTCCCATATGAAAGCGTAGGTGTCTTCTGGAGCACCTGTCTATTTTGATATGGTAGTACGCATCCTGAAGATCTATGGAGCACATCCAACTGTCTTTTCCGATGAATGGAAAAATTGACTGCAGAGTGATTATTCGGAACTTCGAATTTTTTTACAGACTTGTTCAGCTTGCTAGACCTCCAGTCCCCGGTCTTTCTTGGAACTAAAAAGAATCGTAAGTTCCGGATACTATTTGCTCTGTGGAGACTTCTTGGATGACCCTTTTCTGAAGCAACGAGATAACCTCTAATGTTGCACGGTGTATCTGACTGGGTGGTACATCTGGTAAAGACCGATTTGTAGGGGGATCGGAAAGAAAAGGAATGAGGTAACCACTGGAAATTATATTTTGTACCCATCGATCTTGTGAAATTTGTAGCCAGGCGCTTGGGTACAGTGAGGGACTACCCAGATTGCCTCCAGAGTCGGACAGTCGGGCAACCCTTCAGAGGCGATGAAAGGACCGATCAGAGAAAGCATCTCTATCACCCTGGTGTTGCGGACCCCCTCTGCCGCAAGAGCGGCGCCTTTCATTATAACCTCCCCATCTGCCTCTAGGGGAGGGTTGACCATGTGCTTGAGGGAAACCTTTTTGGGATTTACGGAACCACATTTTCCCTCCTGTGTGACCCTTGGGTTAGGGTCTGCAAGGAAGGGAAAAACGGACTCCCACAGCAGATAAGGTTTTTCCTTCCTGCTCGCACCTGGTCAAAGTCGCTTTTACCTGAGGTCCAAAAAGAATTGAACCATAAAAGGGGATGTTGGTAAAGGAAGACTTGAAGGATTCCATAAAATTGCATAGACGCATCCAGGAATGTCTCCTAAGAGATATTCCTGATGCGACCACCCTGCTTGCTCCATCAGCTGCAGAAGAAATCAGCCTCATGGAGGTGGTAGCAATAGAGGCAAGGGTAGAGAGCTGTGAAAATACCTGGTCAGTGGATCCCGAAGCTACTGAACCCTGAAGGGTATCTCCCAACTCTTTTTGGAGATCACTTTGTAGCCTAGTAAAATGGGACAGGTACTTCAGCGATCGTAAGGTAAAAGCCGCTGAAGAAAAAGTACACTTGGCTGCTGTTACCACCATAGCATCCACAGGTACTCCCTCGGTTAGAAAGGTTTTGTCTTCTGCAGCAGTAATAAATTTATTAGGCCTCCTTAGGATAGGCTCCACTGTGTCCAGACAGGTCCAAGCGTTCTGAGATATGACCTCTAAAGGTTGGTCATATGGCGGTGTCACCCAGGAAGTGGAAGGTCAGGAACCAAAAGCTCCAAGGTACACTGATTTGTCCTCAGTAGGGTTAGAGGTCTTCCAATCACCCCCTCTAAGGACTTCTAGGATGTCCGCAAAGAAGACATCCTCAGAGGGGGATCTTGGGGACCCTTCTGACTCACCCAAATCAGTGTCAGAAGTGACAGACTTGGGTGAGTCAATATGCTTTCTCTTGCAAACTCTCCTCCTAGGCACCTCTCCAGTGGGGTAATCTGGACAGGTTTTTGGAAGAGGGGACACCCCCCTATGGGGGCTCCTTGGGACTCTGGTTCCCTACGCTTAGGGGAAGGCATGGGAGAAGAGACTGCTGCCGGCTGCTGGAGGGATGTAGGGTCCAATGGCAAGGCTTTAGTTCTTGACAAAGCTCTACTGCCTCGAAAGCCTCACCACCACGCTCCAAAGAAGACCTCTGCTCAGAGGAAGCAGAAGGTCGACTCAGAACTGGAGAAGCAGGCTCCAAAGTGGACATGGGAGCCGAGCTCACGCAAGCCGAAGCACCAAGGAGGAGGGTCGGATCGGAAAAAAAAATGAGGCGACTATCCCTTCTGGAGTTGACTGGACAGTGTCGGCTCCCAGACTCCTCAGCTCCAGAATAGCTGATAAGTTAGAGTTATTGGTTCCAAGGAAGCAGGAAGAGTTCTCGGAACTGAGGGTTCCAGCACAATATGACCCGAAACATTGGACTCCAAAAGGGGGCAGTCTGAGGAGGAACAGTAGACTGAGGATGGGACAGATCCAAAACCTTTGGGTCCAGAGAAGCTAAAATTTTTGCCAGCGCCGGGTTACAGAGCAGCTTCTTCACCACCCGCTCTACGTCTTCATCAGATAGTGTCCTGGAGAAACGGGTGGAGATAAATGGAGATCTCCACTTTTCCAAAATAGGAGATCTTAATGTTGGTGAAACTGGTTCCAAGACTGGTGAATGTCTCGATAAAAATGACTGTCTCAGAGCCGATGAAACAGACTGCAGTGAGACCGAAGAAAAAGAATCGGAGCCAGAACTCTTCGCTTTTGATGGAGACTTCCTTTTTTATTTTTAGAGGCCATCTGACCTTGTTCCAGCTGTTCTTGGAAGGAACTGCTCATCAGATCCCTATCAATAAGTTTCCTTTTGAGTTCATTAAGAACTCTGGTGCTGAATGCATGACAAAAGGTACAGGGTTCTTGCAAATGAGGATCTCCAAAGCAATACACACAACCAGTGTGACTGTCCGTCAATGACATTTTCTGAGAACGCTTATCACACTTTTTAAAGCTAGAAGGGTGGTGTTCTCTGTGTTCTCTACCATTATCCTTTGACATTTTGATTTGTTTTTTTTTTTTTTTTTTTTAATGAAAAGGAAAGGGGGAAACAACTACAACAATAAGTACACTATAGAAAGACATTAGTATAATTATTTATTATTATTTGTTTTTTAAAGTAGGAAGAAATAGCACACATAAAAGAAGGCCCTCTTATTTAAAAACAGGCTACTACTATGGCCCTCTAACTTAAACGGGCCGTACAATCCTTAAAGAAAGGGACAGGGGATGCTAACACTCACACAATCACTCCAGATATTTAAAGAAGAAGAAAACTAGCACACAGAGAGGAAGGCCCTCTAAGTTAAATAGGCAAATACAGCCCTCTAACTTAAACGGGCCATACAATCCTTAAGAAAAAGGACAGGGGATGTTAACACTTAATAAACGTAAAAGTATTATAAAGAAATATAGGCAAAATATAAAAAAAAAAAAAAATTCAAAAAATTCTACTTGGCCAACGAGCCAGTAAAGAAGACAACCTTGAAGCTTCCACAGCAAATGAGATCTGGGAAATTGTCATGGTGCACCATGGGATAGGGGATAGCCTCGAGCCAGTAAAAGCTCTCAAGCTTTAGTATCGTCCGGGTTAAAGCCGAGGATCGGCTCCGAACCCACCCAGCAAGAATTACGGCAAGATAGGACAACATAACATCATACAGTTTTCAACCAATGCAGGGGAGGTTACGTGTTACTGAACAGAAACTGTGAAATGTGTGCTGCTTACTTACTTTTAAAACATTGATACAATTACTTCTACACTTTGTAAGTCTAACCTGGCCGACACAACACTGGAGGTAAGGGAGTCTGAACTGGTCGTGTGTTTTCTTTCTCCCTTCCAGTAATCATTCACAGTTGCAATCCATCAGTAATAAACACTGAGGGAGTGCCTGCACTACTTTTACATCTGATACACACAGCCAAGAATTTGGGATTCAGCAATTCTAATAAGTGCACACTTCATTTGCATCTTCACCTGCTCAAAGCCCTGAATCTACACTATGAAAAGGTAACCTGTAGTTAGGGAACCTGAAGGTGAGGAGATTTGTTTATGTGGATAACACAGTTGAAGATTGCTATTACTTTGGATTTATCTGCACAGAAGACTACTGATCTTGATAAGATATGATTGCATTTTTCAGTCAGATACTGGATATGTTCAGATGTCAAGTTAGAAAAAATATTTTTATATATGCATTAGCAAATGTTACTTTTATCTGTATGCACATCTTAGAAGTTTACTGATGGGTATAGGCATTTTGGTCAGGAAATGTTATTCACAGATGCACAGCCTTATTAACTATCATCATAACTGCTGTTTCTCTTTATAGTCTTACATGTTATTTCCATGAAATATAAATGTCCTACATTGTCAATGATGTCAACGCTGTTGGGAACCACAGCAGGATGCATGATCAGGTGCATCAAAGGTCCAATGACATGATTTCATCAGCCCAGAGAAGAGCAGCTGCAGTGACTCCTGGACAGATGGCTACCAGGGCGAGACCTGCTACCGAGCCACCACTGACACCAAATGAAGAGTTCCCGTCCACTGTCAGGGATCCAGAGAGTTCAGTGGAAAATGCACAACAGCATGTGATCGATGTTGGTGCTGCTGTTTCAGGGAGGATAAGTATGTTCCAGGAGGAAGAACTTCCAGGTAGGCTTAGCTATTGTCAATTACGGAATTTTTCTTGTATAGTAAAATACTGACAGCAATACTTAGGTTTGTTTAGCATTCTTTTTGTATAGGGGAGTACTTATAAAGACTGATATAGTTCATAACACAGTCTGGCTCATTACACATGGGCTTGGGGTGGACGTGTCATCCAAGTTTGTTGCATGCATTGTTAATGGACATAAAAAGGGCCAAAATGTTTTCACCCCCTGTGTTACTGTTAATTGCGATGATGATGTGCTTACCTTTTGCTTATCTTCTTCCAGGACCATCCTTCTTTGGAACTGGGGAGTCATCTGCACATGGTAAACCAAACATTTTTATTTCTGCACTGATAAGGTCACAGAAATGTTTATTTTAGCCGTATGGGTGATGTAGGTGTCAATGTATTGCTGTATCGTCTACAACAGTGGCACCACTCTTAGTTTGTTAGCATACAGTATATTGAACTGTTGTAGTGCAGCTATTAATTTCTTTCCTGTGGTTGTTGCATATTATTACAGGTGATACTGCCTACCCACCTGATATCAAAGTATCGGCAGACTCTGAGGTTGACATTCAGCCATCCTCTAATTCCATCAGCCGCAGCTAGTAGACCTACACCAAACCATTCCAGTAAGCCCTCAGATACTGGATAAGTGGAGGGTGAGACATACGATCAAGGTAGTGTGGTTACTGTGGTTTCAATGCCTGTTGACTAAGGCCATACCCAAAGAGTAGGCGAGGTGCCATGCAGGAGGGTTTTTAGGGGTACTTGGACTCAGAGGGGGCCTGCTGTCCATCCTCCACCTGATCCAGGTGTGCCTTTCCATGCCACTAGACATGTGTTTAGGGCTGTCATGGAAGTGCAGGCACGTTCAAATAGGGCCTCCTATGAAAGGCTTAGGGTTGTAGATGTGGCGCAGGCTGACATGCGTGACTGCCTCCACCATGTTATCGATTCAACGGATCAGATGAATGACATGTTGGAATGCATGTTGTCTGTGATGGAACACTCTCTGGGAGGGGGAACAGCATCCATGTGGGTGTAGGTCAGCCATATCATCTGATGTTAGCTGACATGGTCGTGCCTGATCATGCTCCCACAGTGGCTCTACTTCACTGCTCTGTCGGTGATTGGTGTCCACACCCACATGAGGCAGACCATGGAGTGATGATCCTGGGTGTACTCATGAGGAGAAGTCGTCCAGCAGACATCAGTCATGTTCAGGTTATCAGCAGTGCATCTGACCATGGCTGTGTATGTGCCAGTGCAACTCCTGGCAGAGCCAGTTCTCGTGGTCTAACAAGACAATGATGAACTGCCACCTCTACCATGCACAGCTCACACCTGTTTGACATACCAAGACAGAGATAGCACAAAGCTTGGCTGCCTTCTTGTAGACACTCGCACACCAGTTTTACCTGGAGTGCCTATACAGACACACACACACAACAGATACATGGTTCAGTCGTGAGGCTTAAAGCTCATTCTGTCTCAATGGTCATTTGTCACTTTATCCAACTTTCTGCCTATTTCTCTTTCTTACTCATATGTACTCACCCTCTGTATCAGCCTAGGCTTTCTGCACCCCCACCCCACCCACCCACCCGCACATGCACACGCGCACACACACCCTGTGCAAGTGATAACTGTGCCACACCCTGTGCAAGTGATAACTGTGCCATATCCTTGTTTTCTATCTTTTGGATTTAGGGATACATAAGCTTTGGTTCTGATGCTCAAAGTACATAGCTGACTTAGTGCTTAGATGATCTGTGTTTGTGATGCTGTTTTGCTAATTTTACTGCTTTCATACAAGTTTTTGTAATGTGTACATGCCTCCCACACTCACAGCAAAAAAGGTGGACCAAGCTATAAAAAAGTGGGACAAAGGTTGAACAATAGACAGACTTTTTAAATATTTTGGTCTTACAAAGTTAGAGAGAGCTGATCGCATCAAACCGTTTTTGCATCAGTATTTTTAAGACTTTTCCTGAGGGATATGAAGTTTGAAACTGAAATGTGTGCCATTAATTTCTAAGTTCTCGATTTAATGATTTGCCAGTACAAAAGTATGAAGCCAAACTGGTGACCATCACAACTTTTGAGAAGTATGAATGCATGACTCTGATTTCTGAGGCCTATTACTAGATAGAGGACATAGGTATTCACATAAGTCACCGCTGTCGCATCCTGACTCATTGCTGCAAAACTCAACCATCTTTAACTTACTTATATTACCAAGTAACAGTATTCATGGCTGTGCCATTCACTTGTATTATTACACAGTTTTGTTCTATTCCAGGTTAAACACTTACCTTATAAATCCAGAATTTGCTACAATTTTAGTTCAGGGATGACTCTGTCTGATGCTAGTAGTACACAGCCATTACATAAGTAGGTAAAGGCTGTAAGCACTGCCTGGCTTCAATGTTAATATATGTATGTGTGCATAGTATTAAGGTTTTAGCCCCTTAGGTGATGAGCGAGTGTGCTATGCGTTTCCTCTCAGCCAATGAGAGGGCATATTGAGCATGCCTACATATGCTTACAGCCACAGCAGCTGCTGTTTCCCCTTCTGATGCCTCACCTGCAAGTGTCTGTGGTGACCTTACCAGTTGTGGTGGGATGTGTGCTCCTTCCCCTTCCAGATCCTGCTGAAGTTGTTTTCTCAGGATGATGATGTGAAGCATGGCACAGACGGTGAAAATTTCAGTTCATGTACATGGATTGTACTGCAGTGCTCCCCAGATGCATCTAGGCAATGGAATCGTGATTTCAGCAGCCCAAACACACACACTGCGATATTTCAGGTTTCAGCACGTGCCTCATTATCATGTTCTTCAGTGGGTGTTTGTGCATTTCTGATGGGCATCATCAGCCACGGTTCCAGTATACAATCTGCATCCCCAGTAAATAACCCTGTGGGTATCACCCATAGTGAATATGTACTACAGTTGGGAGTTGTGGCACATATGCGAGTCATGGTAACTGCCTGGGTTGCCAGCACACACACATTCAAGATGATTCCCTTAGTGTTACACACAACTTGGCAGTTAATGGAGTGGAAGCCCTTTTTATTTATGTAGACCCTTCCCTGTTCCCCAGTGGTGCTTTGATTTCTATAAGTGTACTTCAGCGTAGTGTGCTACAGGGTAGAACTCCTACATATTTGTGGCCCTGTCCTCATGTGTACAGGGAAAATATATGTGTTCACTGGCATGGTGTGGCATAGCATTCAGGGACTGATAGAGGATCCTGGATGCTGATGCCCGTGACACCTCCAGCACGTCCCCTGTTGGTCTCTGAAAGGTTCCTGTACCTAACATTCAAAGTACTACATATATTTTTGTCTCCATCAGTATTGGTTCCCCTCTGTTTACCCTTGGTCCGAGTTGAGGACGACAGAGGTTGCAGAGTTCCTGTAGTGCATCTCTATCTACCCTGTAGCATGCTACAATTTTCACCTCATGCAGATTGTGGGCAAGTAAAACGGGGTCTGAAAACTCTTCTCCTTCTTGGCCGTGGCCTATTAGCAGCAGCACAGACTTCAGCCTTTTGCACATACACATGAATTAAAGCAACAGCAGCCCGTGACATTTTTTCTATGTAAACTCCTTTCCATGGCTGTATTCCAACAGGTTTTGGAATTTACAAGGAAAACCAGCACTGAGTCTACATGGTTGCTTTATAGTTTGTTGAATAGCTCCCCCACCATGGATTGGTTGATTAGCATACAATTCAGCTGCTTATGCTGTAATTAGAATGCCATGGTGTTTACTGTGTAGAGCCGCTAACTGAATTCAAAGCGGTGCATTGTGTGTGCATGTCACGCCACGAAGTGCACAAAGTTTTAGTGGCTCATGTAGGGTTTACTGAATCTGCACCAATATCGTTAATCTCTTACTTAAAAATATTCCAGATAAAATTTCTGAAATTAACCAACTGTGCCCATTAGGCAATTCAGATCACTTAGCTTTTGAATTCAATATAATAACTAAAGCTTTTCATGCACATCAGCAAAAGAATAATTTTGTTAAGTCTAAGTTGCTTGATCTGAATATTATTATCAAATTCATTCTATGGACTTGAGTTTCCCAGAGTTAAATAATGTTGTGAATAAATGGCAGGACTTTGAAAACATCTGTGAAGCTCTTTCGTCTGAATGTAAGAAAACAGATCCATACATATACTACACCACTGTTTACTTGTGAATTGCTTTATCCAATCTCTATTCCCAATCTTTTCTAACCTCCTCTTTTTTGTTCCTATATTTACTGTGCAATATTTTATAACAGACACCCTGTTTTTGTCCAGTCTGGTGAATGTGGAGTCTCTGTGCCTAACTAGAGAGTCACCTATCAGTAAAACATTTACATGTGTGGAATCAGATTTCATGGACCTTATGGACTTGTCGGCTTTTCTAATGACTCGAGTGATCTGTGTGAATATGCAGTATGTGTCAGAAATATACTGCTTTGTATGCTGGAGGCTGGGCTATTTAGTGTACTTTCTACGAGGCTTTGGTGAATACCTCTTTATAGCCTCAGCATAACTTATGGGCTTAGTGGAGTGTCATGGTTAATGTGGTGCTACTTATGCTTAGCAATACTGGGTTGATGTGAAAAGTTTTCTTAAATATTTACATCTCTCCCAGGTTGTACTATCAACTAGTAAAAGCACTGCACAGTGGGTAAGTCTAAGGCTGTGCAGCAACTGCATTATAAGATCTAATGCAATCAGGCTGGCTACAGATGCATAGATACTCCAAGACTACCGAGTTATATTGACCATAAATGCCTTATTAGTACCCTCCCTCAGGCCAGAACTCCTTTATCCGAGAGGGCAATACCTGTTAATTCTGAAAGAAATTTGTGAATATCCATCCAGTCATCTACTTTAAATTTAAAGGAAGCTTGTCAATCACACTACTTAACATGCAAGGGATGTTTACTGGAGATGTTTGTGCTGCACTGTGTTATACAAATGTACCTCCCACAGTGTTTTATTTGTTGGTGAATATTTAGGTCCCTAGTTCTACTAATGGTTGAAATACTGGACTTTTGGAGACCGTCCTAAAGGAAAGGCTGTAAACTGTGATCTTTTTGGTTAGTAACCTTTGGAGTCTTTCGGTGCTTAACAGGTTTAGTGAGACACATCCCAAAGGGGAGTCATCAGATTCAATAAATGGTTTGATTAATGTTGGGTTTAAGGGATTGATTGTCACTTAAGACCTTCACAATATTCCTTTGACAATTAACTGAGCTAAATAAAAGCATTTCTTGGCAAACCTTGTCACATGATGGTTAAAAGAGGCAAGCACATCGTTTCACAACTACATTTTCATTTTGTGGTGGTGTACTGTCTATACAGTATGTTGAGGGGAGAGGTTGCATAACAAAAGGGGTACTGCTACACTTTTCAGAATATAGTTTGAGCTCACTTCTATTGCAAGAGGTACTAGGGAGAGTAGAATCTGAAGGGTTTGAAGTGTCAGGTGACTTTAACACCAACAACAGTTTGCACTCATTTGTAAACTTCATTAGACAGAGGTCATGGCTCTCTGCTTGGAGATCTAAGAAGTAAATACCAAAAAGGATAGGTCCCAGCAAGAAGCCTCGAGAGACCATGCTAGTCACTTACATAAATTCTGATGAGGTACCTGCAACTTGCACTGTGTGGATTATGTCCTTCAGCCAGTTTGCTATAGGTCTTAACACGTGTGGATCGATGCGAGAGGTTTTGCATGATGTTAGCAAGGATATGGCACTGAAGACCTTGTCCAGGTCAAGATACACCATGTGCACCATCTACAGCTTCTATGACTCTTTCAAAGAAGTCTACCAAATTAGACAGGATTTACTCTTCACAAAGTCAAACTGATTTGGGTCAAGTCTAATAAGATTCTTGATATCAGTTAATGCAATCAGTTATAATACATTACATGGCTTTGCAGATGATGCTTGTAAGACTGACAAGTCAGTAATTACCTAGATCAGTTCTAAGTCCCCACACAATGGAGGAGCATCATCACTGCAGTGCACCAGTCATCATGTACAAAAAAGTAGCTAAACTTAGGTTAAAAGGTATAATGAGCAAGTCCGAAAAGGCATGCCTAACATTATTATGCAACCGGGTATATTATTAGATCCCATGCATCTTGGGGAACGAGTAAATTACTCAGCCATGCAACTGAATGCAGTACTTGACAATGTGCAAAGAGTGTGGGCCATATTCTCCTACCTAGAGGATACTGTGCCTCACAGTTGATGACAAAAACAGTTGGTTTATACAACTCTTCCCCTGACAGGCTCCATCTAAAGTCTGTGCTGCTGTCTGCAATTCCATTTTTGGGCGAATCTAAGCCAGAAACACCTAGCATATTTCTGAGAGGTGGGAGAAACCCCATAGAGACACAGTGAGAACATGCAAACTCCACAAAGGCATAGGCCAGAGATCAGGATTAAACCTTGTACTTTGCGCAAGGGAAGCAAAGACCTTAAGCATTATGCCAACTGCTGCAGAAGACACTTAAGATTTATTTTAATGAAGTATTTAGGGTGATATCCTGAAGATACATTAGCTAGTAGTTAATTTAGCAGTACTTACTCAAAAGACAGAATTGAGTTTGCAAAGAAAGATGAATAGTGAAAATCTGCCTACTGGTTACTACAGCAGTACTAATCCCAAGCTGGTTCCAGAGACGTTCATAGGTAGGTACTAGGTTATTGGCCCTAGGACCTATATAAGCCTAGCCAAATGGCACCCTGGCTTTTGCCACCCAAGAAAATAATTTTCCTGTGCCCCTGTCAAGGAGAGCCACAGAAGTGATCCCTGGGGCGAATTTCCTATCTCCCATCCAATCATCAAGATTTTTCTTGAAGAATGCTAACGAGGAGCTTTGTTTGATATAGATAGGTAGTTTGTTACAGAGTATGGGAAGTCTCTGGGACAGGAATCTATCCCTCCAGCATGTTCTGTTTACTGTGGTGACAAGGTTTAGGTCCCTAGAGCGTGTAGCTTTGAGGTATTGGGATTTCTTTAAGTGGCCCATGTCCAACAGCTCTGGATTTGACATTGTTTTGTATGTTAGGCAGAGATTGCCTCCGAGTTGGCAATATGCAATAGAGTAAAGATAGAGTTTTTTGAGACGGTCTGCATAGGGCATCTGTTTGAGGCCGGTAATCCTCTTTGTGACGTATTTCTGCGGCCTTTCCAGTTATTGTAGATGTCTTGTGATGTACATACCAAAAGAGGCGTTATACTCTATAATGGGTATAGTGAGTGATAAGCAGAGGGTCTAGTGAGTGATGAGCAGAGGGGAACAATGACCTCTTTTTTCCTGGATGAGAAACCTTTTGTGATGAGGTGTGCCACACAGAAGGATTTCCTGGCTACTGTGGCGATGTGATTATCAAAGGAGAGACTACTGTCCACCTGTGTCCCAAGGTCTCATCACACTTTCAGTGTTAAGTAGACTACCACCTATGTGGTAGTTCATGGGTACAGAGTTTTTACCAAAAGGGATGACAATGCACTTTTTGGCACTGAGCTTGAGGCCATGGCTTTGACACCAGCCATCTGTCCCAGTGAGGCCCTTTTGTAGGATGTCCACACAGTTAGGCGTTTTGATTATGGCTCCTAGTTTGCAGTCATCTGCGAACTTTGTTAGCCAAAGACCTTCTGTGTTAGCCTGTACTTCAGAAAAGTAGATGCCAAACAGGAGAGGAGCCAGGACTGAAACCTGTGGTACTCCATTTGTCACTGGTCTGAAGTTGGATTTAGAGTCTGCTACTTTCACAGTGTGGGTTCTGTAAGTGAGCCAGCTGGCAACCCATCTTGTGACATAGGGATTTATACCTAGTTTAGTGAGTATCTGTAATTCCAGAGTGGGGGATGGTGTTGAAAGCCTTGGCGCAATCTAGACAGGCTGTGTGAACCACCTTACCCTCATCTACGGCTTTGGTGACCACTTCAAAGAAGTCTATCAGATTTAGGAGACATGATCTGCCTTTTACAAACCCAAACTGGGTAGGGTCCAGGGTTTGGAGATTATCAATGTCATTGTTTATAAGTTCCATGAGGATATGTTCCATAGTCTTGCAGACCAGGCTCGTCAGGCTAATGGGGCGGTAGTTCCCGGGGTCCTTGGTAGCTCCCCCTTTGTGGAGTGGGATAACCGTTGTGCGCCATTCAGTGGCCACAAAGCCTGAGGTGAGGCTATGATTGAATATGGTACTTAGGTGGGGTGCCAGTACATTCTGTAGTTCATGTAGAATGCAGCCTGGGATGTTATCAGATCCCAAGGATGCTGTGTTCTTGGCTTTGGAGAGAGTGTTTTTTACCTGTACAGCTGTGATTACAGGAACTTTGCATTCTTCTGGTATAGAGATGTTCCCTTTAGGGGGTGAGAGAGGAGTAAAGTTAGCACTGAACCTATCTGGCAGGATGTTGGCAATATCAGTTGGTTCTGTATATTTAGTGCCATTGTGCTGTAACTCAGAGCAGATCTGAGTGTTGCCATTGAGATTTTTGACATATAGAATATAGAATGCTTTGTGGTTGTCTTTAGAATCAGTGACGATTTTGTTTTCATAACTAGCTTTGGAGAATTTTATGAGGGATCTCAGCTTCTTACTGAGGCTGACCACGGAGTTCCTCCAATCATGGGATTTTACTCTTTTTTGCAACAGTTTCTTTCTTCTGTTGTAGAGTTTGTTTATGGCAAGGGGATCACCAGATTGGCTTCCTTTTTTGGGGGGGTAGCATCTTGGTCCTTTTAGGGATTGCACAATCCATGCACTCGTGTAAGTGCTTATAAAGTGCATTTGTATAGGATTCAGCAGTCGTACCTGTATTGTCAGTCAGCATGGGTGTCGTGAAGTTTGCCAGTTCTGTCTTAAGAAATGCGAAGTTGGCTTTGGAGAAATTTTTTACGATGGTTTCCCTAATGGGGGGTGGGGGTGGCATGTGGATGTCTAGGGGTGATTAGCTTGTGGTCAGATCTGACCAACGAGGAATTGATCTCTGGAGTGGAACAACGGTTGCCCATGTTGGTAAGGACCAGGTCTAGGATACTGCTGCCCCTGATGGGGGTGTGGATAAATTGATCCAAGGCGTTGGAATTTATGGATTCCAGAAAATGTTGAGCACAACAGTTGGTACATGAGTAGTTTTCCCAGTTAATGGTGGGGTAGTTGAAATCACCCATTATTAGAGTGTTAAGCTGTACCCTAATATTTTCCAGTGTATCAAGAAATGAGGAGTGGGAATCCTGGGGCATGGTGTGGGATCTGTAGCAAGCCACAATTTGGATTGCAGTCTTGCCCAGAGTTAGTTGCACTTGGATAATCTTGGATGCATTATGCTGAGCAACTAGCCTGGAGGTGTGGATATCCTTAATGAATATGGACACGCCTCCGCCTTTAGTGTTTCAGTCCAGGTTAGGTGGTGGAAAGGTGTGGTATGAATTATAGCCTAGTAATGCAGGGGTGATCTCTGGAGCCTTGAACCAAGTCTCTGTCACTGCACAGATGTCGATGTTCTCCATTTTAAGGAGTGCCTCGAGTGAGTGCATTTTCAGGTTTAGACTTCTAGCATTAAGTAGAATTACCCTCAGATTTTGCTTGCTTGTAGCTGTTACAGTGGTGAATTTGTCATTTGAACCTTGCCTAAAAAAGGCACTATAGGGGTGGCAAGAGCCTTAGCCAGTATCCAGAATCCCAAGGGGGACAGATGCCGGCCATCTCTGGCAAAGCATTGTGGTTTGTTGATCATGTCATCCCAGGCAGACAGATACTGGATCCCCTTAGAATGACACCAGAAGCTTAGCCAATTGTTGAAGTCAGTCATTTTGCCCTTGTACTGTGCTATCATTCTGGATGATGGTAGGATGCTACTCAGGGCTAGGGTCATACCTGCCTAGGCTACAAGATCTAACAGCTCCTCCATGTGTCTTTTCATGTAGTCCATGGAGGTATGTCTCAGGTCATTCACGCCAACATGGACAATGACAGAGTCATATTTGTACTTGTTGTGGAGTGACCAGAGTGCAAGCGTTATGTGGCGGATCCTGGCACCTGACAGGCAGCTGACAGTTACTTTCTCCTTGTTTAGCCTGGTGAGTGGAACATCAGTGTGCCTGACTAGAGACACCTATGACTAGAGTGTTGGGTACGTTGTTATGCCTTATGGGCTGTGGTTGAGTAGCACACTGAGTTTGTGGGCTATGTGTCATCTGGGTTGTGTTGGAGGGTGGATGTTGCTTGCGTTTCTGCTTTGGAGGTCCCAGTTGCTTGGGTAGATTTTTGAGAGCCTCTGCGAACGTAGGTGTGTGTTTTGTGTTTCTATGTGTGTGTTTTGGTGGTGTAGGTTTTGAGGGACTATGTCATGAGTGTGGTGTGGTGCAAGTGTTTACCTTCTCCTCTTGACTGTCTTGGGTGAAGAGAGCTTTGCTTCCAATTTGGCTATATAAGTGCATCTCTCACAGGTTGTAGTGTTGGGTGGTAGGAGGAGAGGGTTGTCTGTGTACATGAGGCAACTGCTGTATTTCCCCAAGATGTCCAGATTCATCAGGTAGACAGGAGAAAACACCGAGAGCTGACCCTTAGACATGCCTGGAAAGGTGCTTATTTATTAAGTACTAAAAACTGTTTTCCTCTAGACAAGTGAGGAAAGTTGAGTGTTGTAGTAGTTTGTAGCTTACTTAGTGCTTACTATGAGTTCTGAACAAGTGCTGAGCTCAAAGAAACAGATTTGAGTGCTGAAACTAGAAAACTGGATAGTTCTTAGAAAGTGGGGGACATGCTGTTTGGTGATCATCAGTCTTATCCCAGATGTTGCAAGTGCATCAGACTGTTGTACCATTCTCCTAGCAGATATCCTTGATAGCATGTATAGCACCTCAGCACACAAGAAAGAAGCTGCATAGCAATCCAAAATTAAAACTGAAAGGGTTTCCACTAAAATGGCAACGTCCCCTGTTATCACTAAAGAACAGGTCCTTAATACTCTCTCTAAGGCCAAGAACACTGCATCAATGGGCCCAGACAGTATCCCAGGATGCCTTCTAAAAGCATGAAATATGACCTATCATGGTCTCTATAACTGCTATTTAACTGAAGCCTCCAAACTGGCTTTGTGCCTCAAACGGAGAACAGCAACAGTCATCCCTCTGCACAAAGTTGGGCCATCTACAGACTATGGCAACTACAGACTCATAGTATCATATGCAAAGACATGGAAAGAATTATCATGGAAATAATCAATAATGACATAGGAAATCTTCATACACTGGACTCGACCCAATATGGTTTCGTCAAGGGCAGATCATAACCACTCAACCTGGTGGCCTTCTTTCAGAAGGTCACCAAAGCAATGGATTATGAATTATGAAGCAATGGTTCACACTGCCTACCTTGACCTGGCCAAGGCATATGACATACCCCAATCAGGCATTGTTGACAAATTCAAGAGGTTAGGTGCAAACCCTTATGTCACCCAGTGGACAGCCAGCTGGCTCACAGACAGGACCCAAGAAGTGAGAAATGGGGAGTCCACCTCTACAAAGAGGCCAGTCACAAGCAGAGTCCCCTCAGGGATTGGTCCTGAGACTGCTCCTTTTTGGCATTTATTTCTCTGAAGTCAAGGCCAATGTCAGTGGCCTCTGGCTGACTAAATTTGTAGATGACTGCAAATTATTAGCTGTCACTGAATTCCCTACTGACACAAATGTTCTCCAGAAAGGGCTGAGACACACAAACAACTGGTGTCAGAGCCATGGACTAAAAGTAAATGGCAAGAAATGCATAATAGTATCCTTCAGAAGTCATCCACCTCTGGTAACTATCATATTGACAACATACCCGTAAGAGATGGCCCAGTAGTCAGGAACATGGGGATACACAGACAGTAATCTATCCTTTGACCATCACGTGTCTATAGTAGTGAGGAAATCATTCTATGTTGGGCAACTTATAAGCAAAGGTATGGCATCCAAGTCCAACAAAGTCATTGTTCCTCTGTATTTGACATTCATCAGACCTATCATTAGGTATATACCAAAGGGGGTATTGTACTCAATCAAGCATATCCAGCAATTGGAATGCCCAGAGACGTTCCTAACTAAAAGGATACAGGGAGTAAGTAACATGTCCAGTGCAAACCACCTCAAGTACCTATCCCTGCAATCTGTCTCCTACAGGCTGTTGAGGAAATATCTATGCCTGATATACAAGGCATTACCAGACCCCACTCTGATGGACCTCCTGCATATCCACAAAACAAATATCACCAGAATTACCCATTCTAAAGACTTCAACCTTGCCTGTGTTATAAACAGGGCCTGCTGGAGAGACAGATATGATTCCTACAGACTACCCAGTCTCCAAAACAGGCTCCTCATCCATGTGATGCAGTGTTCCTCCCTAACCCAATTCAAGTGCAACTTGGACAACTGGATGGGGAACAGGAATTCGTCCCTAGTTTGGCACCTACGCCTCTAATGGACGCAGACAGCCTGTAAATGGTTCATCTTCCACGCCCCTACTTGCAAATCTCCCAAGCCCCTGCTTACACTTACCAAGAGTACCAAAACTTACTAGAGATTTAGGATGCATGGCTAGGCTTTAAAAGGCCCTTGTGGTCATTAGCCTAGTAAATGCATATGAACCTATGTATAGACTGCCCAGTTACAGACGGTCAAGAATCAAGGTCCCTGTGCTCCGTCATTCACCAGGTGCAAAACAGCAACACTAATCTAAAACTGGCTCCTAAAACAGTTTCATTCTTTAGATGATCATTAGTCTCTAGAAAAAAGATAACATCCCTCTACTCCTTCTTAAACCAGAAGCAAAACAGAAGCAGTAATCCCAAGCTGACTCCTGAAAAGTGGCTATAAACTACAAGTGATTAGTAGTTTCAACATGATCACACTGGCCAAGCCTTCCAACAGAGTGACTGCATGATCAACAGATTTTCATTGATGAAGATGATGAAGAAGCTCACCTAAAACATGCAGCAAACAGGCTGAAGTGCTCTAATGGCCATACATGCAGATCTTGAGAAGCTGGAACTACTATGCATGTGGAGTCAGCATTGCAGCAAGGGACAAACCAAAAATCCAACTCACTATAGAAGGTCCACTGAAGCAAGACCTAAACTTTACTCAAAGTGTGATTGATGCAGTAACAACCAAGTCAACCATCTTAAGCCAGCTTTGGGGGTTAACAAATATAAATTAAGTTTAAAAAATGTGTGGTAAGCATACAATGCAACTGGTGTGCGCAGAAAACTTGGTTTGCTGGTTAACTAGGCTTAGTCACTCAGTAATTTGGTAAAAAAGGAAACAAACTAGGTGGGCCAAATTACACTTGCCTGCAATCATATCTGGTTAATTTTCTGCACCTGCAACAGTGAACATTTTCTTAATTGTTGGCAACTTCATTTCTTTAGAAATAGTTATCTGTCTTTTATTATTAAATGCAATTTTTCATGATTGCTTTAGTGCTTTTATTTGGAAAAATATTTCCACAACTTAATTTCAAAGAGCAGTTTTAACCAAATGAGCAAAAAGTCACTTGCTCATTTAAGCCAGACATAATGATGAATACGGAAATTGTCACAGGCAACCAACTTTTAATAAATCGAAAAAAAAAAAAAAAAGAAATCCAATATCCATTACACACAGAAAATTAGCTTGGATCACTTTCTTACCTTAGTCTTTGGTACTATATTTAGATCAAGCTTTTGGTCCACAAGACTTGCTCCAGCTTCTGACAGGTAGCCCTGATTTAGGACAAGGCAGTCACGTCCAAAACAGCAAGGGCAACACAACTTCTGTAACCACTTGGTCCACTTGGGGTTGAGCTGTCCATATGGTTCTTCATTTTTAGGTTTAAAGACACCAATGCATTTCTGTTTTAACAAGAAGATAGAAATTTTTCCACATGTGACCATAAACAAAAACATGAGGCTGCAAACAATCCACAACTTAAAAACGCCTTTAGTCTACTGACTACAAAATTAGCTTGTTCAAATATTAAAATATATCTTGCATTCCAAGAAACCATATCTTTATACAACACAAAGGTTGGCAGTGCAAAGAAAACACATTAATAAAATATAGTTAAGCAGTTCCTGAGCTATAGATGAGTCACAAAAATGTTGAAAGTAACAAATGTTTTCTACCTTTATCATTCAACCTGTGCTCGAGTCAATCTCAATGGGTCTTTGGTTGTATTATACTGCAAAACCACCAAACAGATGAAAATGAGAAAATATCAAAGACTGTAAGATGGTTCTTACAATAACGTCGCTAAGCACTTAACTGCTACATTCAAGTAGTTTCAATTCATTGAAGTCTTTTTTGTCCTCGTTAGGTTCAAACCAAATGTTACACACTAAAAGACTTAATAAAAATGGGAATTCCAAGATGGCTACACATTAAGCAACAGATTGATTTCAGCTCTCCCCGTGTGAAAACAGAAACTGAAAAAAGGGAGCCAGTGAAACAGTCTTCCTGGATAAAATTCAGTTTCCTGTCTATTAAGTACACTGCCAGGATGACAGCAAAGAAGAAATTTAGAGAACCTAAAAGAAAAATAACCAGAAAAGGTAAAGAGAAAACAATGACTGTGAAGAATCCTCCAGCTGTTTAGCAAGGGTCCCTATTATTTCAACGAGGAATTGGATCATCTAACAGTATTTTATCGAGCATGCCATTCACTGAACCATTCCGAGATTGCACTCATTTAGAAATTTGTCTTTTCCCCACTACAGTGCATTCTAGGAGTTGGCATTATATAATTAGCAGGGGGTGCAGCTCCCCACAAGAGGGAAGTCTGATGAAAGGCACTTCCAATGAAATGCCGTTCGATGATCTGATTCTTCGATGTAATAATATAGACCCATTCAGCAAACAGTAGTTTAAGCTTCAGCTTTGGTACAAGAGATAGCTTCCAGTAATTTAGAGGAAAAATAAATCAAATATATTCACAGGTAATTAAAATAAAGAGGTTGAAAAAGACAGAAGTCTTAACTGCAGTGGATATAAAACGTTTACACATCCCTGTTAAAAGGCCAGATTTTTGTGATACAAAAAATGAGACCACAATAAATCATTTCAAAACTTTTCCCGCCTTTAATGTAACCTATAACCTGTACAATTCAATTGAAAAACAAGCAAATCTGTTAGGAGAAACAATATAAAAAATAAAAAAGCTTGTTGCATAAGTGTGCACACCCTTAAACTAATACTTTGTTGAAGCAACTTTTGATTGTGTCCTTAAATGTCATTCAGTTTTACCTACAGAGAAGCAAAAACAAGAATCACAAAAAGCTAAATACACTAACCCTTTACTATTACAATTATGTGAAGTGAATGTAAACTTCCATTTAATAATAAGTAAAAACAGTCCATTTCCTACTTAAATGTATTTAAACTGCCCACATTTGTTGGTGCCACTTTGATTTTAAATAGTCAGGTCTTGTCAGTCTTGTCATCTTTATTATACATTTTTATTGATTTATTTACTTTATATTTGCTTACTTTGGATTTATAAGATTTGTAAAAATATATTTTATTAGTTTTATTTAATGACATGGCAGTTGCAATATAGAATTATTTAATAAACATTAACTGAAGGCTGGAAACAACTGGATGGAGTTGACCACGACTTCAATTTATTCTGTATTTAAATATGCTATGTACACATTTTTCATTTCTGATGAAGTCCTATAGGACAAAAGAAATTAACTGCCTTTATTAAAGCATGTACATTACTTTATTGCTTGGCTTGTGTGATGTGGGCTTGTTGGTCAGTCTTCAGAATATTTTTTACTGGATGATCAAAGACATTTTTGGATACAGAACAGGCTATGGATGAAATAAAGTTTATCCAAAAAAAAAAGAGGGAGCCAGCGAGCAGAAGGGGATTGTATTTTTTATTCTTCTGAAAATAAAGCTCACAGAGAGACTTTGCCAGTGAAACCATTTCTGTTATTCCAATGGATATGCTTGAGAGACAGAAAAAAGCACAGACGTTGACAAAAAGAATAAGAAATAACTTGGACATGAAGCAGACAGGTATTGGGAGATGAGGATGATGAAGAAGAAGACTATAAAGCAATCATCACATTTGTGAAATATGTCTTGCAAATACAATTGGCTGAGAAAGACGGGAATTTTATTGGCTTTCTTAAACTTGTGGGTGGTCAGTAAAGCATATACCCCATTTTATGTTATTAATGTTTAGAAGGGCACTAAAGGGGAAAAAAGACACAACTGTAAGTAAAAATTTCTGTTCTTAATATTTGTATAAAACATTACATGATATATGAACTGCATGTTACATTGTACAGCAGTCTTTTTATAGAACAGTTGGATATATTTTAAATGTGGGGGAGGGGTCTTTTCAGTGACTATTGTATATGTTAAAGACATTAAAGAAGTGCTTTTTCTTAGTTGCAAGAAACAATTTCTACACAAAAGCAAGTCAAAGTTGGTACAGTGCCGTGATTTTGAGCTGCTGGGGGTGGGGTGGGTGTCTAGGTGTACTGATTATACACAGAATTAATATAATAATTTCCCTTGTTTTTACATAAGTGAATATCTAGATTCATGCGCTTGGTTAAAGCTATAAACAGGTTGTTTTTTGTAAGCAAACAGGCTTGGAAAATAAGACAAAAACATGAAAGTCATAAAAAATGCCAAATTTCTTGCATCTGAAAATATATTAACTTGTTTTTCTTCCATTAGCAAATATTCTCAGTGGAATACATGAAGTCTGCAGGTGAAGGCAGTTGATCAGAAGAAATTTTTACACTCTGTTCTGAGTAAAATTTACACAGAATCCTTCTGGCATATGCAGTGTTGTTGGTTGTTTTTTTTTCATCACTATTTTTACATGGTGCAAGCAATTAATTATGAGAGTTCTGAACATTCACTGCCAAGGGAAATGCACAATTTAAAAGTACAATAGCAAGCAGTTCAATAAAAAATAAAGCTTGAAACTGTGGAAAGTGAGTAAGACAGAGTTTCCTCCCCAACAGAATTAATACTTTAAATCTAATGGAACAGTGCATAATTCAGTTGTACTTAAAGGTAGCCAGTTCATTTTTTCTTAGGGTTAAAAGTTAATGTTTTCTGAAAGCACGCAAGATGATTTTCACACTGAAGAGGGGAACAGAGCTAAGAAAAAAAAAAAAAAACAGACCGCAATCAGTGTAAGACGGAACACAGATCACAACGTGCTTTAGCAAGGGTAAGCTTAATTTTATATTTGGTAAGACCTTTGGGTGCAGCTGTCGATTTGAGGCAACTGTTCCTATCTGGAGGGTTCGATTTTATTTGTTGAAAATGTCCATATGTTCCAAGTTAAAAGTGATGGGACTGTTCTTAAAATATATTTAGTTTTTTTGTTTAAAGGTTTTCATTAAAGCAAAAATTCTTGAAAATGTGACACAAGTTCAAATGGAGATGAGAAGAAACAACTGCATAAAAGATCAGCCAGCCAAACAATATGTGCATGAAAGAGGAAAAGGTGGAAATGCATACACTAAAAAATGTTCATGTATAACAAGTGGGAACACTAGCCTTTTAACATAATGGCTACTCTGTCTATACTATCTTGGAATGTACTTGGCCTTACAGTTACAGAAAAAAGGAAAGAATACTAAATTCTAATAAGAAATGCGGAGTGCAAGTCGTAATGCTGCAGAAGACACACTGGGAAAGAAGGAAGCATGTGAACTGGATAAAGAAAGGATTTCAAGGTAGATATTCAGCAGAACATCAGGGACAAAAGAAAAGGGGAGTAATAATACTGTTTGATAGAGGGGAAAACAATAACGATAGGTTTGTGGTAGTAAGGGATTATTCCCAAGGAAAGAAGATTACGTTGGCATGAATTTGCATTCCACCAAACACTTCTATTACAGAGTTTAACAAAATCTTGGGAGAATTTATAAGCATTCAGCAGGGAATATTGCTTATAGGTGGAACTGGAACTTGATTTGTAATAATGAGGATCTATCAGGGAGACCCATAAGAGAAATTATAACAAAAGAGGGTAAGAATTTGAAAAAATTAATGTAAATATCTGGCAAGGAGATGTAAATTTAGTAGGAGGAACTCACACAGCATTCGCATATTATGCTCCAAGATACAATAACTGGTCAAGATTGGACAGAAATAGAAGTTATGTTCTTACCATAACGTTCCATGTTAGTTGTCTTCTTCTCGCCTTCTTCTTGCTGGATGGGTTCGGAGCCGACCTCGGCTCCGACTCGGCCACTCTAAAAGCTCGAGAGTTGGTTTCACCGGCTCGAGGCTCCCCTTATATCCCACAATGCTAGGCGAGAGTTACCTCAGATCTCGTTTGTGAGCTAACCCCAGCTTATAACAGTAACAGAATAACTCTAAAACAGAGTCCACCTCTAACAACAGGAAAAAGGAAGGGTGACCTACATCCTGATCCAGGAAATATGCACAACAGCATATGCCTAAGAAAGAGGTGGTAGAAAGAGAGGTCACGATCACAACTCCTCTAGGTCTGTCCAGGCCAGGGGGAAGGAGGGTGGGACGCAAGAAGAAGACAACTAACATGGAACGTTATGGTAAGAACATAACTTCTATATGTTAAGTTGTCTATCTCGCCTTCATTCTTGCTGGATGGGACCGCGTCCCTAGCACCTTGTCCCGGGTGGCCTAACGGAACAGACTCCTGAGAACAGTGGAACCAAAATTAGCCCTATGCCTAGAAGCTAAATCCAACTTATAATGAGAAATAAAAGTGTGAGGAGTAGCCCAAGTAGCCGCTGCACAAATGGTATCAATAGGCAGTCTGTCTTGGAAGGCTAAAGAAGTAGCCAAAGCTCTGGTGGAATGGGCTTTAGGTTTATTAGGCAATTTTTGTTGTCTAATTTCATATACCAGGGAAATCAAAGATGTTAGCCATCTGGATAATGATACCTTTGAAACTGAAAGTCCCTTTCTGTTTTCCGCATAGGAGACAAACAGCTGATCAGATTTTCTGAATTGTTTTGTTCCATCCAAGTAGTACCTCAATTGGCGATGAACATCCAGGCAGTGTAATTTTTGTTCAGACCTATTGGAATACTCTGGAAAAAAGACAGGGAGGTCAATGCTTTGGTTTAGATTTGATGTCGAGACCACCTTAGGCAAAAAGGACGGGTTAGTTCATAAGGATACTCTGTCCTTATGAAACAAAAGATAAGGAGGACGACAACTGAGTGCTTGAAGCTCTGAAACTCTTCTAGCTGATGTAATAGCTACCAGAAAAAGAGTTTTCCATGATAACAATTTTAAGGAACAGGAAGCTGCAGGTTCGAAAGGGGAAGAATCAAAGAAGCAAGAACTAAATTTAGGTCCCAAGGAGAAGGAGGATTTCTTATAGGAGGTCTGAGAAGAAAAACTCCTTTCAAAAAGGCTTTGCAGAGTTTGTGGGACATTAAGGCAGATTCAGAAATACCCACATGAAAGTTAGAAATAGCTGCCAATTGAACTTTAAGTGTAGAGGGAGATGAACCTGCATGGAAGAGTTCAGCTAGAAAATCAAGGACTAGTTGGATGGAAGCGGTGAAAGGATCTATGTCCTTTCCTTGTGCCCAATATGAGAAGCGTTTCCACTTACTTAAATAAATCTTTCGAGTGGAAGATTTATGGGAAGCTATCAATATATCTCTAACAGAGTGAGATAATTGAGGAAGCCTGGCTAA
Source organism: Protopterus annectens (assembly GCF_019279795.1). Lineage (NCBI taxonomy): Eukaryota > Metazoa > Chordata > Ceratodontiformes > Protopteridae > Protopterus > Protopterus annectens. The sequence continues at coordinate 473,367,337 of NC_056748.1, forward strand.
GGTAGGAACTGGAGGAACCAAGCAGTGAGGTTCAGAGAGGGAGGGAGCGATGAAACTGACCCGACTGATGGATCAAAAGATCTGGAACTAGGTCCAGCTTCCACGGTCGCTCCAAGAGAAAACGATGTAGAAAGGGGAACCACACTTGTCGAGGCCAGTAAGGAGCAATGAGGATCAATGAGGCCTTCTGAGCGATAGCTTTCTGAATTACTTGAGAGATCAGTGGGAAAGGAGGAAATGCATACAGAAGTCCCCGGGGCCAAACTTGGACTAGAGCGTCTCTGCTGGGTTGGCCTGGTAAAGGGAACAGAGTGAAATATTCTCTGCACTTGCTGTTTTGGGGAGTAGCAAAAAGATCGCAGCAAGGCTGACCACACTTGAGAAAAATTTCTCTCACTACAGAGTCTTTCAGAGACCACTCGTGAGGCATGAGAATAGCTCTGCTCAACTTGTCCACAATATGATTGGACTTCCCGGGGATGTGCGTTGCTATCAGAAAACGCTGAGAAGAAATCGCCCATTGCCACAGTCTGAGTGCTTCTCGACACAGGGGGTATGATCTGGTTCCGCCTTGTTTGTTGATGCACCACACTACAGACATATTGTCTGTCTGGATTGCAATTGTTCCCAAGGGAAGAGAGTCTTGAAGGGCTTGCAACGCTAAAAGCACTGCTCTCATCTCCAGAACATTTATGTGCAAGTGGCATTCGTTTGGTTGCCATGTGCCCTGGACTGTCCTGCCCTGATAATGCCCCCCCCACCCGATCAGGGAGGCATCCGTTGTCAGTGTAGCAACCGGAGGAGGTGGAACAAAAGGTCTTCCCGACAGGAGATGGGGGGAAGACATCCACCACATGAGATGCTTTTTGCACGCTTGCGTGATCATAATGGTGTGAGACATTGCAAGTTCCTGGTATGACCATTGAGTAAAAGCATCCACTGAAGGATCCGCATGTGGTATCTGGCTAATGGAAGGAGAGGTATGGCGCTGCCATAATTCCCAACACCTTTAGAACTAACCTGGCTTTGATTCTGTTGTTGTTGAGAAGGAGTGATACCAATTTGTGAATGTCTGATATCCTTTGATGTGTTAGCCTTGCAGACATGTTTATCGTATCTAGATTTGCCTATGTAGGTAATAGTGCGACAAGGCGACAAAACAGACTTTTCGCAATTTATTGAAATACCCAGTTTTGACAAAGCGAAAAGTATAATCTCTGGCCATCAGAAGGAGATGCTTGGTGGGAGCTGTGAGGAGCCAGTCGTCCAAATATGGAAACACCTGGAATCCTTGTCGTCTCAGGTGAGAAGCTACCACTGCCATGCATTTGGTAAACACCCAGGGGGCAGTGGTGAGACCAAAGGGCAGGGCCCTGAACTGAAAATGACTGGTTCCCAGCCTGAAGCGGAGGAATCTTCTGGAGCGTCTGTTCATTTTTATGTGATAGTACGCATCCCGAAGGTCTATAGAGCACACCCAGTTTCCTTTGCCCAAAAGGGGAAGGATGGATTGCAGCGTGACCATCCGAAATCTTGTTTTCTTGACTGATTTGTTCAAGATACTGAGATCCAAAATCGGTCTCCAGTCCCCTGTTTTCTTTGGAACTAAAAAGAACCTTGAGTAGATTCCGGATCCTTGTTGGTCTGCTGGCACTGGCTGAATTGCTCTTTTTGCAAGCAGTTTTGAAATTTCCAAAGCTGCTAGATCCCTTTGAGCGGGTGGAACATATGGAAGGGATTTTTTTGACTGATTTGGAAAGCGAAGAAAGGGGATAGAATAGCCTTCGGAAATGATGGACTGTACCCATTTGTCTTGAGTCAGGGATAGCCAGGCTTCTGGGTACAGTGACAATCTTCCCCCGACTGCCTCCGAAGATGGGCAGTCGGGCAACACCTCAGGGATGCTGAAAGGGCTTGTCAGGGAAGGCTTCCCGATTGCCCTGGTTCTGCGGACCCCCCCTGCCCCTAAGGCGACGTCTACCATTGTTATTCCCACCTCTGCCTTTGGTAGGAAAACGACTCTGTGCATCAGGCGAAGTCCCTTGAGATTGTTTACGGAACCACATCTTTCCACCCTTCTGGCCTTTGGGGTAAGGCCTGGAAGGAGTCGAAAAACGGACTCCGACGGCAGAAAGGGTCTTGCCATCAGTCTCGCACCTAGTCAGGGTTTCTTTCACTTGAGGACCAAAGAGAGATGATCCATCAAAAGGGGAGTTTGTGAAAGACGTCTTGAAAGGGTCCGCAAAATTGCATAGCCGCATCCAGGCGTGCCTACGTAAGGCCACACCTGTCCCTGCGGCTCTGCTCGCTCCATCAGCCGCGTAGGAAAGGAGGCGCATGGAGGAGTTGGATATGGAATTAAGGGTAGCCAGCTGCGTGTTCATCTTGTCTTGGAAACCCGCAGCTGTAGGATCCTTTAACATTTCACTCGCTTCCTTGATCAAATCCCTTTGAAGACGAGTAAAATGGCACAGGTAGTTCAGCGAACGCATGGTAAATGTCGCTGAGGAGAACATCCGCTTCCGTACCTATCCATGGACCTAGATTCCTTGTTAGGTGGATGGACAGGTACTGAAGGATCAGCTAGTTCCTTCTTTGTGGCAGCAGCTACCACCATAGCATCCACAGAAACTCCTTTTGTTAAAAATTGCTTGTCTGCTGGAGCTGTTATGAACTTAGAAGGTCTCCTGGGAGTGGGGTCCACTGAATCAGGAGCCGTCCATGCCTTCTTAGCAACCACCTGCATGAGGGGGTCGAAGGGGGGGGACACCCAGGAGGTGGAAGGACGAGAGCCAACGCCTCAAGATACACAGATTCGTCCTCCGAAGGGTTGAGGGCTGGCCAATTTCCCTCTGTTTCAGGATCTCCAGAATGTCTGCAAATGAGACATCTTCAGAAGGGGAACGGGGAACCCTCAGAATCATCCAAATCTGTGTCTGGCGTGATGGACTCAGGTGAGTCAATGTGTTTCCTCTTACACTTCCTCTTCCGAGGGGCTCTTCTGCCAAATCAGGAGAGGCCTCGGAAGAGGATGAAATCCCACAGGGGCTCCTGAGGAGCTGGCTCTCTGCGGTCCGGGATGAGGGAGTGAGTCGACTTACCCTGAGGCACCATAGAGGGAGGGGCGGACGGAGCCGACTGTGGAGTAGAGCCAGGCTCTAACACACTCCGCATGACCTCGAATGCACCCCTGTCAGGCAGAGCCAGAGGTCCCCGCTCCGAGGAGCTAAGAACCCCCTCGGCACCGACAGTGATGGCTCCGAGGCCGATGTCGGAGCCGAACTCACCAGCGCCGAAGCCCCGAGAGGGAGAGGGGGGTTGGACAAGGGTCCGATGCCACTCACCCCCCCCGGAGCCGACTAGGGAAGTCCGGCGCCGAGATTCCTCCAAAGAAGAAAACGGAGCCGACGACGGGGCCGAAGACAATTGTATCGGCTCCGATGTAATCACAGTCTCGGTTCCGACACGACCCGGCTCCGAACTCAAGAGAGTCGAAGGAGGAAAATGTTGATGGACCGGGGCAGGCATTGACTGATGAGTCGGGCTCTGAAGCATCTGGGCCAGTGCCTCGGACTTAAGTAGTCGACTCACTACCCTCTGAAGGTCATGATCCGACAGCCTCGATGACCTAGAGGAGTGAGACCTTTGGCTCCGTTCAGACAGCAGGGGAGATCCTGGAGCCGAATGAACGGAGCCAAGAGATGGTGACCTGGACCTCTTCCTAGTTGTCGGCTCCGAAGATCTGGTCGGAGCCGACACGGGAACTTCTATAACCTCAGCTCCGGCCGGAGCCGAGGGAGCCACAGAAACTGTGGACTGAGACTTATCGGCTCCAGCCGGATTCGATAAAGGCAAAGGTTGAGAAACCTGAGGTCTCGGCTCAGAAGCCGGAGCCGAAGACCTTGCCTTAGAGGGCTTCCCTGTTGAAACAGACAGGGAATCCTCTGGCTTGAGTAAGCCTCTAAGAATTAATTTATTCTTTCTTTCCTGCAGGACCCTGGGGCTGAAGCCATGGCACACAGCACAGGAGTCCTGCAGGTGCAAAGGCCCCAGACAATAGACACAAGAAGTGTGAGCGTCTGTCAGAGACATTTTCTGACAGCACGCATCACACTTCTTGAATCCGGAGACCTTTGCTTCTTTTGACATTTTTCTGAACAGGTGTACACAAACACGCACACAAACACACTAGTTATACCCTGTCAGATTAAACAATAAAAAATAGTAATACTAGTAATTTAAACTACCATAAACTAGTATAAAACACACACACTCCACTAGGGAAGGAAAGGCCTATAGGCCCAAGGGAAGAACCAAGGTTCTTGGGGAAAGAAACGGAAATTTTTTTGGGTAGGGAATAAAAGTTTTCTAACCTACACTAAATAAGTAAAAATATTAAATAAAAAGGGTTTTTAAAGACTAATTTTCTCAAGAAAATAGTACTCACCAGGAACCGGTAGAAACAACCAACCTCGAAGCTGTAGCGGCAAACGAGATCTGAGGTAACTCTCGCCTAGCATTGTGGGATATAAGGGGAGCCTCGAGCCGGTGGAACCAACTCTCGAGCTTTTAGAGTGGCCGAGTCGGAGCCGAGGTCGGCTCCGAACCCATCCAGCAAGAATGAAGGCGAGATAGACAACTTAACATTTTTTATTTCACATGAACATGTGCATTTAATTGAATACATCGACAGGCATCTTTCCAAAAACTATTTCATATCAAGTACAAATAAAAAAAAAAACTAAAAGAACAATGCAGAATAATGAAGTAAAAATGAGACACTGATGCTTTCCCACTTAACTGTTAAAAGTGAGGAATTCAAGAAATGGGTAGTGGAAATTATTCAACAGTTAACAGAGAAGACAGAAATTTCTTCAGAAGGGATAGCTAGTGAGTGGGATAAAATGAAAAAGGATTTGAAAAACAGTGTAGAAATGAAAGATATGGTTAAGAAATAACAGGAATTATTTAGAGGGGTTTACAAAGGTTAAGTATTGCATAATAAGGGGAATCTCACAGAACAAGAGAAGGAACAACTGCAGAGTGCTAAAGAGAAAACAAGGGAGTATGTAGATAACATGCATGAGTTTAGAAGGATTGCTGTTAAGCAACTATTTTTTGATAACAGCAACACAGCACAAAAACTTTTAGCATAAAGAATTGGGCAACAGAAAGTAGAAAGGGTTGTTGCCACTCTTAGGGAGCTTATGAAAAGAAAAATAACCAGAGATGATGTAGTAATATTTCAGAAACTTTATGAAAAAATGTTTAAAGCGGTGGAAAGAGCACAAATAGAAATATTTTATGGAATACTTAGTCATGCCAAGGTTAGAGGAAGCTGAGGCTCAACAACTAATAGTTAAGCTAGGAGAAGATGAAATAAAAATAGTGCTGTATAAGTAAGTCTCCAAGAACAGATGGTATTCCTCCGGAAGTATGAAAGTTAGGAGAGAAGAATGTAATAAACATCTGGAAGATTTTGCTTAATAGTACTTTAAAAGGAGGGGAAGCACCAGCATCTTGGAAGAAAGCTGTGGCGACTGTAATATCTAAAAAGGATAAACGACCCATCAGACTCAACTTCATATAGACCCATTTCAATTTTAAACCATGGTTGCAAAGTTTTTACATCTATACTAAATAAAAGAATGGCAAAGTTGTAGCTGAAATTGATAGATATGGATCAATACAGTTTTGTAGAGGGGAGCCAAACATCTGACAACATTAATAGCACAGTGAAAAATTTAGGTGGAGTTTAAAAATAAGGTGGAAATAAAAGAAAGGGCGCTATAGTTAAAAAGTAACAAGAATTATTTGGACGGACTGACAATCGTTAAAGTACTGCAGAATGGGGGAATCACACAGAACAAGAACAGGATCAACTGCAGAATGCTAAGCTGAAAATAAGGGATTACCTTGATAACATGCAAGAGTTTAGAAAGCTTGCTGTTAAGCAAATGTTTTTGATAACAGTAGAGCACAAAAACTTTTAGCATAACGACTCGGGCAACAGAAAGCAGAAAGGGCTGCTGCCAAGCTTAGGGAGCCTATAACAAGGAAGGTAACAAGAGATCCTGTAGCGGTATTAGAAATATTTCAGAAATTCTATGAAAAAGTCTGTATAAAGCAGAGAAATATGGAAATCTTTCTGGAAGAATTAAATATGCCAAGGTTAGAGGTAGATAAGGCACAATTACTAACGGTTAGGATAAGAGGAGATGAGATAAAAATTCTAATGTATAACCAATCTACAGGAAAGTCCTCATGAATAGATGGTATTCCTGTGGAAGTATGGAACCAGGAAGGGGGGGGGATAAAGAATGTGACAGTTTTAACAGTATTTTAAGAGAAGTATCAACATCCTGGAAGAAAGCAATGTCAGATGTAATACCTAAAGAGGGTAAAGATCCATCAGACCAAGCTTCATACAGGCCCATTTCAATACTAAACCATGATTATAATGTGTCATGTCTATAATGGCTAAAAGAATTATAAAAGTTATGCCAACATTGATAGATGTGGATCAGTCTGATTTTGTGCAGGGAAGGCAAACATTTGACAAAATTAACAGAACTTTGATGATCCAGAGGGAAGCAGAATGTAAGAAAATACCATTGTTGTTGGTGGGTCTCGATGCAGAGAAAGCATTTGAGAGAGTAAGCTGGGACTTTATGAGCAGTGGAAGCAGTTGCATTTCCTGAAAAATATAAGGCTGATTAGGAGGATATACGCGGCATCGCATGTGAAAATTAAAGTGGTTGGGGTCATCTCTGATCATTTCTGCTTGAGCAGAAGAACCAGGCAGGGGTATCCTCTTTCCCCTTTCTTTTTTGCATTATATTTAGAACCACCGACAAAGAAAATAAGGGACGCAGAAATTCAAGGATATAATTGGTATAGTACTCAAGAAACAATGGCTCTATTTGCAGATAATATCACTTTATACCTGACAAAACCAGAAAGAGACATTACAATGTTGTGGAGGATTTTCAGACAATTTCAAATCTCTTCGGGATATAAAATTAATGAAGCTAAAACAAAGACGATAGCGGTAAATTTTGTACCCACACACTAATTGGTTCAGCAATATCCATACTTATGGAAACATAAAATTAACTATTTAGGAGTATGGATTAAAAATTATTCTGGTGTAGCAGCTAAGGATATGTGGGAAGAGACTAAACAAAGGATAATCCAAAAACTGAGAAAATGGAAACTTTGTTATATGGATATGGATAGGAAGATAGAAGCAGTCAAAATGTTTTTAGTCACTTTAGTCTTATACACAAGTCAGCCACATTTTTATCAACCAGAGGAGAAGTTGTGGACAGCAATTATAAAAAGCTGGAGGATTTTATCTGGAAGGGGAAGGCGGTGAGAGTCAAGTGGGATAAGCTGATTGTTCCAGTAGAACAGGGTGGATTGGGATAACCCAATTTGGAGGGGTATTTCCAGAGCTGCACAGTTAAGGCTCCTCTACACAGCACAAGCTGAAAACTGTATTTCAAAGTGGAAAGGGATGCAGTTGAAATGGGGGGAGCTCAAGAAACAAGGAGAGATAGGGATTTTGGATGCAGGCCTTTAAGGAGAACAACAATAATCATACAGAATATTATATCCATAATGTAGCAGAAAGTATTCTAAGAACTTAGCCAACACGGGAATTGAGAAAAGAGAGTCTGCCAATAGGGATGACTGCAATTAGGAACAGAGACAATAGACAAGCGTGGGCTGGAATTGACTGGAGAAAACCGGCAAAGGAACCAAGGTATTGGGAGCAAATAACTAGAGAGGGAAAGGTAACAGAATGGGAAGAGGCCAAAAATTTAGACTGCAGGTTAAATATTGCCTTCCCTATCAAGGATTAATATCAGAGTATAGGCAAAGAAAAATAAATAGATGGGTCCTAAATGAAAGACCAGCACTGGTAGAGTTTTTAGTGGAATCTAGAAAAGAAACTGCCATTAAAAAGGAATAATTAATACAGCATATAAAATACTGCATGATAACTATAAGAATCAATCACATGAGGTTAGAAAGGATTGGAAAGAGAGACTGGATAAGCAATTCACAAAGAAACAATGGTAGGATATATTCACGTCTTCCAAATATGCAACAAAATCTAGAAGATTTAGGATTTTTGGAAATGTTTACAAAGATATTTTTATACTCCAAGGAGACTCCAGAGAATTTTTCCTCGGGGAGACAACAAATGTTGGAGGTGTGACAGGGAAGAAAGAGGTACTTAGGAACATATTTTCTGGCAATGCAGTAGGTTGGCAGATTTTAAGGATTCTCTGTGGGATACTCTGTTGGAGATGTTAGGTGGGTGAACGGGTGTGACAAGGGGAGATGATTTTTCTGAGCTGTGATGCAGAATCGGAATTGGCTAGACATGGTAAGGCCTTGCTGTGTCTAATTGAGGCTGCCAAAAAAGCAATTACCAGAAAATGGAAATCAAAATCTACACCAACTATATTAGAAGCAATGAATATAATAATAGAGAGAAAACAACTGGAAGTGAGATCTTTAGAAAAGGATGGCAGCAAACTACATAGGAAAAAAATGGGAACAGTGGGAACAATACATACAGGGGAGTAATGAGGTTTAAAAGATGGCAGGAGTTAAACGAGCTATATAATGTTCAACTGAAAATGATTGGGTAGATTAAAAGAGCTGTATAATGTTTGCATCTGGCAGTGTCAGTATGGTTTGTGATGTAAAATGCTTGCAACTAGGATTGTGTTGGTGTGGTTTGTTTTCATTTATACAAATGTATGACTGCTTATATTGTAAGTGATGGTTTAATAAATATGTTTCTCGTTTAAAAAGGGGGGACATGAATTGAATAATTTATGTATACATAGCAATATATGTGAAGTATAGTGTTTGTTAATGTTAATTGAGTTTGATTACTTTTGTATAAATCTGCATTTGCCTATGTCACAAGTGATAATTCAATAAAGGTGTTTAATAATTTAAAAAAAAATTAAGAGCACAATGATGATCCACAGAGAAGCAGAATATAAGAAAATACATTGGTTGTTGATGGATCTTGACGCAGACAAAGCACTCAGCAGAATAGGTTTAGATTTTATGAAAAGTGCAATGGAAACATTTGCATTCCATAATGCAATAATAAGGTTAAAAGATATATTAAGGATCAGAGGCTATAATTAAAGGGGAAAGGTTCCTACCTATTAACGTGTGTTTGAAAAGAGGAACCAGACAAGGGTGTCCTCTTTCCCTTTTGTTATTTGTGTTATATTTACAACCATTGCAAAAAAAATACGGGAGTCAGAACTTCAAGGTTATAACTGGTATAGTAATCAAGAAAAGCTGTCTTTAATGTGTGGTGATATTTTGTACTTGATAAGTCCAGGAAAACACATTTCAGTGGTGTGGAACATTTTGAGATAATTTCAGGGTTTTTTTTTTCAGGATATAAAATGAAGACAAAACAAAGACTAGAGTCATAAATTATGCACTCATACATGAACTGGGTCAGCAATACCAATACTTATAGGGTCACAGTAAGATGGAGTAGGGATTAAGAAGGCTTCTGTTATGACAGCTAAGGATATATGGGAAGAGCCTAAACAAAAAGTACAAAAACTGAGAAACTGGAAGCACTTGTGTAAACGTATAGTAAGATACAAGCAGTGAAAACTGGTTTTAGTCCCTTTCGTTTTACATGCAGGTCAGACATATTTTACCAACCAGAGGAGATGTTGTGGACAATAATTAATAAAAAGTTGAAGGAATTTTCTGGGAGAAGAGGACAGCAAAGAGTTAAGGGGGATATGCTGATCCCCCAATAGAACAAGTTTATTTATTTTTATTTATTCACATTTGTTGACTGGGAGTGTCCAACTGGATGTAGGTCCATTTTCAGCGGAGGCTGAGGGAAAAAAGCTCCACAGTTAAAATATACAGACAGTAGTTACATTGAATTTACATAGCAATTAACAATTTGATCAACCTAGCAATTAACAATTGCAAACATAGTTACAGATGAAGAACATAGTACATCAGTAGACAACTAGAATCTTTATCATCTGCGAAGTACATAACAGACATTAACAACGGTTACAATAAGAGGTTCCTGCTGTATAATAAGTAGTTAGGCTTATGAGCATCCAAGCTTGCTATAATCAAGGTAGTTAGTGGGGTGGAAAGAAAGGTAGTGGGTGGATGGGTGGGTGATATTAGAGGTGGAGTTGCAAGGGCATGGCCAGCATGTTTCTAGTTGCACTTTTAGTAAAGTTTTGAAGTGGGTGCATGATGGTACGGAGGTAATTGTGGGTTGAGGGAGTTCCATAATTTGGCTATGGTGCAAGAGAATAGTGCTTCTCCAGCAGAGTTATTGGCTTTAGTGACATGTAAGTGATTTTTGTTGCTGGACTGGTTTAGAATTACCTATTTCGGTGGATATCTTAGTGCTATGCAGTTAAGGATCATATACATGACAGCAGCAGAAGCTTGCAATTCAAAGCGGAAAGCGATGATGACGAAGTGGGGGGTGTCAAGAAATAAGGAGAGAGAGTGGGAATTTGGATGCGGATTATTGAGGAGAACAACAACCATAATGACTACATTCAAAAAGTAGCAGAAAATATTCCAAGATCTAAGCCAACATGGGAATAGAAAAAGGAAATTTTGACATTAGGGATGACAAAGTAGGGGTACAGAAAACAGGCAAGAAGGGACTAGAACTAACTGGAGAAAACTGGCAAAGGTACCAAGGTATTGGGAGCAAATGACTAGAGAGGGAAGGATAGAGTGAGATGAGGCCAAGAAGATGTTTGGTCTGCAGGTCAGAGACCGCCTTCCCACCAGGGATTGAAATCAGAATACAGGCAAGGAGAAAGGGATGGGGGATTCCTAACTGAAAGTCACTCTGGTAGAATGTTTAGCTGAATCTAAAATAGAAGCTGCTGTAAAAAAGGGGATAATTATCATGCAATGGTTATTACAGTTAATAGGCCATATAGAATAATTACAGGAGGTTAGAAAAGACTGGGAAAGGGAAGATATGTATGGCTCCTATGTATGCAACTAAGTCGAGAAGATTTAGGATATTTGCTTGCATGCATTTGATGGGTATTCGTAGACCCCAAGCAAGTAACTAGGAATATGTTTTTTGGGAGTGTAACAAACTGACAGATTTTAAAAATTCCATACAAAATATTCTTGTCAGAAATATTGGGGAACTAAAGGTCTGTAGTTATGGACAGGATTCTTTTGAGTTGGGACATAGGATCTGAAGTGCCTAGATATAGTAAAGCCTCATTAAGTTTAAATCTATTGGCTGCCCAAAAAGCAATTACTAGAAGATGGAAATTCAAATCTAAACCAACTATATCTGAAGTATTGAATATAATGAGAGAGAAAATAACTGGAAATGGAATCTTTGGAAAAGGGAAGGAACAAATTATATAGAAATAAATGAAATTTGTAGGAAAAATACATGTAAAATAAAATTCAAAAGCAGCAGATAGGCTTAATGGAGGGCCGGAATTTATGTAATGTTGGGCTAGATGAGAGTTGTAAAGAAAACATATGAATATATAATGTATGCAAATGAAAAAATGTTGGTTTATTTTCTTTATTAATGTATGTGTATCTATGTCTCAAGTGAGGTGTTTAAAGAAAGACTAAATAAAACTTTGTTAGAGAGGAAGACAGCTAAATGTCGCCTCACAGTTAGACATTGCCCATTCGATTCTCAGAGCGTCTTCTGTGTGGCGACATGCGTGAATGGGCGTTCCTTCATTGAAGGTTGTGCGTTAGGCCTGGCAAGCCAGTACATAAAAATCTACTGTCAATCATTAGCGAACTGGAGTTCTGCTGTGGCGACCCCTAACCGGGAAAAGCCGAAAGACAAACAAACAAACTTTAAAGATATTGCCATTGTTAAACAATGTTATTGCTTTTTGGTATTTATAAAACTGAATGCTTGATGCCTATCTTTTAAAAAATGAAAATAAAAATAAAAAAATTTCAAATAAAGGCTTGTTGCTTTGGAACACTACGGTTTCATGATATTTGGAAATTGTGACTGAGCTCATCACTTAAGTTTTAAGTCTACTAGTTTTTCTGTTTTTTTTTTTTTTTTCTAACCTTTAAACGCGCGTTCTTGATGTAGTTGGTGTGCTTTACAAAAACATTTACCGGTATCTTCCTTTCTTTCTCATGTTTCCTGGATTCTCAGCTTTTTACTGTGCTTGTGGAGGAGGACCTGGATTGGATTTGTCCTTTTTATTAATTAGAATTCAGCAAACCTCTAGATACTTTCATGTACTGGGGACATATGGGTGCCCATTCTTATGCATACCATGGCATAATGCGTCATACTCAGGAAGCCCCTTCATGTAAATCAGGGAATATCAATAAAGATTTGACACAAAAAATAACTTTCAATTAACAGTGTATCCTAAAAACAGATCTGTATTAGCAGTTCCATCTTCATCAACCAGCAGGATTTTGTCCAGCATCTAAAACCTTTCCATGTTACCTGGCCCCTCCATTTACAATTATTTCCCTCCCTGCAGCTGACCATCAGTGCCACCAGCTTCTCTCAGGTCTGTACCAGATCTACCTTAGTTCCCCCCCCAGGCTCACCTCAACATCCTGGGCTGGTAAAGAGACTGAAAATGCTAGTGCAGCATCATACTGCTGCCAGTGAATGTGCCCTAAACCATTTCCATCCCACCATGGCATTGTAAGCTGCACAACTGCTGCTTTTGGAAGGTACACACGCGCTTCAATGCATAAGCAACCTCCTGACCAAGTTATGTACCACTTGAAATGTAGAGCTCACCGGGCTCTTAATGGTGTTACTGCAGCAAGCCTAGGCAGCCTCACCCCTCCCAGGATAAGTGAATTAGTGTGGACCTCGCTCTCTCTCTCTCTTTCTCTCTCTCATTCATCCCCCCCCCCCAGTCCCTCTCTACTGCCCATGCTGCAAGTGGAAATAAAAAGTCATCTCTGCAGCACGGTAACAACTTTGATCCCCTTGTGCTACAGAGCCAAGAGCCCACACTCATGAGGTTGTGAAGATTAAAACCCTCTCTAGACCTCAGCCTACTTCCATATGCCCAAACCATTAGTCAGCTTGGACGAGCAGTGATGATGATCCTGGAGTCACCCGAGAATGGTCCTAACACAGCCTGTCCTAGACCTGGGGAAGGAATCTAGTTTATAGTATTTTGTGAAAGGATGCATAGAAGACCAAGTTCTTGCTTCCAGAATGCTTCTAGAATCCAACCCTTTCCAAAAAGTCACAGTAGAAGCCAAGGCCCTAGTAGATACAGCCTTGCCCCTGCCAGGAATGCTTATGTTGTAGTGGGAGTAAAAAACATAATAGAAAAAAGTAATAGCATGAATCAACTATTTGGAAACTGCTCGTTGTGACACTAGTTGTCCTTTCAGCTCATCTTCACAAGAAATGAAAACCTGTTCAGAAGTTCTGAAAGGTTTAATTCTGTCAAATTAGTACCAGAGTTGTCTGCGAACATCGAAGGTATGAAGCAATCTTTCTTCCTCATTTTTAGACTCTAGATAGCATGGCAAGTAAATTCAGATACCAATTTAAGCACAAAGGATGAATTAGTATATATAAAAAAAATTATCTGTGAAAAATGAGATAAAGTTGACCCACCAAAAGAGCCTGCAACTCTGATACTAATCTTACACAGGTAAGCTAGTTCAAATAGGGCAAGAGTTAGCTTTTCTAACACAAAATTAAGATCCTAAGAAGGAGCCACCTGTTTTCTAAGAGGCCTCTTGAGCAACACTCCTTTCAAAAACAAATTCCATAAGATGGCCAACAAATTAACTTTGACCAAAAAGTAAGTCTGGTCATAGGATAGTAATCAGGGCAGGTCTTAAGGCAGTTGGGCTGATTAGATGCAACAGAGCCCTGCATTTGCCAAAATCACAGCTAGAAAGGTCTTCACTTTGGGGGGGGGGGGGGGGGACTCCCAGCCTTCCAGAAATGAAGGAGTGTGGAAGTATACAAGGGCATCATTCTCCATTCACACTTAATGGAGCTCAGCCAGTGAGTGCGACTTTTCAGCTAGGCCAATGACAGACTTTCTAGCCATGCATGCTCTGCCAATAAGAAATATTCTTCAGCTATGTTTTCAAGACTGGCTAGATCAGAGTCACACAGAAGAGAAATTGAAATTTTGTAGTAGTTTGTTGTCTCCCCGGTCACTTCATATATCATTAATTATACTTACTGTTGTGGCCATATAAGGTTATTCAACACATATTAGTAAAGTTAAGTATAAATGTCTTGTTGTTTGAATGATGACAACAGAAGGTGCAGACTTCTACCTCAAGAAAGATGAAACCTGTCAATCCAAGAGCATAGCCTTTTCACTGAATGTATGTGCAGTGCTCTGCCTTTGGAAAGCAGAACCTTCGAGGAAGTTGGAAGCAATATTTTCATTTTTCAGAAATGCCTGCAGGCAGAGTACTGGTGTAGAGGTGTGTGGGTGACTGTATGTGTGAGATGTTTTTCTGGCAAGCTGTTGTGGACTGAAGTAATTAAATAATGTCAGGCATGTAACTTTCAGACTTTGTATCCTTCACCAAATGCTTGTTAATGCAAAGCTTGTTGTTGAAGTATACAAGAAAAAAATATTTAAAATCTATTCCTAATTTTGTTTTCTGTCCAACTCCTGAGCTAACCTGAGAGAGCAGTTATTTCTTTACTCATATATATGGTCTGTTCACCTATTTGTTGTTTATTGGTAAAGTGTTGTGGACTGCACTCACTAAATAATAAGTGAGTTTCAGACTTCATACTCTGTCAGAAAATAATTGGGCATGCAAAACCTAAAATACTAGCAATTTTCTAAGTATATACTAATATTAAAAATCTGTTCTTGATTTTGGTTTTCTTTTCTTGCACTTGGGAGGGTATGACGGCGCAGTGAGTTGAACTGTATGGTATATTTCAGCTTGCTACTGTGAGAGAAATTACTTATATATTTGTTCATTCTTTTGATCTTAAGCAAGCAACTGATGTGTATGCAAGCCATACAAGGGGCTGTAATTGATGACAGAGACTGTGTGTGTGTGTGTGTGTGTGTGTGTGTGTGTGTGTGTGTGTGTGTGTGTGTAAATATTTGGTACCTACATCCAAAAGTATTATGGTGTAAAGGAAGAAATTAATTGTACTTACGAGGGATAAACATACGAGTCATGTTATTTGGTATAATGAGTGTTTGCTGCTTGGCGGTGGATAAACTGGAGAGCATGAAATTTGAGTTTAAAGTTAAAATTGTAACTATAAAAAATATGTTTAATTTAGCATGCGTTCTGCAGGCAAGTGGATGTGAAATGCACTGCATTTGGGCTACATCAGTTAGTTGCAGGTAGCCAGATGAGTAAGGCTATGAGCTGCTAAAGATCTGCTTCCTGTAGTGCAGGGTTCGATTCCCTCAACCCTCATTTGTCTTCTGTGTGACTGACCAAGTCACTCTTAAAAGGAATGCATGTGTTCAGTGGGCCATCCCAAACTGTTAGCAAATGCATTACACACTTGTCATTTGAATCCTTGCTCCCTTCACACAACTAACTGGGGCTTCACTGGATGTCATTTCACTGTTTATCCCAACAAGTCTCTTTTAGTTTAATGGGTTTCTAGATGCATTTTTAATAAATGCGAGTTTCAGAGGATGACACATTTACTGTTGCTCATGCTAAGTCTGTTTTTGATGTGACATTGATTTTTTTAAGCAAGTGGCTGTCAATGTTTTTTCTGTAAAATCAAATACATTTTTAAAATTAAATGCATATCTCTGTGATCATTGCAAAAGTAAAGAAAATTGTATACACACCTACAAGCTTTAACAGTTTTGTATGGTAATTGGAGTGATACAGCCAAGTAATGTGATACTGGTATGTTGTGGGGGGGGGGGGTGCTGGTCCATTATCCTGCCTAGGGCCCACTCTCTGTCTCAAATGACTGGAATTTTGCAGAACTGTCCATTTTGCCTCAGTGTAATAATATCAGGTTTTATAGTTTCACCATTCATACTGTTCAAAAAATGCATGTTGAAGCAAAGCATGATGTTCTATTAACTTTTTAAATAAATTACAGTAGTATATAAACATTTTCCCTGATCTTGGGTCTTTGTCTACAATTCTTTAGCACAAAAGTTGAAAGGTATGACTGTGGCTTGGGGTGCCCCCAAATCAATTTGCAATCTGGGCCCCACAGCTGCTAAGGCTGGCCCTGATAGTAACCCACACAAACAATGTAAAATGAGAGAAACACTAGCCCAGAGTGGAAAATGGTTCTTTTGTGGGCACCAAGTTGAAAACCTTTTCTATTTGCTAGCATGTGATTTTCTAGTAGCAGGATTTTCTTTCGCCATTAATACCTAGACATCCTCAGGAAAAAAGTGCCTAAAAGGGATTAAGATCTTATACCTTACGCAGTCAGTTGGAGTTGTTTGGAGTCAAGATATACAGAATACCCACTGTCTAGTGTGAGTAAAACCAGTATGTGAGGAAGCTTGTAGTAATTGTCCCTGGCAATTTCTAGAAGGGAGAACTACTGTTGTCTAGGTCATAAGTGATTCACTACAAAGACCTTTGGCGAGTCCTTCTGAATCTTCAGAAGAATCCTGAATATTAGTGGAAAGGGTAGAAAAGTATACAGGAATATTCTTTTCCAAGGAAAGAAAAGAATCTGCCTTCCAGATCTTCTTCTCTTCAGTCCCGGAGCAGAATTTTGCCGATTGTTTACAGAGGAAGCAAAATGATCTATTTGAGGTGTTCCCAAAGATGTATCAAATACTGGAAGACCTTGAATCTGTTTTAGTCCTGCTCAGCTTGTCTGCCACACAATACTGTTCTATCAGAATGTAAGATGCCTGTAGAGTAATACTGTGTGAAAACTACACTCCAGACTTTCATGGCTAGTCTGCACAGAGGGTAATATCAGTTTCCCCCTTCCTCGTTTATGTACC
Source organism: Protopterus annectens (assembly GCF_019279795.1). NCBI lineage: Eukaryota > Metazoa > Chordata > Ceratodontiformes > Protopteridae > Protopterus > Protopterus annectens. The sequence continues at coordinate 473,384,328 of NC_056748.1, forward strand.
ACATCACTATGGTGTCATCTGTAAATTTATAAAGGTATTGGGGATCACTGACTGACTAGTGTTGAGTGCATTTACAAGAGTTAACATATCTTTTATGATGACAAGTTTTACTAGGTCTTGTTTGGTCCAAAGACCCCGCACTTTTATCACCATAGGCATTGTTCCCCAAACAAAGTCTGAGATGTCTGTAGTAACTGACTGTCTTGGAACAGGAGGGGGATAGCAGGAAACCTGGATTCTGAAAGGTTTGGTGCCTGCACCACAATCTCCTTTTTCACAAATTCTAGAATTGAAATTTAAAAAGTCAAGGGATGTTGGTGCCGATACCATACAGATCTCGGGTACCACGGTAACATTGTCATGTGGAGTCTTGCAAGAGGTATCATTAATATCATTGACGTGATGAGACCCAAAATCCTTTTCCCATGGAAAAAAAGCTCTTTGAATTGAGGCTTCCAGGAGACACCTTAGGGAAAAACAAATCCTGTGACAAGGAGTAAGACAAGACTCCCGAATGTTCTCTTGGAATACTAGCTTGTGCAGGAGATCCCTTACCCAAGTTAAGGATTTCAGACACTTTGGAAATAAAATGCTACAAAGATAACCAATTTGTCTAAATAAGGAGAAATGTGAATACTTTGCTATCTGCAGTAGGCTATCACACGAGCTATAAACTTTGTGAACACCCTTACACAAGCTAGCACAAAGGGTAATGCAAAGAAATAAAATGATCCAGACATTAAAAAACCTTAAACTCCTGAAATCTGAATATGTGACAATGTGATGAAATTAATCTTTTAAACAGAAGGTCAGTAGGAAACTTAAACTGGGAATAAAGGGGTAACAAGTGACAGCATTCTAAACTCTGGTACTATTACAAACTGGTTGAGAAAAAAAAGTCCAGAACTGGTCTCCAACAGGCCTCTTTCTTTGGCACCAAAAACATCCTTGATTAAAGTCGTCTCCAAACCGAGGAGAAGGAACAGCTTCTATCACCACCTGAGCCAGCATATGCTGGATGACAGGATGGAAAAGAATAGTTTGGTCTTAGAGATAAGGAAAGGAGTGAGACTCCAACTGTTATCTGTAGCCTTGATGGATTATTTTCAGGGCCCATGTATCTGAAGCAATCAGTTGCCAAAGGGATAAATAGAGGTTCTGAAAAAAGTGCCCAGGTCCTTGCAGGCAACACAACCAGTTTATTGCACAAAAAAAAAAACACTTGTTAAAGTGATATAATAGCAAAAAAATCTCTTGAATACACTTATCAAACTGCGTTTAGTCCACAAAGACTTCACATCAACATGAAAACCTCAAAACAAATTTTAATACTCAATTAAAATGGTTAAGAGCTAGAAAATTGGTTAAATTTTTCATTTTCATTTATTGTTTCCTATTGTCAATAATACTTATTATTATTGATGAATATTCGGTATGTCATAAAGTGATACAATGTTGCTTAAACTAAAACTCTATATTAAAGTCCACAGTGTTCATATGCCCTCAAAGTCCACAGTTCTGGAATATTGTTGGCATCCAGGTAAACCTGCCACCATAATTCTCTATTTTTAGGATTTCTCCCATAATCCTCCTCCTGTCTCACAGGTTCTGGTAACCACACGAAAAATACATTGTATAATGCATTAGTACCCTTTGCTTTGGAGATGTCATAATAATGTTAGTAAATTTCTACGTCAGACATCTCTCAGTCTTTCCTACATAGAAAGACTGGCAAATTTGACAAATAAATGTACTACTTACCCCCCTTTCACACAATTTATAATGGTACTTTTGTCTACTATCAATATATATCTCCGACCTATCAACTATATACATCTACCACACTTGTATGTCCCCAACCTCCTATATATACCTTCCTTTTCTTTTTCTTATGAACTAAATTTATTCCATTCTTTACTAAAGATGTCCTTAATTTTTGCACTGGAATTATATATTTCCAACACTACTTTTCTTGTAAATTGGGATCCTTGAACATATTATGTAACAATAAACATTCATCCTGAAAGTCTATGTCATTAGAAGTCATTCGGGAACCTCGCACTATTGTAATGTAAGTAAGAATTGACACAGGTTTCTTCCTATACACCCTTACTCTCAAATTTGCCTAATTTTTTTGTATAATTCAATCCAAATACTTCAAACTTTCTCTGCTGATAGTATAGGTGAACCAAATAAGTTCTTTGTACTCACAGTTGATGATGAACTGCTCTTCATTTTGACAGTAGAATAGAATCTATCCTGTGATGTGCTACATTAATTTCATTGTGTGAAACCTCTGTATACTTTTGTTTCATCCTTAAAGATAGTATTCATACTTTCCCCCTTATCAGGTTTCATGACCCTCAGATTCTTTACTTAAATTATGATGGACCCAATATCCATTTTGTTTGTTTCTCACTAGATCAACCATAAATAGAGGTTCAGTTTTTCTGGAAGGATTAAAGGACTGCTAAGGAAAGAAGGGGACCATACAGTCAACCAGTCTTACTACACCATCCTTTGTTCTGGTGGAGGGTCCTTCTTTCCTTCTGGAACCTTCTTGCCACTACTTTTTAATTGCTCAGACTGTTTATTTAACTTTTTATTGAAATTAGGTGGGGGCGTGGGAGTGTAGAATCCCTTTGTAAACATGGAGAAAGAAAGCTGAAAAATCTGAAAGATCCCTTGAATCAGCTTCTTTTCCTCATCACACTTTTTAAAGATATCTGCAACAGAAGGTCCAAAAATTAGAAGTTATGTACTCACCATAACGTTCCATCTGAGTAGGTGACTTCATTCGGATGCAACCTGTGGGTATCGGATCCGACCTCGGATCCGAGCCGGCAATTCAAAAGCTTAGGCTCCGAGCTCCTAGCTCCTCCCTCTTACCCATAACCCCTTGCCAAGCCCTGACTGACCTCAGATTGAGTTTGCCTCAAAATACTGACAACAGTACACTAAAACAGCATAAATACTCGCTCTATAAAGGTCAGGGGATGGAGGGGATAGTTGCATCGAATGAAGTCACCTACTCAGATGGAACGTTATGGTGAGTACATAACTTCTAAATCTGAAGTAGGAAGACTTCATTCGTCTGCAACCTGTGGGACAGAGTCCCTAGCTACCTAAATCTTGGGCGGCCATCATGGAAGGATGTTCCGGAGCACCGCTGAGCCAAAGGATGCTCTTCCTCTAGAAACAACATCCACCTTGTAATGAGAAATAAAAGTATGAGGCGAGGCCCAAGTAGCTGCCGCAGATATCATCCAACGAAACACGGGACTTAAAGGCGGCTGACGAGAAACTGCCCTAGTAGAATGAGCCGTAACCCTCTGAGGAGCAGGTCTGCCTGAAGTGTCATATGCCTGCAATATGCAATTAGCAATCCATTTAGACAGAGTGACTTTAGACACTGCTTTACCCAGAGCAAATTTAGCAAAGGAGACGAACAGCTGATCGGATTTCCTGTGGCCAGCTGTCCTGTTAATATAAAAACGTAATTGTCTATGAACATCCAATGAATGCAATTTGTATTCCCCTTTGTTTGAATACTTGGGAAAAAAGACAGGCAAATTGATTGACTGGTTAATATTGGATTCAGAAGAGACCTTGGGAAGAAAAGATGGATTGGTCCTGAGGCACACCCTATCAGGGAAGAAAGAAAGGTAAGGCGGTTTGACACAAAGAGCCTGAAGCTCAGACACCCTTCTGGCTGAAGTGATAGCTACCAGAAAGACAGTCTTCCAGGAAAGGAATTTTAAATCAGCAGAAGCTGCAGGCTCGAAGGGAGGAGCAGTAAGGGCCTGCAGGACTAAAGACAAATCCCAAGGCGGTACAACCTCCTTGACTGGAGGCCTTAATAAAAAACTCCCTTGAGAAAGGATTTGCATAATTTCGCTGTCATAAGGGGAGCTGTGTCCTGTCCAATGTGATAATGCGATATAGCCGCCAATTGTACTTTAATCGTGGAAGAACTGGCCCTTGATGAAAGAGGTCTGTTAGAAATTCTAGCACCGCAGAGATAGGTGCTGAAAAAGGATCCACCGTTCTCTGCCCTGCCCATATAGAGAACCTCTTCCATTTACTCCGATAAACCTGTCTGGTAGAAGGTTTATGAGCAGCCACCAAAATGGCTTTGACCGGTGAAGAGATACCGGGAGTCCTAATTAAGGTTGGAATTGGAGCAGCCAAGCTGTCAACTTCAGGGTCCAGATTGGGAACTGGCATTCCCAGAGGGTGAGAGATGAGATCCGAAATTGGATCCAGAATCCATGGTGGATTGATTTTGTGAGACCATACGAAGGGGAACCAAGGTTGTCGAGGCCAGAATGGGGCAATGAGAATCATTCTGCTCCCCAAACTGTTGGCTTTCTGCAGAAACCTCTGCATCAGAGGAAGTGGAGGGTAGGCATAAAGGAGACCGGGAGGCCAAGCATGCACCAGAGCATCCTCGGGAACTCCCTGGTGGGGAAGTAGAAGCGAAGAAATTGTCGCATTTGGCGTTTGAGGGAGAAGCAAAAGATCACAACAGGGTTGCCCCAAGCGGCAAAAATCTTCTTCGCTACTTGAAGGTTTAGGGACCACTCGTGTGGAGAAAGGATGGTGCGACTGAGCTTGTCCGCAAGGATGTTGGACTTTCCCGGAATGTGCGTTGCTATCAGAAAGCGTTTGGTGGAAATTGCCCATTCCCAGACTCTCATGGCCTCTCGACAAAGGGGATAAGACCTGGTTCCTCCCTGCTTGTTGATATACCAGACTACAGACATGTTGTCTTTCTGAATCGCAATAGTCCCTGTAGGAAGAACGTGGTGAAGTGCTTGCAACGCTAGGAGCACCGCCCTCATTTCCAGGACATTTATATGCAATGACGTCTCTGTGGGATTCCACGTGCCTTGGACAATCTTTCCCGCAGAATGCCCCCCCCACCCGAGGCAAGAAGCGTCCGTGGTCACTGTGGCTCGGGGAAATGCAGCAAAAGGGTCTTCCTGCCAGGGGCTCCGGAGAAAGAAGCCACCACAGAAGGGAGTCCCTGCACGCTCTGCTGACCGCAATCGGAGCGTTTAGAGGCGAACAAAGAGGAGACCACTGAACTTGAAGGGTCCATTGAAGAACCCGCATGCGTAAGCGGGCATGAATTAGAAGCGGGATAGCTGCCGCCATAGAACCTAGGGCCCTCAGGACCCGAAGCTGCAGTTGGTGAAGGTTGAAGGATTGCTGTCACATGACACCTCAGGCTGACGATACGGTCTGGGGTGAGGAAGGCTCGCATTGATCTGGTGTCTAGTCTTCCTCCTATGAAATCTATAATTTGAGTTGGATTCAGGAAAGATTTCTCCCAGTTGATCGTTATGCCCAGCCTTGGTGCTAGTTGAAGGAAGTAATCCCTGGCTGAGCACAGAAGATGCCTTGATGATGCAGTCAGGAGCCAGTCGTCCAGGTGCGGAAAGACCTGTAATCCCTGGAGCCTCAGGTGGGCCGCTACCACCGCTAACACCTTGGTAAACACCCTGGGGGCTGAGGTGAGACCAAAGGGGAGGACCCTGAACTGATAATGACTGGCTCCCAGCCGGGCGAAGAAACCTCCTGGATCGTCTGTCCATCCGAATGTGGTAGTACGCATCCTTGAGGTCTATGGAACACATCCAGTCGTTCTCCCTCAAGAAGGGGAGTATAGATTGCAGGGTGACCATCCGGAACTTTTGCTTGGTTACTGACAGGTTCAACAGGGAAAGGTCTAAAATTGGTCTCAAGTCCCGCGTCTTCTTTGGCACCAAAAGAACCTGGAGTAAAACCCTAATCCGGCTTGATCTGGGGGGACACGCTGGATGGCTCTTTTTCCTAGCAGCTGCTCGATTTTGAGAGCTGCCGCCTCCCTTTGGTCGGGTGGAACATCTGGGAGGCTGCGAGATTTGGGGATCTTGATTAGGGGTATAGAATATCCTCTGGATATGAGTCGAAGCACCCAACTGTCTGTTGTTATGGACTCCCAAGAAGTCAGGTGCATCGAAAACCGCCCCCCGACTGCCTCCAGAGACGGACAGCCGGGCAACCCTTCAGGGCTGCTGCGTGGGTCTCTCAGAGAAGGGTTCTCTGGACCCAAAATTGCCAGGAGCCCCCCTGCCTCTGGCACGACGACCTCCCCGTCCTCCTCTGCCACAGAAGGACTGGTTATCCGGAGCAGGTTGGGACTGCTGCGACTTCCGGAACCCCACCTTCTTCTGTGCCTTTTGGTTTCTTGAGAAGGGCCCCTGGGGGGCTGAGAAACGGACTCCGACGGCAGACAGCGTCTTCCGTCCTTTTCGCTCTGGACAAGTGTCTCGCGAACAGTCTTGCCAAACAAGGCAGAACCATCGAAAGGGGCATTCGCGAAGGTCGCCTTAAAGGGCTCAGCAAAATCACAATGGCGGAGCCAGGCCTGTCGCCTCATGACAAGGCCTGCTCCGCTGGCTCTAGCGGCTCCCTCAGTAGCATGAGACAGCAGCCGCATAGATGTATTGGATACAGATCTGAGAGTGGCCATTCGGGTGGAATAAACCTGCTTATCCTCACTCGAGATGGACTCCCGGGGAGATGCAGCGTACTCTTTAATCAGATCTCGCTGCATCCTAATGACATGCGCCATGTAGTTCAGCGCTCTCAAGGAGAAGGTCGCTGAACTAAACACTCGCTTCCCAATTCGATCCATCGAGCGGGACTCCTTGCCCGGAGGATGGACGGAGGGACTCTCCTGGGCCAATTCCTCTTCGTGGCTGCAGCCATCATCATGGCATCTACTGGGGGACCCTTACTCCAGTGGGTGCGGTCTGATGGAGGAGAAAGAATGCGGTCCGGGCGTTTTGGGATAGGCTCAATGGTGTCCGGATCCTTCCACGCCCTGATAGATATAAGATCTACCAGGGGTCAGCAGGAGGGACACCCAAGAGGTAGAAGGGCCGCCTCGAATGCCTCCAAGAACACAGACTCGTCGAAGAAGCCTTGGGGCAGACCACCCCCTGATCCTTAACATCTCCATGATGTCTCCAAATGAGACGTCCTCAGGGGTGACCTAGGGAGCCTTCCCTTCATCCAAGTCCGTGTCTTCAGTGACGGACTCAGGGAGTCCATGTGCCTCCTCTTGCACTTGCGCTTCCGAGGTACTTCATCGGGGGGGCTGTCCGAGGAGTACTCTTCAGCAGATGGATGTTCCAAGGGAACCACTTGGGACATCGAGGCGGGCTGTCCCTGGGACCGGCTGGTGGGGGCCTGGCCCAACTGCAATGGAGTGCGGGATGGAGCCGTGGCAGGGACCGGGGGTCCGGATGTCCTCGACAGTGCCCTTTCCATAACGCTGAAAGCCGAGGGGGAGCCAGCTTCTCTAAGCCCCGAGAGCCGACCCCCACTCGGATCCGACGTACGGATCGGAGTCGGAGCCGAAACCGTCGGATCCGAGAGACCAGTGTGCTCCGACCTGGACGGAGCCGAAGACACCAGCTCCCTCGGATCCGAGGCTCGGCCCTCGGCTCCGAGAGGTCGGGTCCGGTACCAGCACTCAAGCGATGTGACCGATCCGAGGTGCGCCGACCAATCCGTTCCGACCCACCCCCGGATCCTAATCTTCACGGCGCCAGCTCCGAACCCGTGGTATCGGTCGGAGAAGGAGCTAAGGCGGCGCAAAAAGGGGTCGAAGCCCCTCCCGGTTGGGGGGGGGCTAGGAGCACTCCCATTTGCATTTGGGCCTGGATGAATTTCCTCATCATCCGGTCCATATCAGCTTCGCTCATCGAAAAAGTCGATCTAGAGGAGGCCACCGAAGCGGACCTAGAGAACCGTCTCGGTGACCTCCTGGAAGGGCTAGCCTCCTCCTCCTCGGGTCCTGGAGAGAACCGAGGGGAGTGGAGCCGAGGAGGAGGAAAGCTAGAAGGCACAGGGGAAGCCCGCTTAGATGGAGGAGCCGAGCTGGAAGCTTCGGCTCTCCTCTTGTGGTGCTTCTCCCTGTGCCTCTCCTTCTGTCTCTCCCTAGTAGAATCCTTCCCCTCCGGCATTTTTAAGGGAGGTTGAGTCCCAGCCGGAGGGGGAGAACTCACAGCAACAAGTTGCTGACTGGAGGGGGCAGAGGCCGAAGCAGTATCTGGGGGTAAAAGACCCGCCAGCACTAACTTCGACCTCCGTTCCCTTAAAGCCCGGGGGTTGAACCCTGCACAAATGGTACAACCAGAAGACAGGTGTTCAACCCCCAAGCATTTAACGCACCGAGTGTGGCCATCTGCTGGGGACAGCTTATGGCCACACTCGTATTCGAAAAAGACAGCCTTAGGGGCTTCAGACATAACACCTAAGGCCTAAACACACACACACACAAACAAACTACGAAAAACCCGAGAAAAATTAACTAAAGAGGGAGGGAAAGCCTTAACCACACACAACACTAACTATATTTGTAACAAAAAAGGAGAATTTGAACAATTTTCCTGTCAGAAAACTACTTATCTCAAAACCACGCCAGGAGCTCAAGAATTCCGTTGCTTCTTGAAAAGCGGCAAACGAAATCTGAGGTCAGTCAGGGCTTGGCAAGGGGTTATGGGTAAGAGGGAGGAGCTAGGAGCTCGGAGCCTAAGCTTTTGAATTGCCGGCTCGGATCCGAGGTCGGATCCGATACCCACAGGTTGCAGACGAATGAAGTCTTCCTACTTCAGATCATTTATTTTTGACATCCTCTGGGGGGGTTTTGTGAAAGCTGCCAGGAAAACCTCCTCATAACAGTTCCAGTGGCATCAGTAATCATGTGCATATTTTAAACAACGAGTAGTGACTTGAGATACAGTAAATAAAACAAATTACACAAAACAGATATTCTCATAAGTGGCCAAAATAAACTTCAACCTACAGTATGAGCCCGACAGTTGAACTTTAAAATCAAGAGTTGCAGAAGCATACACTTCCCCCAAATTTATCAAAACCCTTTCCATCCTTGTTAGGAGAGGGATAAGAATTAACCAAATGCTTAACATCAGCTGAGTTTACTTAAACTAAAGCTGCTGGGTCAGGTTTGGGGTTACACATAAATAGGAAACTGAAGGCAGTGACAAAAACATCCACCAAGGCTGACAGAAAGAACAGTTGGGTAAAATCTTACCATAACAGTACGTGTCCTTCTCTTCACTGCTGCAGCATTCTTCACCTAAGGGATCTCCTGCCAAGGATAGCCCAACATCCAGCCAGTATACCAAAGCCTTCAGCTCTTATAGGCACCATATATCACATGTATGCTCCCCGCAAAAGACACAGACATAACAATGACGTCCAGACGCAGAAACTCTGGAAATGAAAAAGCCACAGGAGGAACAGAATACCCTCTGGGACAAAAAGGAATATTTGCATCCAGAAGGAAAAACAAAGGAAGAAAGGAGAAAGGCACTTCGGCCAGGATGGCAACCAAAACACAGGACAAGAGTCAGGACAGAGGGGTAAGGAGGGAGGGGCCAAATAGAGCAACAGTGAAGAAAAGGACATTTACTGTTATGGTAAGATTTTTACACAACTGTATTATGTCCTTCCATATCACTATTGCACTGTTCTTCACTTAAGGGAAACTACAAGAGCTCAACAGAAACCCTGTAAGGAGGAGCCAGAGAAAAACCCTCCACAAACCCATGCAGAATACCACTAGCAAAGCCTGCTCTGGCCCTGGAAACCACATCCAACTTGAAATGTTTAGTGAAAGTATGAACAGAGGACTAAGCAGCAGCCTCGAGGATAGAAATGACATCCAGACCCATGAAACAGGCACCAGAGGAGGCAACTGCCCTAAGAGAATGTGCCTTTACAAGCTATGAAAGACATTTGCCGTGAAAAGAATAACAAAAGGAAATGGCCTTGAAATCCAGGATGAGATTATTTTCTAAGAAAGAGCCAAACCCAAAGTCCTGGGATGAAAGGAAACAAAAAGCTTCTCAGATTTACAAATAATTTTAGTTCTGGCCAAATAAAGTACAGTTTTGTACCTACCATAAATGTAGATGTTAGAGTGTTCAGACACCTGCAGTCATTACACTTGGGTTATCTTGCCGTCAGGCGGTCCCGCAGTCGGCCAGAGTTCCAAAGTCTTGGTCCGGCGTCGGTTGTTGTCGCTTCTTCCCTGACGTCAGTGCGCCAGGGGTATACAAGATGCATCTGACGCCATTTTCTTCAGTTTTTCTTGCACCAGATGTCAGGTGCCCCCAAGTAAGTAGGCAATACATATTGCTAATAAAAAATATACATATAAAATAAAAACAATACCTTCAGTTACAAGCAAATACACCACAAAGGTTGTATAGGATAGAAAGTTATAGATAAGTCCAGCGAGTTCAGAGGGGATGGAGGGAGGGTAACCTGGACTGCAGCAGTGTGAACACTCGAACATCTACATTTATGGTAGGTACAAAACTGTACTAGGTTCATCGTGTTACACTGCTGCAGTCATTACACTTGGGTAGAATCCCAAAGCTAAGGTTGGGTGGCTGGTCTATAAAGAGTTAGGATTGGCTATGAGGTCCTGCAGAACTGCAGTGGCAAATCCTGCTCTGGATTTAGAGTAAAGAGGCAAGTGGTAATGCTTGGAGTTCAGTGCACACCTTCACCAAGTTGCAGCCTCTAAATTTTCCTGGGTAGGTACTCCTCTGAAAAAGGCTGTTGAAGTGGCTGTTGCCCTGGTGGAATGTGGCCAAATGTAATTAGGGACTGATTTTCCATGCTGTGTGTAGCAGTAATGAATACAGTGACCTATCCATTTGGATATAGTCTGCTTTAAGATAGCCTTGCCCTGTGAGCCTGCAGCATATGCTACAAAGAGTTGCTCAGTTTTCCTGAAAGCTTTTGTTTTGTCCAAGTAGAAGCATAGCTGCCTATGTATGTCCAAAGACTGCAGAAGTTTCTCCCCTTTATTCTGGGGGTTTGGATAAAAAGTTGGCAAATGGATGGTTTGGTTAAGAGCCACACTAGATACCACCTTTGGCATAAAGGTAGGGTTTGTCCTTAAAGAAACCCTGTCCTGATGAAAAATTATAAAAGGTTCCACTGCCATTAGCACTGAGACTCTTCGTGCTGAAGTTACTGCCAGGAGCAGAGCTGTTTTCCATGATAAAAATTTTAGATCGGCTGTATTGGCTGGCTCAAAAGGTGGCAGGGTCAGTTTTTCCAAAACTAAACTGGAGGTCCCAAGTTGGTGTTGGTGATCTCCGGGGCAGTCTTATGTTTTTAACCCCTCTGAGGTACTGCTTTAGCAAGGGATGAGAGAATAAAGGTGGATCCGTGTTGTAATGTGCTGAAATGGCAGAGGCGTGGATATTAATTGATGAGAAGGATAGGCCTTTGTCCAGCATCTCAGTTAAGTATTGTAAAATCTGAGGAATGTTTAGTACAAGAGGGTCAAGGCTTTGAGCCTGGTTCCTGGTGCAGAATCTCTTACATTTTTCTGAGTAAGCTTTCCTGGTGCTAGGTCTCCTGGCCACCAAGATGACATCCATAACAGCTTTAGAGAGAGGTGTTGTCTGTTTGACTAATGAATCTGCCATGCAGCCAGGTTTAGGGTTTTGAGCTGACCGTGCAGGATCTGATTGCTTTGTAGAGTCAGAAGGTGTGGAATTTGAGGCAAAATCCATGGTGGGCCTTGAGCCAAGTTCTTTAAGATTGGGTACCAGTGCTGGCATGGCCAGTCTGGAGCAATCAGGATCACCTGTGGTTTTTCTTGTCTGGCTTTTAGGAGTACCTTCGAAAGGAGAGGCAGCAGTGGGAAGGCATAAACTTTTAGGCTTTTCCAGCTGAACGAGAGAGCATCCACTTTCCATGCTTGTGCATGATAAGTCCTTGTGCAGAATTTGTGTAGTTGGCAATTCAGTGGGGAGGCAAAAAGATCTATGTCTGGGCATCCCCATTTTTGCATTACCATGCTGAAGATTTGTGGATTCAATTTCCATTCGTGAGGGTCCATGATATTTCTGCTTAGATCGTCTGCCAGAGTATTTTCTTGCCTGGCAGGAATTGTGCTTGCAGATGAACTTGATACGTTAGAGCAGTGTTCCACAAGGTCATGGCTTGCCTGCATAGGGGATAAGAATGAGTGCCCCCTTGCTTGTTTATGTACCACATTACTGTGATGTTGTCTGTCTTTAATAATAATTGTCCTGGATGCAGAAGGTCCTTGAAAGCTGTTAGGGCATTTTGAACAGCCAACATCTCTTTTTGATTGATGTGAAGATGCATCTGGTCTGTGGTCCACTTGCCCTGAATGCATTTTCCTGCCATGTGTGCTCCCCAGGCGCAATCCGAAGCATCTGTTGTTAGAGTCTGCCTGGCTGTGGGTAGGGTAAAAGGCTGGCCCTTGTTTAGGTGACATGCCTGTGCCCACCATCGAAACTCCTGTTGTAGGCACGGAATCATTGGTATTACTGCTTCTAAACTGTGAGAGTGTTGAGTCCAAACACTTTTTAGGTACCATTGTAATTTCCTCATATGCAGTCTGGCATATGGTATTAGTAGTATGCAGGATGCCATGAATCCCAGGGCCTGCAGAATTTTTCTTGCAATGAGATGGGACTTTTTGCCAGTAATTGAAAATATTGAGTTAATTGAATTTGTTTGTCTGGTGTGAGATGAGCCATCTGGGCCGTTGTATTTAAGCTGGCACCCAGGAATGTAATCTGTTGTGAGAGCACTAGTTTTGACTTCTTTTCTTTTACCGTGTACCCTAGAGAAATTAGCAACCTTTTTACAAATGCCAGATGCTGTAGAAGAATGTCCTTTGGCTCTGCTTGAATGAGGCAGTCGTCCAGGTATGGATATTTTAATTCCTTTTTGTCTGCAAAATGCAATTACTGGTGCCAGGCACTTTGTAAAGACCCTGGGCGCAGTAAATAAGCCAAAGGGCAGTGCAGAGAATTGGTAGTGCATTGTACCAACTTTGAATCTGAGGTTATCTTCTGCAAATTTGTTTGATAGGGACATGTAGGTATGCCTCTTTGTGGTCCAGAGTAACAAGCCAAGCCTTCTTGCCCAGCATGGGTAGAAGCTGCTGTAATGTCAACATTTTGAATTTCAGAATATCCAGGTAAGTATTTAGAATTGAAAAGTCTAGCATGGGCCTCCAGGCCTTGTCCTTTCTGGGGACCAGGAAGGGTCTTGAGTAAAATCCTTGTCCTTGTTTGTTGTGGTACTTTTTGAATAACTCTCATGTCCATGAGGGCTGAAATTTGTTTTTGTGCCTCTGCCCATTGATTCTGTGGCAGGTCTGGCATTCCTTTTAGCCTTGGTAAAGTATAAAAGTGGAACCTGTAACCTTGAGACACAATATTCAGAACCCATTTGTCTTGGGTGATTATCTGCCAGTTTTGAGAAAAAAGTGCTAGTTTTCCCCCTAAGGGGGCTGCCAAAAGGGAAGTGCTTGGCGTACGAAGGGGGAAGTTATTGGGACTATTTCTTGTATGGATGAGACTTGTCTTCATCTCCTTTTGGGGTTGAGGTGCCTTACTGTCATTGTCTGTTAGAGCCTTGGGGTTGAGATCTGCCTCCTGGGCATCTATATCTGCCTCTCTGTGGCCTGTCTGACACTGGAAAGGACCAATTCTTTGTTGGCCAATTTCTGCTAAATCGAGGTGGCTGTACCTGTAAGAAATCTTTGACTGTTTGCATAGATTTAGATTTATCCTCCATTTTCTTTAACACCTCTTCTGCCTTAACACCAAACAAGGTATCATGCTGTAAAGGAGCATCCAATAATTTTGCCTTAACATGATCAGGTAAACTCTGTTCTTTTAACCAAGCATGTCTTTGAATCACAGAACCTGTAACTACGGCTCTAAAAGAGGCCTCTAAAGAATCAAAACCACATTGCAGAGTACGTTTTCCCACCTGTTCAACTGCATGCAATAAATCCTGCATTTCTTTACAGTCAGGAGCTTCTGAGCTTGCAAGCATTTTCTGTTTTAACTGAGCCATTAAACATTGTTGGTACTTAAGCATGTGAAACTGACAATTTAAAGCCCTTACTGCTAAAGTTGCAGAAGTGTAAACTTTCTTCCCCCATCTATCCAAAGCTCTGGAATCTCTGTCAGAGGGTACTGGATTTTTTGCAATGGAAGCCTTAACCCCTTTTGGACCCTGGGAAATAGTTTCTGGATCAGCAGAAGGGTTTTTATAAAGAAACTTGTGAGAGTCAGGGACTCTCTAATACCCATCTGGCTTGGCTGGTGCAGGGGGCAAAGAATCAGGAGATAAGCTGGATTCAGAAAACACATCATCCACAATATCTAGTACAGGTGGAATAGCCAGGGGCCTGTGCTGAGGCAATAAAAGGAAATCCCTGAGCCTTTTCTTGTATTCTGAATAATCCTGACTTTCCCAATTGGAAATGCTCCCTCATGGTATGTAAAGTTTCCCCAAAAGAATAATCCTCAGGAGGAGAGGCTGAAGGGATAGATTCTTCAGCATCAGAGTCCTCATAGGGGGGTAGAGAGTATCCCTGGTCTGAAGAGGAATCAGAGGAAATGGAAACCTGATCAGAGGAATCATAGTCTGTATCCTGCCTAGGCCTTTTCTCAGGAGAGGGATGGAAATCCCTGATTAGGAGTAATGAGGTCTTCGGCCATTTTAAGCATCTGTTTCTTAGGCATGGAGGACTGTCCAGGAGAATGTTGTACTTCTTTGTCTTTAATGGTACTTTTGTCTTGGCTGTTGCTTTAATGGTAAGTTGTGAAGGTCTGAAAACATCCTCAGAAGCAGATGCCTGCTCAGCGGCTCCGGACCCATCTGAGGGATTAGTTTCCGTAGGCCCAAATACCTTGAATTCCAGAGGCCTAGTTGTCTCCACGTGGGAGTCGGAGGCGGCCTGTGGCTCTGAGGTAGTGGGTGTCAGGGGCTGCGAAAGCGCCTCACTGAGAAACGGCGACTGGCCTAGAAGAGATTTCATCGTTGGTTTTGGACCTCAGATGCCTGTCTTTATCCTTGTCTTTGCGTTTTTTCAGAATTGCGGTCGTCGGTTGATTAGACGGCATAGTATAATTGAACCTTCGGCCAAAGTAGTGCAAATCAAAATCAAAACGTCTTTTTATAGTGCGTTTGTTAAATCTAGCACAAAACCGACAACTAGTGACGTCGTGATCAGGGCCTAGGCATGGAATACAGTAAGAGTGGAAGTCCTTATGAGGTATTTGCTTCCCACAAGAAATACAATTATTAACTTTTTCTGACATCGGTCTGAGGCAAGAAAAAAGTTTCCCCAATAGGGTACTTAGCTTTATTGAAGACTTCGGGTCTGAAATTCGACTTCGAAAATCTCAGGAGTCGGCCGACCGGCACTTGCGTACTGCTTCTGCTTCGGGCACCGTGCGGCAAGAAAGACAAATGGCATTGGATGCATCTTATATACCCCTGGCACACTGACGTCAGGGAAGAAGCGACAGCAACCGACGCCAGACCAAGGCTTTGGAACTCTGGCCGACTGCGGGACTGCCTGATGGCAGGATAACCCAAGTGTAATGACTGCAGCAGTGTAACACGATGAACATCATCTGAGCTGTCTATGCAAACCAAGGTATAAATAACCTTCTCAATGCAGACTGTGAAGAAGAAAAAAAGGAAGAAATATGAATAGACTGACTGATTAAGGGACAAATCATTGACCACCTTGGACATAAGAGCAAGATTAGCACGATGAGACACTCCGTCTCTGTGAAAAATTGAAAAAGGATGAATAAACATGAGAATCTGAAGTTCAGACTCACTCTTGGCTGAAGTGAGAGCCAAAAGAACAGTCTTTCAAGTACAATGTGGTATGAAAGCTGAAGAAGCAGGATCAAAAGGAGCCAAAGTCAACTTTTCAAGAACAAAACTGAAGTCCCATGAAGGTAGAACAGCTTCCTGGGAGGCCTGATAGGAAGGACGCATTTAAGAAAGTGCTTGACCTCAATTCAAGAGGCCAGAGGAAGATTTAAAGGGCAGACAAGCATATACTGCTGACAGGTGAGCTTTAACTGAAGAATATGCCAACCCAGCATGGAGTAGATCACACAAATAACAGAGAACCACAGGAACCTCCACAGATGGGGATTTCGGAGAGTGAGAGAGGCACCAGACAAGAAAATCGCTTCCATTTGGACATACAGTGGATATAAAAAGTTTACACACCCCTGTTAAAATGCCAGGTTTCTGTGATATAAAGTAATAAGACCACAATAAATCATTTCAAAACATTTCCCACCTTTAATGTGACCTATAACCTGTACAATTCAATTGAAAAACAAACCTGTTAGGGGAAAAAATATAAAAAATAAAAAATGTACAATACGCTGGTTGCATAAGTGTGCACACCCTTAAACTAATACTTTGTTGTGTGTGCACACCCTTAACCTAATACTTTATTGAAGCACCTTTTAATTTAATTACAACATTCAGTCTTCTTGGGTACACACCTGCCATCAATTAGAGAGACTCTGATTAACCCCAAATAAAGTTCACCTGTCCTAGTAAGATTTTCCTGACATTCACTCAGTTTCCTGCTACAGAAAAAGCCATAGTTCACAGACAGCTTACAAAGCATCAAAGGGATCTCATTGTTGAAAGATATCAGTCAGGAGAAGTGTACAAAACATTTTCCACAGTACTGGATATACCATGGAACACAGTGAAGACAGTCATGAAAAAGTGGAGAAAATATGGGACAACAGTGATGTTGCAAAGAACTGGACATCCCTCCAAAATTGATGAAAAGACAAGACGAAAACTGGTCAAGGAAGCTGCCAAGAGGCCTAAAGCAACACTGAAGGAGCTCCAGGAATTTCTGGCAAGTACTGGTTGTGTAGAACTTGTGACAACAATCTCCCGTATTTGCCATATGTCTAGACTATGGGGTAGGGTTGCAAGACGGAAGCCTTTTCTTACACAGAAAAATATCCAGGCCCGGCTATAATTTGCAAAACAATACATCAAATCTCCCAAAAGCATGAGAGAAAATGGGTTATGGTCTGATGAGACCAAGGTTGAATTTTTTTACCACAATTCCAAAAGGTACGTTTGGCGCAAAAACAACACTTTGCATCACCAAAAGAACACCATCCACACGGTGAAGCATGGTGGTGGCAGTATCATACTTTGGGGTTGCTTTTCTTCAGCTAGAACTGGGGCTTTAGTCAAGGTGGAGGGAATTATGAACAGTTCCAAATACCAGTCACTTTTGGCCCAAAACCTTCAGGAGTCTACAAGACAGCTGAAGATGAAAAGGAATTTCACCTTTCAACATGACAATGACCCCAAGCATACATCCAAATCAACAAAAGAATGGCTTCACCAGAAGAAATTAAAGTTTTGGAATGGCCCGGCAAAAGCCCAGACCTAAATCTAATAAAAAATCTGTGGGGTGACCTGAAGAGGGCTGTGCACAAGGAATGACCTCGCAATCTGACAGATTTGGAGCGCTTTTGCAAGGAAAAGTGGGCAAATATTGCTAAGTCAACATGTACCATGCTGATAGACTCTTACCCAAGAAGACTGAATGCTGTAATTAACTCAAAAGGTGCTTCAACAAAGTATTAGTTCAAGTGTGTGCACACTTATGCAACCAGCATATTGGACATTTTTTATTTTCTATATTTTTTCTCCTAACAGATTTGTATTTCAGTTGACTTGTAAAGGTTGAGGTGAGAAATGTTTTGAAATGATTTATTGTGGTCTCATTTTTTTATATCTCACAAACCTGGCATTTTAACAGGGGTGTGTAAACTTTTATATCCACTGTATAGGATTTTCTTGTATTGAGTTTCCTAGCCTCCTGCAGAACCCAGAGTACATCTTCAGAAAAGAAGTGCCTAAAGGGATGAAAACCCTATCATCCACAGTGTCAGTTGAAGAGTGGACAGGTGATGAAGGAAAAGAGTTCCCTTGTCTTGTGTGAAAGATCCACCCAGTGAGGTAACTTGTGGTGACCACTTGGTCAAGTGAGAAAGAAGGGGGGACCAATGCTGTCTGTGCCAAGAGGAAATCACCACAAGATTTTGGAACAGTCCTATCGGATCTTCTGCAGAACTCATTATAACAGAGGAAGGGGCAGGGCGAGTGTACATAAGCATCATCTTCCAAGGAAAAAACGTGGCAGACACTTTCCAAGCCAGAGGACTTGGTACTTTGGAACAAATTAGGGGAAGTTGCCTGTTCAGAGTGGAGGCAAAAAGATCACCTGAGAAATACCCCACTGATGGACAATGTCTAGGAACACATCTCTGTGAAGCATCTATTTGTGAGCTTGTGTGCTGGACCTCCTCAAATAGACTGACACTAGATTGTGCTCCGAGGGAATGTAAACTGCCTGAAGAGTCACTTAATATGGCATAGCTAGATCCCAGACTTGAAGTGCTAGTCTGCAAAGAAGACAGGGTCCTCATACCCCCTGCCTGCTGACATACCACATACCTGTGGTACTGTCTGTGAGACCTTTGAGGGATCCAGGAAAAAAGAGGGAATGAAAAGCTTGCAGAGCCAGAAGTAGGACTCTCATCTTTTTTATGTTGATATGGTCTTACCACTTATGAGGCCAGAGACCCTGAACCTTCAGGAGGCATCCCACCCCCTGTCTGAGGCATCTGTAAAAAGCTCCAGTGTAGAAACTGGAGTTTGAAAAGGAAGCCCCAGACTGAATGAAAGTTGATGAATTCACCACTGAAGCTTGAGCTCGAGGCAGGGAAGAAAAGGCACCAGGCACTGAAGTGGGTGGTAATGTTAAAGCCACCTCGATTTGAGGTACCATTGAAGTTTTTTCATATGGACCCTGGTGAGAGACAGCATGGGAATGGTGGAAGCCATGAATTCCAAGATCATGAGAAATTCCCTACCAAAGACAGACACCCGAGGAAGAGGGGATTGGAAAAAGGTTATCAGAGACAGAGACTTGGTGGCAGGAAGAGATGCCAATATGGGATCCATCTGAAGACTGCATCAGAGGAAAATATGATCCTAGAAAAAGATTCAGAACGGATTGCTGGAGCTTTATTGTGAACTCCAGACTGTGTAAAAGGCAAAAAGTAAACTGGAGATTCTGAAGCAGACTGCTGAGAGAAGAAGGTTGAAGAAGATCATCTCACAGGGATAAATCTGAATACCTCCTCTTCTTCCTCTTTCGGCTTTTCCCGGTTAGGGGTCTCCACAGCGGATCACTGTCTGCTCAGGATTTGCAGTGGAGTTTTACGCTGTTGAGTTGCCAGCCCGGCGCCCAGCCTTCCACATAAGGCGCACACACGCACGCACTCAGCGCCAATTTAGTGTGTCCAATCCACCTACAGCATGTCTGAGATGTGGGAGGAAACCAGAGCACCCGGAGGAAACCCACGCGACCACAGGAGGACATGCAGACTCTGCACAGAAGGCACCCCAGCAGAGGATCGAACCGGAGAACCTCTTGCTGTGAGGCGGCAATGCTAACCACTCACCACCGTGGCCACCCCAAAATTTGAATACCTACAAGCCTGCAAAAGCAGTGACAGAAGCAAGGCATTTGGTGAATACCCCTAAGACAGTAGAGAAGACAAACGGCAAAGCAGAGAACTGAAAATGCAAGGAAAAGAGGATGGATGGGTATGTGAAGGTATGCATCCTTGAGATCCAGAGACACCAGAATGGCCTGAAGAGGTAGAAGAGGAAACAATGTCTGAAAGGATAACGTATGAAAGGAAGAAATCTTGAGAAAGATGTTTAAGCAGGGAAAGATCCAGAATTGGTCTCCATGTACCCTCATTTCATGGGACCAAAAACATTCTGGAATAAAAACCCTTCCCTGCCTGTGTGGAAGATATGGCTTGAATGGTGGCCTGATCCAAGAGAGAGTGAAGAACCTCTGGGAAATGAGAAAACTGTTCCAGAGTAGGTTGAGGAATGCCGGAAAAGGAAGGGATTTTTAAACCATGAAATACCCCGGATGGATAACAGACAGAACCGAAGAGTCTGAGGCGATTCATAGCCAATTTGGAAGAGACAAGGAAAGGCAGAGAGACACGGGAACCTGGCCAAGGGGATGGGGAAACAAACCATCAAACAGAACCAGGCTTCCCCTTAAAGGAAGGTTTCTGGGAGGCAGTAGTCTGAGTAGACTTAGCAGGGGAAATGCACTTACAGCCCATTTTACCCTTAGGAGGAAGGCGAGACTGTCTACAAAGGCAGACTTGGAGGGACAGTTCCTCTGAAACATAGGAATACGAGAAACAAAAAATATGTTTCCACTCCTGCAAGGCTTTGCCCTCGTCCTGGATGGACCTGGAGAAGGTCTGCAGCAGCAGATCCAAAACAGCAAAGCCTGAAGACAAAGTTATTAACGCCGCCTCATAACTGAGCCAAAAGCAGCATCCCGGGAAGAGGTATTAGCTGCATTTGATTGAATGGTAAGCATCCTGAGAATTGGAACCCAGCAGTGGAAAGGGCTGAAAACTTCTCCTCAAAGTCAGGAAGGTCAGAAAACACCTTAGAATCCTGAGAAAGAAGAACCAACACCTACCTTGTCATACAAGTCTAATAGCTAATGACCCTAAAGGACAAGGTAACAGCAGATCTGAGGGTTTGGAAGACTTTGTTGCAGGAGCCAAAGACAAAATGGACAGTGGAAAACAATCAGGAGATCGCATCCTCTTCTCTTTGTCCTTGACTTTGAGCCTACCAGTCTTCTTGTGTTTCTCCAAGGACTTTTCTCAAGGAAGAAGCTCCAGATGCTGATTTTGAAGAACTGGAAGGACTAAGACCTTATCAGTTTATCAATGACAGAAAGCCATACAAATGGAGCGATCTGCATCCAAGTCACCTGCTCCCAAACAGTACACACATTTAGAGTGGGAGTCTGTGTTTGGTATTTTGCGGCTATAAGCCACATAATTTTTTGAAGCCCGTAGGCTTTTCAGACATAGTCCTGTAAAGAAAAGCCCAGAACACTACTACCAGTAATGCTAGACAAGAAATACACCCAGAGAGAAGGGAAAAGGTATAAGCTAGGAGAACACTTACCAACAATACCAGAGGATACTAGATAAAAAGTAGCAAAGTAACAGGTGGGAAAAGGGCCTACACAACAGAGAGTTTTTTTTTAAATGACAGAAAACTAGGGAAAGAGAGGCACTATAAAAAGGAAGGAAGAGGCTGACAAGGAAAAATAGTCTGTACTAGAGGAAAAAATACTCCAATAACCTAAGTATCAAAAGTCGCACTAGCCTGAACCATGAATCGCATCTGAACTCTACAAGCAGCAAACGAGATCTGAGGTAATGTTGGGGACTGAGGGGGGATTACAGATGAGGTGAGGAGTCCAAGCCATGGATCCTAAAGTCTAAAAAGGTGACTAAAGTCAGATCAGATATTAGATGAGAGGCCCATCAGTTGAGGAGTGGACAGAAAAGACATCAGATAATTTACAACATATTTTTGAAAGCAATGTTACAGTTGAGTATGGCGCTACAGCAGCACGTAACAACTCTATTTTTTCTGACTTTGCATCGTAATCACAGTGCTCCGTGCACTACAAAAATGTTACACTCTGCATGTTAAGCAAAAATGGAGAAAGTTTTAAGTCTGACGACCTTTACTTATTTCTACAAAAGAGAGGGGTAGCTATAAGCCTTCATATCGCTGATCATGAATAACTTTGAGGATGAATTCATTAACAGCACACAGTATTTTGCAAAGGAACTATTTCTGCACAAGTTATATAAACACTTTTTTCTTGTACAGTAATCATTCAAAATGATATTTACATTTTGATCAGTTAAATCAGAATAACTGGAATATTGGCATTACTAAAGTAGTACAAAGAGTTGCTTTCTTGGAAGTTACATTAACAGGTGAGCATAATTATCCAGTTTACAGCTGTTTGTACAGGAAATCAAGAAATCGACTGCAACAAAATCACTATCATGTGGAGAATTGGATTATTTAACATGTTAAGATACAAGATGAACAGAGATTGTAAAAGAAATAGACACAGTTTATAATTATAGAAGCCAAAATAAGATGAACACAGAATTTGGATGGTAACATCTTCCACATTAGACAAAGCAGAAAACAAAATGACTGTTTATCCTTTCTGATCACTTCTGCCAATTATTTTCTTACAAGTTGCAGAGAAATAACTGGAAAATCTTGAAATCAGATAATTTTAAAAGTCTGATGCTTTAAGCAGCTACCCTCTCTTTTCATAAGGCCAGAAATTTAGAAAACATATTAAATCAATATTCTGAAGCCACGGTGGTACAGCGGTAGCGTTGTTGCCTCACAGCAAGAGGTTCTCCTGTTCGATTCACAGTTGGAGTGCTTTCTGTGTAGAGTCTGCAAATCCTCTCCACGGCTGAGTGGCCTCCGAAAGACATGCGTGAATGGGCATGCCTTCGCTGAAGGTTTGGTGCCAGGCTGGCAACTCGGCACCATAAAAAAATCTACTGCCAATCATTAGCGGACTGGAGTTCCGCTGTGACGACCCCTAACCGGGAAAAGACAAAGATTTACATCACTATTCTCTTAAATTAATCAGCTTCCAAGAGACAATGTATTCTTTCATGTGTAAAATGCATAATTTGGTAGAAAAGTCTGGAAGGAAGACTGCATTTATGCATTCAGCACATGTTATGACATCATCAGATAAGCAGACTGTGTCACACCCACAACAGATTCAATGGATGGGTCCTTCATTACAGTAGTAAAGGAACTAAGTTACAGTTGCTTTTGCTTGCTTCTCCTGTAGTGAAATGCAGCTTATTTCCCCATCTGCAACTAGTTAGTAGATACAATGCTCTTGTTTTAAAGTAAGATCCTTGGACCTACATTGTCTATGATACACATACATCATTTTTGCATGCAACTCTTCTCAAATTCAATCTGTACTTTATTTTTTTTTAAATATCCTTATAACTACATCGCTATGTACTTTCCCAAGAAGTGTACAAAAACAGGGATTTCCATCCATTATAATTATCTTGTTAACTGCCAATAAAGTCTTGGAGACAGTGGTATCAAACATTTAAACTGTCAAATAAATAACAGAAATGCAGTTTGTTACAGATAGTTTTGCTGTGACAGTAAACAGCCAGAATATGTAAAGATTAAAACAGGCAATGCACGGGGATAACTTTTCCAGTGAAAGAGCTATTTAACTAAATAGAACAGCTGTTACACACACAATATTAGTAAGCAAAATTCATGTTCAGTTGCAGTGAAGTATTACATTTTCAAAAGTTCATATGTGTTCTGTAAGAACTCGGAGAACACTAATTAACAGCCAGTGCAGGTTATCTTCCAGCATTGTCAAAGACCTAAACCAAATCTGTCATCTTCCATCTGTCCATCCAGATCTGTACATCTTTGTTTTAAACTCAGGTTTCATTTCCACTCATGTTCATACTGCTGAAGTTGCAAAAGAGGAAAATTACATTTGTTCCTTAATTTCATCTGTAGATGGCACAGTAGCACATTGGTCAGTACTGCTACCTCACAGTGCCTGCTTTTCCAATTTGGTCTTCCTTCTGCATGGGGTCTGTGTGTCCTCCCTGTGGGTTTTCATTGGGTGCCATGGTTTACTCCAACACCCTAAACACGGACCACAAGTTAACTAATGATCCTCCCAAGTTGCGTGTAGGCGGGAATGCAATGTCTGAACGACTGAGCATCTGTGTACCTTGTGACAAAAACTGGCATCCTATTCAGGATTAGTTTGGATGCCTTGTGTTCAGTGAATGCCAGTAGAAGTTGCCTCTCCCCAGCAAACCTCAACTGGATAAAGCACGTATAGGACAATAAATACAGGACAATACAGGAATTGATGGGTTTCATATCTTTACTCAATTTTAGGTTATGGTCATATCCAAAACCTTACTATGGAAGTTTCAGGCAGCAATTTATATACATCAGAAAAAGGTAGCTCAAGAGATATTACCAGACATCTTCAAAGTAACATATGCCAGCATTTCCCAAGTGCTGTTGCAATAAGTAAACTCAAACAGAAACTCAGTGAAATAACGGTCAAGTGGTTGTGATCAAATATCACGTCACTTCTTAAAAAATACTATGCCAAGACACAAAACAATAAGATACTGCAGGAAACCATTTTACATCATTAGGAAACTCTCCAGGATGGTTTGATTAGCACAGAAAAGAAAATACAGTTGTGTACATTGAACTTACCATAACAGCAGTTATTTGAATGATCATTGCAGTAGCCTTAGCTATATGGGTTATATCCTGTCAAGAATACAACTGCCAGCTTCCAAAGCTTCAGGGCACCTCATTGAGTACAAAATGTCAAGCAGTTCAAGTTGAGCTGATTAAAAGACAATTTTGTGAATTAAGCCTTTCAGAGCTTTCCTGCTAGCAAAGACAGGGTGACTGAGCCCTGAAAGGACAACGCTAAGAATAACAAAAAGACAATCCAAATCCTGCCATAAAAAATACTGAAAACAAGTGGGATGGAGTGAGGGAGCAGCTACTGCAGCAGTGATCATTTGAACATCTACTGTTACAGTAAGTTCAACTCACACAACTGTACTATGTTCTTCATTTGATCACTGCTGCAGTAGCCTTAGCTATACAGGTAGATTACCATAGCCAACTATATTTGGGAGGATGGAAAAGGGTCCTGCAGCCCCTGGAGAAAGATCCTAGCAAAGCTTGAGCTACACCTAGAGAAGGAATCAAGCTTATAGTGCTTTGTAAAAGTATGCACAGAATACAAAGAAGCAGCTTCTAGTATACTTCTAGAATCCAACCCTTCCCAAAAAGCCACTGATAACGCCAAGGTCCTGATAGAGTGTGCCTTGCTTTAGCCTGGAATAAATTTGTCATGGTGTAGTACAATAATGGGCGATTCCCTTAGACAACCATTTTAAACTAGTCCGTTTTGACACAGGTTGTCCCTTCTTACCTTCACAAAAAATTAACAAATGAGTCGAAGATCTGGAAAGATTTAACTCTGTCAAGATAGTATCTAAGTTGTCTGTGGATATCCACAGTAAGGAGAATCATTTCTCCCTCATTTTTAGGTTCAGAAAAGAAAACAGTGAGATGGACAGTTTGCCTTAAAGTAAACTTTGATACCATTTTTAGGCATAAAAGAAAGACAAGTTCTCAGAGAAACCCTGCCCCTAAGGAAAATGAGGTACGGTTAACTCACCATAAGAGCTTGCAACTCTGATACCCTTCTTGTAGACATCACAGCAGTTAGTAAAATTATTTTCCATGTTAAGAACCTCAAGTCAGCCAGATTAGTGGTGCAAATGGAGCAGTGTTAGCTTCTCTAGCACAAAGTTAAGATCCCAAGAAGGGGCCACCAGTTATTTGGAGGCCTCTTATGCAAAACTCCTTTCAAGAACGTTTTGACATGAGACTGCCTTGAAAGGAGAAGGATCCATGGGTAGACATGGTGAAATGGCCAAAAAATTAACCTTGACAGAAAAATAGAAAAGGTCATAGGATACAACTCACACACATGTTGTAAAAACAGAGAACTAACCCTGAATGGAACTTTATGTTGTTGGCACTAACTGGAAAACATGTTCCATTTGCTAATATACAATTTTCTAGTAGCAGCCTTTCTTGTCTCCACTGGCACCTACTCAACCTACTCAACATCCTCAGAAAACATGCATCTAAAAGGAATTAAGACCCTTTAAAAAATCAGTAGTCTTGTTTAAATCTCATACAAAACTCTTGAAAGTTTTCATAAGTACCCTTCCACATAAAACGTCTACAGAACAACAAACAATTCCACTGCTACAAACTGTTTCTCATTTTTACATGATTCCTGGGATTTGTATATTTTATTGATGGTGAAGTATACAGGTTTACTTTAGATGTTACAACTCTGTATAAGGATCAGAGTAATGATTATGTCACATCCTACTTAGCAAAGCACACAAATTTTGATAGCACTTTTACAAATATTATGATGCTGTTGTTAGATGCATTATTAGATATTATACAATGGCTATCCATTAACATTCAAAACTGAGTATGCTGATTGGTCACCCCAACCAGGGTGCCTGCTGTAAATCGAGAATATACAAACGATAAAAGTCCGGCCGCTAAAATATCATTGAGTGGCCAGACTTTTTTTCTATTGTTGGCTGCCATACGAGTAGCATTGGGCTTTTCATTTTATGAAATAACCACATTGTCGTAATATCAAAACCAGGAAACCTTTCAAATTAACTGGAAGCACTTATATCAAATCCAGTTGGTTTGGAAGGCCTGAAGATGCAGTTTCAGTTTGCTAAAAAGAATCATATCTGGAGTGTCAGGGAAATGACCCTGGATCATTTTTCATTATTAAAATAAAAAATGAAGCTGCTTTTCCTTACCTGAGGTACAGTTACTGGTGGAGAGAGCATCTAAGTGAGTTATCTTCCTAGCTCCGTTGTTTGCGTTCCAGAACTCTGATGTACTGCATAAACGTGGGAATGAAAGTCCCATAAGTATGTGCAGTACATCAACAAAGCAGCGGAATCGGGAAACAACAGGGAAGAACACCACAGAGTTGCTATACAAAGACATTATTTAAGAAAAGTAAGCATTTTTTTCTTAAATAATGTAATTGTATAACAGCAACAACTGACTCCATGGTGTAATATATTGAAGATCTATCGGTGGTTGGCTTTGTTTAATCACTTGGGCTTCGCTCTTGTGATTAAACCACACCAACCGTGGGTAAATCTTCAATATATCACACCCATGTCATTGGTTATTGCTGTATTAAACAATGGTAGCTTGTTAGTATTTTAAAACAGACTTACAAACTGATTGGTTAGCACAACCAGTTATAAATCAAGCATATACCAATAGAAAAAAGTCCAGCTAGTGTAGTGCAACTAGACTTTCTTCTATTGGTATTTGCTCCTTTTTAATTGTCCAGACTTTCAACTAGAAAACAACAAACTGGGGACCACAACAGTGCTCAACACTCTACTTTATTGTTATAAAATTAAGCACTTTCATCCTGGTGGAAGTCTAGATACTGGGACAAAAGGGCTTAATTTTTGTGACAATAATGAAAAGAGCTGGGCACTATTCTGGCTCCTGGGTTGTTGTTTTTTTAATTTATATTTTTCTTGGTTCAAAGATTTCAATTAGAGGTCGAGAGATGCGTACAAAGGACAGAGAAAATACAAGGAATACTGGGTATGTTCTGCAAAATGCAAGGTCCACAGAATGCACAGTACCTAAACAAAGGGGCAGAATACGGAAACAACATGGAAGAACACCACGGCGCCGACACACAAAAATATTATTGGAGAAAAGTAATTTCTTTCTTAAATAATGTTATTGTATAACAGTAATAACTACCTCAAACTCCTCGGTGTCATATAGTGAATATTTAAATTGCTGCTACTGTCTCCTCTTCTTATGCCACTTTAGTGATGGCTTGGTGGGAGACCAATTTTTTTTTACCTAAAAAAAGTTATTAGTTTAAAAAAAAAAAATGTTTATTATAAACATTTTGTAGACTATTTTTAATATGAAAGGGGACTTGCGAAGACTGCCAAGGGTTTTGTAAATGATGTAAACAAGACCACTTGTTTTTTTTTTTTAACTTTACCCTAGGTTCTTTGGGGAATCTAGTGAATGTTCTCAATTTAACTTTTTTTTTTTATGACACAGCTAACAAAAAGTTACATAGCAAACGTTTTAAAAAAAAATTTTTGTAAATATCTATTTGCATTTCTCCAAGCCTTCAATCTTTTATGAAAAATAATATACTTAGCCGAAAGATGATTGGGGCACCTAAGTTAATTACTAAAGATAATGCTATTTAATTCAATAAAAAAAAATCATTATCAGTTGCTCACCAAAAGAGGTTATCACTGAAAAGTATTTAATTCAAGTAGCACAAGAAATAAAAGAAAAAAGGAACACAAATTTTTCACCTATTCTAACAGCAAGCAACTTAGTAAGTTTATTAACAAATGAAGGTGGGAGAAATTTCAATGTTTTTGGGAAGGACATTTCCTTAGACGGTGGTAGTACTAAAAACATTGTTAGAGAATTGGAAAATTTTACAAAGAAATAATAAACTAATGAACTGTCAAGGAAGCAGGATTTACTTATAAGACCACCAACAGTAAAGGCTATGTTATATAGAGATAATTAATCAGCATTTCTGCCATCTACTGATGAGTGGTATGTTTTAATGTGGAAACTGTACTATGTGCCATTATATTTTAGAAGGGCCCTATATCTGATTAGAAAATGGGGCTAAGAAAATACCAATAAAAAGGCTATTTTGCATGTGACACAGAAGGAATTATCAGGCAACTGTATGTTCAGACTATTCTTTTTTTATATTAAGATGTAACAAGGAAATTACGTAAAAGGATTAGAGAGCATTACCATGATATTAAGAAAAAAAGACAAGAAAATACTTAGTATAGACATTTAAATGAAAAGATAAAATGTAAAAAGCTTTTAATTTTACTGTGTTAGAACAATTATGCAATCAGAAGTTCTTTTTAGGCTTTTCCCGGTTAGGGGTCGCCACAGCGGAACTCCGGTCCGCTAATGATTAGCAGTAGATTTTTACAGTGCTGAGGTGCCAGCTCGATGCCCAACCTTCAACGAAGGCATGCCCATTTACGCATGTCTTTCAAATGCCACTCTACCACAGGGAGGACATGCATACTCCACACAGAAGGCATGTCCTCCCCGCGGTTGAACGATCAGAAGTAAACAAAAAAAATAAAGTTAAAATTAGGGAGACACTGCGGCGGTTAAGATTTAAAGCAGGTAAGATGCTTGGATTAAAAGAGGTGATTAACATGAACTGTTTTTTAACCAATTGATGTTTGAGAACAACTTACGTTTTTAAATAGGAAAAAAAATAATTAGGATTAAATTGATTGTTGAATCTTAGGTACATAATGATGTTTATGGCTGAGATTTTTTTATTCTGAAGTCCACTTGTCTTAAGAATGAAAGTGCTTAACAGATACGTTTTTTAGCCGCTGGGTGTTGATTTTTTTTTTAGTTTGAAAAGTACACTTTGGTCAGCAGTTCTTTCCCATCATGAAAGCCATTGGTGCCATACCACCAAAAATCCAGAGATATCCCCCTGCAGTGACTGAAGTCTGAGTGGAAAACCTTAGAAATAGATCTGAATAAATATCTATATTTTTCATGTGGAAGAAAAGCTCTTTGAACTAAGGTGTCTAGATGACATCTCATGAACAAAATCCTGTATGAAGGAGTCAAGAAAGACACTTGAATGCTCTCTTGGAATCCCAGCTTGTGCAAGAGTATAAATGCAGGACATACAGACCGTAAGCCTAACATTTGTGAGTGGAAGACCTTTTTTTAATGTCAGAATAAGAGATAAAGCGTTGGTCCAATTTTCTGATTTCAGAAGTTCTATGTAAGTAGAAACGTAACTCTATTAATATCTAGGAGATGTAATGAGTATTCTCCTCTATTCTGAAAGTTAGGAAAGAAAGCTAGCAGGTCTACTGATTGATTGAATTAACTTTGAGACAATTTTTGGTAGAAATGAAGGGTTAGAGCATAAAGAAATTCTATCTTTATGAAAGACTAAGTATGGGGGATTAGCAGATAAAAAGTACAGTTTTGTACCTACCATAAATGTAGATGTCCGAACAGGATAGCATCTGCAGTCATAACAAATGGGTTGTCCTGTCGTCAGGCAGCCCTTCGGTCGGCCGGATTCCAAAGTCTGGGTCCGGCTTCGGCTGATGTCGCACTTCACCCGACGTCATCTCTGCTGGTCTTCGGGTATAAAGGCATCAGCCGACGCCATTTTCCTCAGTGTTTCTTGCCCCAGATGCCAGTTGCCCTCTAGGAAAGCTAAATTTTGGATAAATGCCAATGTTTCCAAAATAGTAGAAGGCAAACACAAAAATAAGCATGTATGTACATATATACAAACAAATACACCATAAGAGACTCCCCCCCAGCTAGCTATAAGGAGGGTAAATACCCTAGGAGTACCACAGAGGGGAAGGAGGGTGGGTAATCCTGACTGCAGATGCTATCCTGTTCGGACATCTACATTTATGGTAGGTACAAAACTGTACTATGTCCTTCAAGGATGCATCTGCAGTCATAACAAATGGGTAGAATACCATAGCCAAACTAGGGGAGGAGGTAGAAGAATTATGGTGTAGTTAGGATCCCTTGCAATACAGCAGTGGCAAACCCTGCTCGGGATCTAGAGTATAGAGGTAAATTATAATGCTTGGCAAATGTATGCACGGAGGTCCAAGTAGCCGCCTCAATAATGTCCTTGGTTGCCACTCCTCGTAAGAAAGCTGTGGTAGTGGCTGTAGCCCTTGTAGAATGAGGTCTTATGTTCTGTGGAACTGGTTTTCCATGGTAGGAGTAACAGAATCTTATGCAATTTCCTATCCATTTGGAGATTGTCTGTTTGGAAATTGCTTTTCCTTCCTTTCCTGTTGCATAGGCTACTAAAAGCTGGTCAGTTTTTCTGTTACTTTTGGTTCTGTCCAGGTAGTAGCGTAACTGTCTATGTACATCCAAGGTATGCAGCAGCCTTTCCCCCCTGTTCTGTGGATTGGGAAAGAAGGTAGGTAGGTGGATTGCCTGGTTTAAAGACACTCTGGATACCACCTTGGGCATAAAAGTAGGATTAGTTCTCATGGACACTCTATCTTGATGGAAGATTAGGAAGGGTTGTACTGCCATTAAGGCCTGTATTTCCGAAACCCTCCTTGCTGAAGTAATTGCCAGTAGGAAAGCAGTTTTCCATGATAGGTGTTGAAGATCTGCTGTTGCTGCTGGTTCAAATGGAGGGAGTGTCAATTTTTCTAGCACAAAGTTCAAGTCCCATGCTGGTAATGGTGGTTTCCTAGGAGGTTTTACATTCTTGATCCCTCTGAGGAATTGCCTGAGTAGAGGATGCGAAAAGACAGGTGGATCGAAGCTGTATTCTGCGGAAATAGCTGATGCATGTATCTTGATGGAGGAATAGGACAGGCCCGTATGTAGAAGCTCTGCCAAGTACTCCAGGATGTTAGCAATATCTATGTTCGAGACATCTTTTCCTCTTTCAGTACTCCAAATGACAAACCTTTTCCATTTTCCTGCATAGTTCCTTCTTGTTGAAGGTCTGCGGGCTTCAAGGATAATGTCTTTAACCCTTTGGGATAAGTCTGGGTTAGTAGCTGTTATGTGATGTTCCAGGCAGTCAGTTGCAAGGTTTTTAGGTTTGGGTGCATGATGTTGTAGTTGTTCTGAGTTAACATCAAAGGCATCAGGGTATTGGCCACATTCTCCCTGAGACATGCTCCTCAGCAAAGGATACCAGTGTTGTCTTGGCCAATTCGGAGCTATCAGAATTATCCTTGGACGTTCCTCTTTGATTTTCAGTAGTAGCTTGTGCATCAAAGGCAGAGGTGGAAATGCATATGCTGTCAGGCCTTTCCAACTGAAGGATAGAGAGTCCACCTTCCATGCTAGTGGGTGGCATGTCCTTGTGCAGAATTTTTTGAGCTGGTGATTGAGTGGGGATGCGAATAGGTCTATTTGTGGCATTCCCCATTTCTTTGTGATGGCCTTGAAGATGTCCGGGTGTAGCATCCATTCGTGAGCATCCGAGGTGGTTCTGCTTAACATGTCTGCTAGGGTGTTTTCTTTCCCGGCACAAATATTGCCTGTAACTGGATGTTGTAGCTCAGAGCCATATTCCAAAGGTCCAGAGTCATTCTGCATAGGGGGTATGAATGAGTGCCTCCCTGTTTGTTGATGTACCACATGACTGTGGTGTTGTCTGTCCTTATCATTAAATGGCCTTCTTTGAGGAATGGTTTGAATTTCTGGATTGCTAGTTTTACTGCCAGCAATTCTTTTTGGTTTATGTGCAGGTGCAGCTGGTCTGGAGTCCACAATCCTTGTATGCACTTGTCCAACATGTGCATCCCCCCAGCCTAGGTCTGAGGCGTCCGTTGTGATGGTTTGGTTTGCTTGAAAGTTGTGGAAGGGCAAGCCTGGGTTTGACTGGCATGCTTGAGCCCACCATAGGAACTCTTGTTTCAGGCATGGGATTAGTGGGATTTCGGTTTCTAAGCTGTGCCTGTGTTGAGTCCATAAATTCTTTAGGTACCACTGTAGTTTTCTCATATGCAGTCTGGCATGGGGGACCAGGATTATGCATGATGCCATGAAGCCCAAGGCCTGCAGTACTTTTCTTGCTGTTAGTTTGTGCTGCTTTGTTAATGCCAAGAAGTAAAGAGAGAGTTGTGCTTGTTTTTCTGCAGTTAGGAATGCCATTTGTTTTACTGTGTCCAATTCCGCACCCAAGAATGTTCTTGTCTGGGATGGTATCAGTCTTGACTTTTTTTAAATTGACTGTGTATCCCAGGGCTTGTAGTAAGCAAATGACTCTTTGTAAATCTGTTGTCAGCTTGCTTTTGTTGTCCGCTTGTAACAGGCAGTCGTCCAGGTATGGATAAATTTGGATTCCCTGTAGCCTGCAATGAGCGATTACTGATGCCAGGCATTTTGTGAATACTCTGGGCGCAGTAGATAAGCCAAAGGGAAATGCTGAGAATTGATAATGCTCTGATCCTGCAAGAAATCTGAGGTATCTTCTGCAATTTGGTCGTATGGGGACGTGCAGGTATGCCTCCTTGAGATCTAGAGTTACCAGCCAACACTCCTTGCCCAGCATGGGAAGAAGTTGCTGTAGGGTCAGCATTTTGAATTTTGGTACAATGATGTATGTGTTTAAGACGGACAGGTCGAGAATAGGTCTCCAACTTTTCTCTTTTCTTGGTACTAGGAAGAGTCTGGAGTAGAATCCTTTGCCCTGTTGTGTTATTGGTACTCTTTCCACAGCTCTCATCTTTGTTAATTGAGCTTTCTGCTTTAGAGCTTCTGTTTTTTGATTTGGAGGTAGGTTTGGCATTCCTCTTTTTACTGGTAAGGTGTGGAAGTGGAACCTGTAGCCTTGGTCTATGGTTTGCAAAATCCACTTGTCTTTTGTGATATAGTGCCAATTTTTAGAAAATAAGGCTAACTTTCCGCCTAAAGGTGCTATTTGCTCCCTGGTAGGCGGTGTCAGAGTCAAGTCACTGTGATTGTCCTGTTGCAGTGGCAGTGGTTGTGTCTGTGCCTCTCTGGTTATTGCCTTGCCACTGGCGTCCTCTATAGGCACCTCATCTGGATTGATTTCTGCCTCTATAGCGTCTATTCCTGCCTCTGAGATTTTGAGGAGTCTGGAAAGGACCAATTTTTGGCAGGCCAGTTCCTGCTAAACCTTGGGGGCTGAACCTGTAAGAAATCCTTAACTGTTTGTACAGATTTTGCCTTCTCTTCCATTTTCTTCATTACTTGCTGAGCAGGTGTACCAAATAGACTGGCCTTATCCATAGGAGCATCTAACAGCTTTGCTTTAACATGATCCGGCAAAACCTGTTCCTTCAACCATGCATGCCTTCTTATCACTGTGCCAGTCATGGCTGATCTAAATGAAGCCTCCAGTGCATCATAGCCACATTTTACAGAATGGTTACTAACCTGCTGAATGTTATTCACCATTTCTAAAACATATTTCTTATCTAAGGAGTCATCAGAGGACAGCTTCTTAGTTAACTGATCAAGCATAAACTCTTGGTATTGGATCATGTGAAACTGACAGTTTAAAGCTCTAGCTGAAAGAGTAGCAGAGGTGTAAACTTTTTTCCCCCATCTCTCTAAGGACCTGGATTCCCTTTCAGAAGGGAGAGGGTTTTTTTGCTGAGGTCGGCTACTGCCTTAGGCCCCTGGGATATAGTCTCAGGATCTGCAAGTGGGGCCTTGTATAGGTGGTGATGAGTGTCTGGCACCCTGTAAAATCTATCTGGTTTGGCAGGGGCTGGAGGTAAAGTATCCGGAGCAGTGCAAACATCATTAAATGCATCATCCACAACAGGCAGAACTGGAGGTACAGCTAAGGGCCTATGTTGTGGTAAGTGCAGAAAGGTCCTAAGCCTTTTTCTTGAATCTGAGAAATCTTGTCCCTGCCATTGGAATTGTTCTCTCATGGCATGTAAGGTTTCCCCAAAGGAAAATTCCTCTGGTGGAGAGGCAGATGGAATGGATTCTTCAGCATCGGAATCTTCATAAGTAGAAAAAGGAGCCTCTGGCTGATCTGTAATGTCTGAGTCATCCGAAGAATCATCAGAGGACACTGGCTCAGGGGGCTCTGCTCTAGGTCTCTTTTCTGGAGGCTGAGAGGCCCTGTCTGGGTGAGATTGGGATCCCCTAATTAAGGAGATTAAATCCTCTGCCAGAGTAAGCATTTGTGAACTAGAAGTGGGCCTATGTGAGGGGGTCTTAACAGGCACTGATTTAACAGTTTTGGCTGCTTTAGCCCTAGCAAAGGCCTTTATAGACATGGCTGCAGGAGGCCTAGCAGCACCACGTGCTGGGGTAGAGACATCCAAAGGGATGGTGTCTGATAATTCACTAGGAACCACAGTAGTAGGCAAAACTTCAGAGGCCGATTCAACTAAGGTAGCAGGAGCCTCAGTAGTAGTCATGGATTCGGCTGAAGATTGACCCGTTTCTCGGTTTCAGCGAAACCGAGACACTCGCTTGCTTAACCGTGGTTTCGGCGAAACCGCGGACCGCGAGTGTCGGTCTTTTCTTTGCGTTTTTAACAATTTGGGTAGTTGGAGGATCCGGCGGCATAAAGTACGCAAAATCTGAGCGAAAAACTGTTCAGCAAACTCCGACCGGCGCCTAAGCGTTCGGTTGAAGGAAGCACAGGCTAAACAGGCTGCTACGTCGTGGTCTGGGCCTAAACAAGGTAGGCAGTAAGAGTGGAAATCTTTATGAGGTATTTGTTTCCCACAAGTTAAACAGTTATTTACTTTTTCTGACATCGGCTGAGGCAAGAGAGAGTCCCCAACGGGGTACTTAGCTTTTTAGAAGTCTTTGAAGTAGTATTCGGTAGTAGTAATCTCTGGATCTGACCGACCGGCACTTGCGAACAGCTTCTGCTTCGGGCGCCACGTGGCAAGAAAGACTGAGGAAAATGGCGTCAGCTGATGCCTTTATACCCGAAGACCAGCAGAGATGACGTCGGGTGAAGTGCGACATCAGCCGAAGCCGGACCCAGACTTTGGAATCCGGCCGACCGAAGGGCTGCCTGACGACAGGACAACCCATTTGTTATGGCTGCAGATGCATCCTTGAAGGACATCTGGTTATTCAGACACTCTTCTGGCTGAAGTAACAGCCACTAAAGAGAGTTTTCCAGGAGAGGTGCTTCAACTCACATGCAGATGATGGTTCAAAGGGAGGACAGATAATGTTAGATAAGATAAAATTCGAATCCTAATGGGGTGTTGAATTTCTACATGTGGGTCTTAACATAGTGGTTCCTTTTAAAAATGCTTTACACAGTCTATGTGACATGACTCCAGAACCATTTTGTCCTATATGAAAATTGGAAATTCCTGCCAACTGAACTCTAATAGTTGCTGCAGCAGCTCAGTCACTGAAGAGGTTCGTCAGATATTCTAGGATGGAATGTATGGGCGCAGAAAATGTGTCTATGTGATTCTTGCTGGGTCATGTAACAAATCTTCATTTACACTAGTACAATTTATATGTAAATGTTTTATGGGAAGATAATAAAATATGTCTGACTGGAGAGGAAAGAGATGGAAATATGGTGATCAGGGGAACTGGAGCAGCCAAGCTGTTAGTTCGAGATTGTATAGGTTCGGGTGAGCCATTCCAGATGGGTGAGTCAATAGGTCTGGAGCAGGATCCAGAATCCATGTTAGTCCCGAGGGTGAGGCTGTAGAAAGGGAAACCAAACTTGACGAGGACGATAGGGGGCAATTAGAATTATTGTTGTCTCTAACAAACTTGCTTTCTACAGAAACTTGGGTATCAGAGGGATTGGTAGAAAGGCATAAAGAAGTCCCAGAGGCCAATCGTGAACAAGTGCATCCCTTGGTGACTCCCCCAGGGGGGGGGGGGGGTCAGGGCAAAGTAGCTCTGCTGCATTTGGACTTTTTGGGTGATATGAAGAAGTCGCAGCAAGGCTGGCCCCATTTCCAGAAGATTTGTTCCTTTACCCTCTCGTTGAGGGACCACTAGTGAGGCCATAAAACAGCTCAGCTCAATTTGTCCACAATCACACTGGAATTCCCCGGGATGTGCATTGCTATGAGAAAACGGCTATGGAGTTGGCTTGCCCTAGGATGTGGCTTGCTACAAGCAAGTTGTGTTCATGCCTTATCTCTCATGGTCTCCCAACAAAGGAGATTAGAGCGACTTGTCCATTGCTTGCTCCATGCTATCACACCCACAGTGAGGGAGACTTGGTAATATCTGTAAAAAAAAAAAACAGTAAGACTGCTCTCCTTTCTAGTATACTGTTGTGCACAGAGGCATCTGTCTGTGTCCCAGTTCCTTGGATGGCATGTTGCTGGATGTAACCAACCATCACCCTAATACAGAGGTATCCATGGCAAAGGTCACTGATAGACTGGGTTGATAGGATTTGCCCAAAGAAAAGTTGAACCTCTTAATCCACCATGCTAAGTGCATCTTGCGCCTTTTGGAACTTTTATCAGGAAAGTAGAGGAGATTTACACATTTATTCTAGTGTGCTTTGAGGGTCCAGTGTAATACCCTCATGGAGAATGTACAACGTTGCCATGAAATCCAATAGTTTGATGAAGAGCTGCTGCTACTACGTTATTCTGGAGAAAATGCTGAACAAAGTTTGCACTTCAAGAAGGAATACAAGACAAGACACAGTGTTTATATAATGTAACCAGTGAATTTAATGAACTACGTGGATATGAGCTGGGGAACTGCAGTGTTCATCAATATCTTCAGTAACACAGAAAACAATAAGATAGCCACCCAAAGTTATCGCATGGTCCAATTCTAATGCTACCAAAGCCTAGCTGTCTTCATACAAACAGACCCTAGTCCTGCACAGCCCGAGATGCACTGCAACCACTGCCATGCATTTTGTGAAAACTCTTTAGACAGATGTCAGATCAAAAGTACAGTTTTGTACTTACCATAAATGTAGATGTTTGAGTGTAAACACTGCTGCAGTCATCACACTTGGGTTATCCTGCCGTCAGGTGGTCCCCGCAGTCGGCCAGAGTTCCAAAGTCTTGGTCCGGCGTCAGTTGCTGTCGCCTCCTCCCCGACGTCAGTGTGACAGGGGTATACAAGATGCAGCAGACGCCATTTTCTTCAGTTTTTCTTGCCCCAGATGTCAGGTGCCGCCAAATAGGTAGGCAATTCAAATTGCTAGTAAAAAATACAAAAGAAAAGCAAACAACCATTTTTAATTACCAGCAAATACTCCCCACAGGTAATAAAGGGTAGATGCCCTAGGTAAGTTTCAGAAAGTAAGAGGGGAAGGAGGGAGGGGAACCTGGACTGCAGCAGTGTTTACACTCGAACATCTACATTTATGGTAGGTACAAAACTGTACTATGTTCATCGTGTTACACTGCTGCAGTCATCACACTTGGGTGGAATCCCAAAGCTGAGGTAGGGAGGCTGGATCTATAAGGCATTAGGGGTGGCTATAAAGCCCTACAGTACAGCAGTGGCGAAGCCAGCTATGGATTTGGAGTATAAAGGCAAATGGTAATGTTTGGTGAAGGTATGCACAGAACTCCATGTTGCTGCTTCCAAAATATCCTTGGTAGGTACTTCTCTGAGGTAGGCAGTTGAAGTGGCTGTTGCCCTGGTGGAGTGAGGCCAAATGCTGCTAGGTACAGGTTTCCCATGGTGGGTATAGCAGAAACATATACAGTGTCCTATCCATTTTGAAATAGTCTGTTTTGAAATGGCTGTTCCCTGTGCTCCTGCTGCGTATGCTACCAATAATTGCTCAGATTATCTGAAAGCTTTGGTTTTGTCCAAGTAGAAGCGTAAATGTCTGTGACTGTCCAAAGAATGTAGTAGTCTCTCCCCTTTGTTCTGTGGTTTTGGATAAAAAGTTGGCAAGTGAATAGTTTGGCTTAGAGCCACAGTTGATACCACCTTTGGCATAAATGTAGGGTTAGTTCTTAAAGACACCCTGTCCTGGTGGAAGATGAGGAAAGGTTCCACTACCGTTAGTGCCTGTAATTCTGATACTCTCCGTGCTGATGTTATTGCCAGTAGCACAGCAGTTTTCCAAGAGATGTATTTTAATTCTGTTGTGCTAGCTGGCTCAAAAGGAGGTAAAATTAATTTTTCCAAACCAAAGTTGAGGTCCCAAGTTGGTGTAGGCGCTCTACGGGGCGGTCTTATGTTTTTAGCCCCTCTGAGGTATTGTCTGAGCAAAGGATTAGAGAAAATTGGTGGATCCGTGTTGTAATGAGCAGAGATAGCCGAGGCATGGATCTTGATGGATGAAAAAGAGAGGCCCTTGTCCAGCATCTCAGTTAAATATTGTAGCATCTGAGGAATGTTTGGGACAAGAGGGTCAAGGTTGTGCGCTTGGTTCCAGGCACAGAATCTCTTCCATTTATCAGAGTATGCTTTCCTAGTGCTAGGCCTTCTGGCCTCCAGGATGACATCCATAACGGCTTTGGAGAGAGGCATTGCTTGCTTGACTAAGGAATTTTCCATGCAGCTAGACTTAAGGTCTTTAGCTGGCTGTGACGCATCTGATTGTTGTGTTGTGTCAGCAACTGTGGGATTTGAGGCAAAATCCAGGGAGGCTCTTGTGCTAAGTTCTTTAAGATTGGGTACCAGTGCTGGAGTGGCCAGTCTGGTGCAATCAAGATCATTCTTGGCTCTTCCTGCCTGGCTTTTATGAGTACCTTTGGAAGGAGAGGTAAAGGTGGGAAAGCGTATACTTGTTTTTTCCAGCTGAATGAAAGGGCATCCACTTTCCATGCTTGTGGATGGTAGCTCCTTGTACAGAATTTCTGTAATTGGCAGTTGTTTGGGAAAGCAAACAGATCAATGTCCGGGCACCACCATTTTTGTGTTATCATTCTGAATATTTGTGGGTTCAGTTCCCATTCGTGTGGGTCCATAATGTTTCCGCTTAGGTCGTCTGCCAGTGTGTTTTTCTCTCCTGGCAGGTATTATGCTTGCAGATGAACTTGGTAGTTGAGAGCCGTGTTCTGCAAGGTCATGGCTTGTCTGCAGAGGGGGTAGGAGTGTGTGCACCCTTGCTTGTTTATGTACCCCATAACTGTGGTGTTGTCTGTCTTTAGTAGCAATTGTCCTGGATGCGATAGGTCCTTGAAAGCTATAATAGCATTTTGTACAGCTAGCATCTCTTTTTGATTGATGTGGAGATGTCTTTGCTCTGTGGGCCACTCGCCCTGGATGCATTTTCCTGCCATGTGTGCTCCCCATGCGTAATCCGATGCATCTGTTGTCAGTGTCTGCCTGGCTGTGGGATGACTGAAAGGCTGTCCCTTCTTGAGGTGACAAGCTTGTACCCACCATCGAAACTCCTGTTGTAGGCAGGGAATTAGTGGTATAACTGTTTCCAAACTTTGACAGTGTTGAGACCATACGCTCTTTAGGTACCATTGTACTTTCCTCATATGCAGTCTGGTATATGGAATTAGTAGTATGCATGATGCCATGTAGCCCAAGGCTTGCAGAATTTTTCTTGCAGGGAGTTGGGTCTTTGTTGCCATTAATTGAAAATATTGAGTCAGTTGTCCTTGCTTGTATGGCGTGAGATAAGCCATCTGGGCCGTTGTGTTCAAGTTGGCACCCAGGAATATTATCTGTTGTGAGGGCACTAGTTTTGATTTCTTTTCATTTACTGTGTACCCCAGGCAACTTAATAACTTTTTTACGTGCGCCAGATGCTTTAGTAGAATGCACTTGCTCTCTGCTTGAATCAGGCAATTGTCTAGGTATGGATAAATCTGAATTCCTTTTTGCCTGCAAAATGCAATTACTGGTGCCAGGCACTTTGTGAAGACCCTGGGCGCAGCAGATAAGCCAAAGGGCAGTGAAGAGAATTGATAGTGCATTGAACCAGCTAGAAATCTGAGGTATCTTCTGCAGTTTTGTCTGATAGGGAAATGCAGGTATGCCTCTTTGAGGTCCAAAGTCACGAGCCAAGCTTTCTTGCCCAGCATGGGAAGAAGCTGCTGTAGTGTCAACATCTTGAATTTCGGAACATCCAGGTAAGTGTTTAGTGTAGAAAGGTCCAGAATGGGTCTCCAGGCTTTGTCCTTTCTGAGAACCAGAAAGAGGCTTGAGTAAAATCCTTGTCCTTGTTCCTGTGGTGGTACCTTTTGAATAGCTCTCATGTCCATGAGTGCTGTAATCTGTCTTTGAGCCTCTGTCCATTGATTTGGTGGCAGATTTGGCATTCCTTTTAGCCTTGGCAGGGTATGAAAATGGAACTTGTAACCTTGGGATACAATGTTGGGAACCCATTTGTCTTTGGTGATGCAACGCCAGTTGTGACAGAAAAGTGGCAGTTTTCCTCCTAAGGGGGCTGCCAAGAGAGAGAGATGTTTGGCAGCTGCAGTGGAAAGTCACTGAGGCTTTTTTTTTTTTTTTTAATAAGGTTGAGGCCTGTCTTCCCCTTCTTTCTGGCCTGGTGTGCCCCATTGTCAAGGCCTGTAAGGGCCTTGTGTCTGACCTTTACCACTTGGACGTCTGTATCTGCCCCTTTGAGGTCTATCTGTGACTGGAAAGGACCAATTCTTTGTTGGCCAATTTCTGCTAAAACGAGGAGGTTGAACCTGTAAGAAATCTTTCACCGTTTGCATAGATTTTGCCTTATTCTCCATCTTCTTTAATACCTCTTCTGCCTTAATTCCAAACAGCACATCCCTTTGCAAAGGTGCATCCAATAGTTTGACCTTAACATGATCTGGTAATGTATGTTCCTTTAACCAAGCATGCCTTCTAATGACAGAGCCTGTAACTGCTGCTCTACAGGAGGCCTCTAAGGAATCAAACCCACATTGCAAAGTATGTTTTCCCACTTGTTCAGCTGCATGCAATAAATCCTGCATTTCTTTTAAGTTAGGAGGATCTGAATCTGGAAGCATCTTTTGTTTCAACTGAGACATTAAAAATTGCTGATATTGTAGCATTTGAAACTGGCAATTCAAAGCTCTCATTGCTAAAGTTGCAGACGTATATACCTTCTTTCCCCATCCGTCTAATGCTCTGGAATCTCTGTCAGAGAGAACTGGTTTTTTTTGCTCATGAGGCCTTAATCCCTTTGGGTCCCTGAGAAATAGTTTCAGGGTCAGCTACAGGGCTTTTGTACAGAAATTTGTGAGAGTCAGGGACTCTGTAATATCTATCCGGTTTAACTGGGGCTGGGGGTAAGGAGTCCGGGTTCAAATTGGATTCAGTGTACACATCATCCACAATGTCTAAAACTGGCGGGATAGCAAGGGGTCTGTGCTGAGGCAATAGAAGGAAGTTTCTGAGCCTTTTCTTGGATTCTGAGTAATCCTGGCCTTCCCAATGGAAATGCTCCCTCATGGTATGTAAGGTCTCCCCAAAGGAGTAGTCCTCAGGTGGAGAAGCTGATGGAATTGATTCCTCAGCATCATAATCCTCATAAGGGGGTAAAGAATATCCTAGGTCCGAGGAAGAGTCTGAGGAAATGGACACCTGGTCAGAAGATTCATAGTCTGCATTCTGTCTAGGCCTTTTATCTGGAGGGGGATGGGACCCCCTGATCAGGGTGATTAGGTCCTCGGCCATTCTAAGCATTTGTTTCTTAGGCATGGAAGCCTGTCCTGGAGAGAGTTGTTTCTGTTTCTTTGCTTTTAAGGGGGGCTTAGACTTAGCAGAGGGTTTAATGGTTAACTGGGTAGGTCTGAAAACACCCTCTGTAGCTGTGGATTGCGCTCAGCTACTTCACTTCCCTCTGTAGATTTAGGATCGGTAAGCTGAAGACCTAGTGCATCCAAAGGCCTAGCCAGCTCCACGTGGGAGTCAGAGGCAGTTTGTGGTTCTGTGGAAGCGGTTGTCAGGGGCTGCGTAGGCGCCTCGCTGAAAACCGGGGAACCGGCGACCGGCCTAGAAGAGGCCTCGTCAGTTTTGGGCCACTGATGCCTGTCCTTGTGCTTTTTATCCATTGCGGTCATCAGAATTTCTGACGGCATGGTGTAATTGAATTTTCTACCAAAATAATGTCGGGCAAAATCAAACAGACGTTTAATAGTGAGCTTGTTAAACCTAGCACAAAACCGACAACCAGTGACGTCGTGGTCGGGGCCTAGGCATGGAATACAATAGGAGTGGAAATCCTTATGAGGTATTTGCTTCCCACAAGAAATACAATTATTAACTTTTATTGACATCGGTCTGAGGCAAGAAAAAAAGTTTCCCCAACGGGGTACTTAGCTTTTTTAGAAGACTTCGGTTTTGGATTCGGAATAAAAATCTCAGGAGTTGGCCGACCGGCACTTGCAAACTGCTTCTGCTTCGGGCACCTCACGGCAAGAAAGACTGAAGAAAATGGCATCGGCTGCATCTTGTATACCTCTGTCGCACTGATGTCAGGGAGGAGGCGACAGCAACTGATGCCGGACCAGGATTTTGGAACTCTGGCCGACTGCGGGATCGCCTGATGGCAGAATAACCCAAGTGTGATGACTGCAGCAGTCTA
Organism: Protopterus annectens; assembly: GCF_019279795.1. Classification (NCBI taxonomy): domain Eukaryota; kingdom Metazoa; phylum Chordata; order Ceratodontiformes; family Protopteridae; genus Protopterus; species Protopterus annectens. The sequence goes on from NC_056748.1 coordinate 473,426,887, forward strand.
ACACTATGAACATCTGGTGGGACCAAAACTAGGAATGACTGACCTCAAGTCAAAAGCTAACGAGCCTCCTAAACTTCTCTGCAATATTTATATGCACAAAAGTGCCCTGAAGATCCACACAGCACAGCCAATCTTCACTTTGCAGACACAACAGCATGGACTGGTCATTTGAAAGGGCTCTTTTGGAATACAATGATCTACGTTACTCAGATCAAGAATGGACCCAAGGTCCTGAGTTTTCCTGGATATTTAGTGACCTCAGAACTTTTATTATCCTGTAGCTGCTATCCCAACCTGAACCACATTTAATGCTGGCTCTTCTGGGTCCTCAAAATGGTGTACTGGGAGGTTGAAATTTAACCCCAGCAGCTTTGAGGGTCCCTCCCTCCCTCCACTTCCTATTGCTACAGCTCAGGTTTTATTTCCTTCCCAAATCAAATGGTTCCATCCAAAGAGGCAGTGAAGGGGTTGGTCTTCATATCCTCAGCAAAGTCAGACACAGCCAAGCACGCTAGCTTACATTTATGCCAGTGCTTGCTGATCTGGCTAAACCATATATTACACTTTCTGCAAGGCAAAAAGTCAAACTGGAAATACAGATCAAAGCAGACAGATGGGAAGATGTTTCTTGAGATCTCTCTTCCAGCATGCCTTCCATAATTTTAGAATCTTCCTTTGATAATTCACTCTGAAACAGGAGTATATAGTAGTTCGCAGCCCACAGTGAAAACATAAATGAGGCATAAACTCACTTTCCTAGATAGTCCATTACCCTAGACACTTAAGAAGATTTAACACCAAGCTTTGAGGAGTGGAAGCTGAACTGGCAAGAGTAAACATCAGGGGTATCCACTAGAGCTTTCCAGTCATTATGAACCTAAAGGATTATGTTAGTTTTTTGGGACAAAACTTCTAATATTAGGATTCAAACATATACTGTCCACTAACAACCATCTGGTTGGGAAGGGGACCACCCAGGAAGATAATCTGAGAAACTGGATGACATCTTCCCCCAGAAGCTTGGATTCAGACAGGATATGCCAGAAATGGTGTGGGAAATGTGTTGAGGGACAGAGGCTTCTAAACACACTGAGGGACATCATCAGAATTGGTGATAGACTCATGGCAATCAGACTTCAGTGTAGATGTCGGTACTATTCGTAATCTCAGTCTATGCCCCACTGCAGGGTTGTGATACACAGACAAAGAGTATATTCGGTTAGCAGTATCAGGACTTAATAGAAAAAGCCAGCATGCTCATGCTTGGGCAGACAGACTAGGTTACGAGGACTGTCTGGGTCCACGTGACTGAGGCAACAAAAATAAAGGAGAGGCCACTCTAGATTTGTCAGGCAAATGGCTTGATGGTGGCAAGCACACTAGTCAACAAGAAAGACAGTCAAAGGATCACAAATAAGAAAGGCCAGCATGCAACTCTGGCAGACTTCCTCCTTGTAAGTAAAGGGATATAATCAGAGATTGCAAAGTCATCCTCAGTGAAATACCTGGCCCAAAATATAAACAACTGGCGGGCATAAATCAGCTATATACAGTGGTCAGAGAAAGCACTGAAGGTCAGAGACTAGGCTAACGACTCAGACATTGACTGAAGTAAAAGCACAATCTTTCAAGGAAATACTCAGGGCTCTAGCACCTCAGGAAAAAGAGGAAATAGATGGAGTGGAAGAAAACTGGCAGCATCTCAAAACAGAACATGTGAAGTCTATTGAAGAGATATTCTGGCTCAGCCGCATTCCCACTGCTGCATTAACCTTTAGGTCATATGGGTTGATTACCACAGCCCATCCAACCTGGGAAGAGGAACGACATGGATCCAGGAGCGCATGCAGAATTGTCATAGCAAAACTCACCCTGGACCTTGAAAAGGAATCCATTTTGTAATGCTTTGTAAGGGTATGTATAGAGGACCATGTAGCTGCCTCCAGAAAGCTTCTAGAGTCCAACTATATCAGGTATGCAATCAAAAACAAGACTCTAAAAAATATATGCCTTGATGCTGCCTGGTACTGTTGCTTTACAGATTGATTTCCACTTTTTAGTAACTGCTTTTTTGGAAGTCACCAGAATTAAATTTAACAAGGCCTTACTATATCTAGGCAATTCAGATCCTATATCACAGTTCAAAAATCATTTTATAGTTACATTCATTTGGTTGCCCAGTATTCTTGACAGAGTACTCTGCAAGTATTTTTTAAAGTCTGCCAACTCATTACACTCTGAAAACACATGCTCCAAACTACTTTATTCCCCTTCACACCTCCATTTGCCAACTACCTGAAGAAAATTATTTAGAGTACACTTGGGTTACATAAAAGTACAGAGACAAACATTCCAAGTAAAATTCCTAAACCTTCTAGACTTTGTAACATATTTGGGAGATATACATATGTCATATCATTGTTTATTTGTGAATTATTCATCCAGTTTCTCTCCCCAATCCTTTCTGATCTCCTATGACCGATTCCTACGATTACTGTGCAATATTTTATATGCCCTACTAATTATCCTCTGTTTAACAGCAGCTTCTGTTCTAGATTCAACTAAAAACTCAACCAGTGCAGGTCTTTGAATTAGGATTCCCCTATCCCTTTCTCTTTGGCTATACTCTTGATATCAACCCTAACAGGGAAGGCAGTCTCTAGCTTGCAGTCCAAATGTCTTCTTGGCCTCTTCCTATTACCTCTCTCTGTGTTCGCAAGAACATGGTCCCTTTGCCAGGCTGCTACAGTAAATTCCACCCCCTCTTGCCTTCTCTCTTTACTCCTAATTCCAGTCATCCTTATCAGCAGACTCTCCTCTCTCTATAATATCCCGGCTTGCTCCTCTCTCTATAATATCCCGGCTTGCTCTGTTGAATGCATTCTCTACATCAAGACCCACCAACAAAAGTGGTATTTTCTTGCATTCAGTTTCCCTCTGGATCATCATCATTCTATTAATGTTGTCAAATGTTTGTCAACCCTCCACAAAAACACACTGATCCATGACTATCAATGTTGACAATATATTTGCCATTTTTTAGACATCATAGGCATAAACACTTTATAAATCAAAGTTGAAAAATGAAAAAGGCCTGTATGAAACTGGATCTGATGGGTCTTCACAGTCTATCACTTTCTTCCCTTCTAGCTTTCAAACTTCCACCTGAATACCAGCTATTCCTGCAGATTGGTTATATATCACTGTTTTATCTCATCTTCTCTTATCTGTTAATTGTTGAGCCTCATCCACATCTAACCCTGGCATATTTAAGTCTTCCATAAAAAATTCCATTTGTGCTTTTTCTTGATTTTCCAATTTTTCCGTCTATGAAAACTTCTGAAAATATCTCTAATACCTCTTCAGTTTCTCTGGTTACAAGTTTCCTAGACCTGGCAACAACCCTTTCTACTTTCTGTTGCCCAAGTCATTGTGCCAAAAGTTTCTGTGCTCTGCGGTGATCAAAAAACAGCAATCCTGCTAAACTCATGCATATTATATTCAGGTATTCTTTTATTTTCTCTTTAGCATTCTGCAGTTGTGACTCTGTTCTGAGAGATTTCCTTTATTCTGCAATACTTTAATCTTTGTCAGCCTCTCAATTCTTTTTTACTTCTTAACCATGTCTTTTCTTTTTTTTTCTACTTTCTCTCTCACTAGCTATAGCTTCTGATCAATTTATATTGTCCCTAATTTACACTACCCATTCATTAAATTCCTCTTATTTTAACAGGTAGGTGGGGAAGTGCAGTGTCTCATTTTTACTTCGTTACCTTGCATTGTTAGCTATTATTGGCACATGATTTGAAACAGATACTGGATGAATCTCAAAGCTCTCAATTAAATATACATGGCCCTGTGAAAAACACTTTCCTTCTAGTTTATCCCATTTATTGTACCTTGGGGAATAAAATATAAACTTTACTACTGTATTCACAACTTCCTTACCAACCATTTTCACATATTTCTTCAGAAATCCTTCCTTTTGTTACATTTTTCCTTCTAGGCCCTACAGCTAAAGCTTCACTGTTGCAGATAAAATTATAGTCCCCACCTATAAGTAGTATTCCCTGCTGAAAGCTGATTATCTCTCTCAAAATACATGCCAGTGTAATCCTCATCCCTTGCCAGCAGCCCCTTTCAACCACAAATCTACCATTATTATCTTTTCCTCCTCTTCTATCACTATTGGAGCTCCTCTGGCAATTAATGTAAGTACTCCTCTTTTCCTTTGTACCTGATGTTCTCCTCAAACCCCACCTTGCAAATCCTCTCTTTATGAAATCACATGCTCAGTTCTTTCCAAATGCGTCTCCTGTAGTACTGTTATTTGCACTCTGCATTTCTTAATATAATAAAATATTATTTCCTTTGTATCTTTACCTGTGAAACCATTCACATTCCAAGATACCATGAAAAGTACTCACATTCCAAGGTTCTATGAAAAGTCCGGCCATTACAATGAGTCCTTACTCCAACCTATAATATATGACAGATTTTTTAAAAAGTCTATTTTAATACATATACCCACTAATGTTTAGCAGGTTGATCCTCTATACAGTTTTTTTTTGTTATCTCCATTGGAACGTATCACATTTTATAAGACTTTTTGTTTTAATGAAAACCCTCCAACAAAAAAACACCACCACCAGAAAGTCATATAAACTGTTAAAACAAAAAACATAATAAAAACACACAAAACTATGTACATCTTCAAATCATGACATTTAACCCACCTAACTGTCCAAACAAACCTTATTTAACCTAAAGCTGAGGTTATCCATGCTAAGACACATATTGCTGTCTGTGCTCCTACTTAAACAAAAAAAAAAAAGATAACACATACACCAATTATAGTATCTATATCCCGCTCCCAGGTGTGAAAAACAACATGCATACTTTCAAAAAACATTAACTTTTGACCTTGAAGAAAAAAGGGCTTTGACTTTTTATTGGCCTATAATCAGTTTGTCTTCATGGAAATGTATTGAAAAAATGTGCAGCCCTCAGCGGCAGGGCTTCTAAATGCATGCTAAAACATTTACTATTAAGCAAAACTTCATTCTTTGAGTGTTCTCTTATTTACTTGTTTCCACTTAAAATTTATTAGATTAAACCAAGGGCATTCACCTATGAAAAAGGGAAAAATATATCCTCTTTCTTGTTCCCTTTCTCTCTATATACACATAAATGCACATGTATATGTGTACATACACAAACCCATATTTATTATATGTGTGCTTCTGCAGCCCATTCCCCACTTCAACAACCCAAGATTACAGCCTTTTAACTTAAACATGCCTTCTTCATCTTTTTTTTCTCTTCCTGCAGTGCAATGCCTACATTTCTTAATACTAAGATTTTGAAAAAAAAAAGGAAACAAAGTTATCTTTTTACTTAAGTATCTTTATCACATACAATAACTACAAATGCTTTACTATATAACATACAAGCTAGATCATGAAAGGTTTAAGAGAAATACTGTTAAGAACAGAAACTGGTTTACTTACAGTTGTCTGATGTTTGGAAGAGGAAGGACAAAGGTATGAAGTACGGCAAATGCCTTTCAGTTCCCCACAAGTTTAACAGAGTCAACAAAAACTCATTCTTTCCACTTTCTCTTGTACAACTGTAATTTACAGATGTGGTTCATACTTTCTACTCTCACACTTATTCACTAAATTATATCTTGGTGGCCATCTTTGTGTTTGCCTCCATCTCCAAACTCCAAACCCTGGTTTAATTCCAAAGTACTCCAGATTCTAATAGCAAACTCCGGTGCTTTCTCTGACTCTGAAGGATTTTTCTTTGGAACACTGGAAAAGGTTTCACTAAAAAAGTCTCTCCATGTATTCTATTATAAGAAGAATGAGAAGCAAAGACCTCTTCTGCTTGATGACTCACAATGATTTCCTACTTATCCTGTTCTGTGTGAAAAAATACCTTTGATTCTCCAGAAAAAAAAATATAACCATACACAAACACACACATATATAAAATTGTTTTATCATGGTGTGGACGGGAGGAGAAATGGCGTAAACAGTATGCCAAGAGTGTTTTGGAGATGAAAAGCGTGTCGGATAGAGTGATGTTTATGAAGCTGGAAACTGATGGTGTAATGATGAATGCCGTTAGTGCATATGCTCCACAAGTTGGGTGTGCGATGGATGAGAAAGAAAAATTTTGGAGCGAGTTGGATGAAGTAGTGATGACTGTAGTAGTGATGACTGTACCAAAGGGTGAGAGAGTGGTGATGGGAGCAAATTTCAATGGGCATACTGATGAAGGGAACAGAGGGGATGAGGAAGTGATGGGTAGGTATCGTGTTAAAGGACTGCAGAAGGACAGATGGTAGTGGATTTTGCGAAAAGGATGGACATGGCTGTGGTAAATTCGTATTTCAAAAAGAGGGAGGAGCATAGGGTGACATACAAGAGTGGAGGAAGATGCACACAGGTGGATTTTATCTTATGTAGGAGGGCCAGTTTAAAGGAGACTGGAGACA